>NC_140949.1:43430280-43917780 GCF_014529385.1 Adiantum capillus-veneris | reverse complement strand
ACAAGGGTGATGTGCCAAAAAACAAAATTGAACCTTCAAAATCTTGATACACTTCAAGTAGCAATTGTATTAGGAGCATGTATTACAGAAATATTGAAATTTTGTACAATGTTATCCACTCAGAGTATCTTTCTCCACTTGTGGTTCACATACACCATTGTCTCTCTCCACCTACTCGTTACTTCCTTCTTTTAGATTACTTACTATCTTTCCTAACGGGCAGGGCACAGTAGGGGTTATTTTTCATCTCTCAATCTTTGCTTCCTTTTTAATTTTTTTTCTTTCTTGCAAGGTTTTCTAATATTAATTTTCTATGAGCTTTGGCCCAAGGAAGACCCCCTCCTCCTCAACGACGACTGCAGGATCTACCTCCTTGAGTCAAGAAATCAAAGAGTTGAAAGAAGCCCTGGAACAAGAGGAATATGACAGACAAATCATGACGGCAGGTCATAGGGCCCTACAACAGGCCAAGGATGAGGATTGAACAATTAAAAAGGCAATTGGCTGAGGCAAGAGGGGATTTAGCAGCTCTGAGAGCAGATCAGCCAAAATATCAGTAGGCCCCAGGGGAGTCAAGATCGCCGCCCTCCTGTTCTGAGTCACTAAGGGTTTGTTTTTTCAAAGCATACTTGTTTTCTTAGTTCTTGTTGCTCCTGTTCGGAGTCACTAAGGGTTTGTTTTTTCAAAGCATACTTGTTCGCTTAGTTCTTGTTGCTCCTGTTTGAGTTGTTGTTGACCTTCATGAGCACTGGAGTTGTTGTATGCCATTGATCTTTTAATTTTATTTTGTTGTAAATGTATGATGGCTTGTGCTGTTGCTGAAGAGGCCAAGACTTCTTTTGCCTGCATTTGATGAATGATTCTACGATAGAACCATTCAAATAGTTCTCTCAAACTGTTAGCCTTGATTCGAGAGTCGCCATGTCATGTGTGCCTGAAATAGGCATTTCTAGCCATGTAATGAGACTTTTCCATCCCTTGGGTATTCCATATGGCCGGGTTCCCATACTTTTGTATAAAATATGGAAATGATTGAAAATGATGTGCTGGATATGAAAACAGATTACTTAGAATGTTTTACACTCACATAGTTACACATAAAAGAGAATCAAAATACACAATAATACCATGTAGTGAGTAATCTGGGTGTCTGTCCATGCTGTCTTGAATGATTTCTTGAGAAGGTTGAGATTCTCCTTGAACTTGTTCATATCACCTTGTGGCCAGTCATCTTTGTCGCACATCAAAAATAGCATGTCTATCGATCGCTAAACCTCAACCTTCGCGTTACGAGTAGTTGGTTCTTGATCTTTGACTGCAATATGTAGCTTTTTCCAGCTCTAATACTCGACCTTGCTAACATAAGATGTGTTATATATTTTTCCATGCTTTGTTATCTTCAGATCTCATATTCCTTGGGGTTTAGATAAAAACCTCCGTGCCTTCACCCCACCGATGGACGGTTTGCATGGGACATCCTTCTCAGCACTTGATCTCTTTTCATCCCGCTGGATTTTTACATTGCCACCATGAAGCCCCATATCCGACAGTACCAATTCTAAGCATTGCAGGGCCATCTGTCGCTCTACTGAGTTCTTGATTTTCTAAGCAAACCCGATATATAAGTAAACCAATTTCTCCACAATTCTACAAAGGGCATGCAATGTACAGATGTGGACATTCACAAGTGGTATTTTCAAAACCGATCGAAAAGCAGGGTCCTCAATGTGACCTGTTGGAGCTTTTGTCCACCACTTTGGGTCCATGACCTTTGCAGGCTCCATGCAGAACAAACACGGTGACTTTGCCATTGCACCCATTCCACAATTATACATGCACTTTAATGTTTTGAGGTCACCTGCAAGATGCCACTGAACTTGAAAGTCTCCCCTTCCATCTAGACGTAGTACCTCTCCCTGGTTAGTCTGTCGATCAATCACCTCTGGAACATTAGTTTGATGGAACACCCAATATAGAATGTCATGATCTTCTTTCTTTACCTGCAACACAAAATAAATGAGACTTAAGTAGATGTGAACATTTGAGCTCAACTGAGAATCTCGCTTACCTTAAAAGACCAAGCCACCATATGTTAGATTTTGATTGAACACTAAAATACAAAGGATCATCAGTGGGACACTTTGAGAGGGCTCTATTCATTAAAGTAATAGTAACACACTCTAGCTTCTTGTCTTTAACAAGCTCACACTCATCCAGTTTCAACACAAAATGTAATACTCCTCGTGACTCTTCAAATGTGATGTTGTAATACCCCTCGTGACTCTTCAAATGTGATGTTGTAATACCCCTCGTGACTCTTCAAATGTGATGTTGTAAAACTCCACCATTCTCTTCTGCAACATCTGCAGGTCCATAAAAATATTATTGAACTCATCATATGTTATGTTTGCTCCACGGCCACTGTAAGTTGCTTTAATATGAAACGGTTGTCCAAGATATTCTCCCTGTGCGTCGTTAAGTTGAAGCCTCTCTTTCCAAACACTTGAGGCCGATGGTAAAAGTTTGGGCTTTATTCCCTTCTTAACTGTTAGTTTTAATGGCCATGTGGCCGACCGCCCATCACTAACTGTCACTAACCCTAAGTGTACAGTTATACACTTGTGTGAGCCACTAACACTAAGTACAATGTGTATTGTGCCTTAGTGCATAAGATAAGAGAAGAAACAAAGGGGGCATACAGTACGTTGGCTCTCCCCCTTCAACCTGTGTGTGGCTATGGTGGTGTGTGTGTGAGTGTGTGCGTGCGTATTCTTCTTCCATTGTACTCCCAGCTCCTCCCCATCATCTGGTATCAGAGCGGTTTCATTCTCGAAATCGTTTCAACGCGCGCGCGCACTTTCAAGAGTGCAAACAGGATTTTGATTTCGCCATCGGCAAGTCAACTTCCCAAGAGCGTTTCCCCCAGGTGTCCGTAGGTGTCCTAGGTGTCCTGGGGTTTTACCCCCCTTTCGGAGCCATTCGAGCCATCAAAAACCCCATTCAAGCTACGGTTCAGGAGCTGAAATTTTCAGCCCTCTTGTCGTAGTTTGTGCTGCAGTGCTTCCATAGCCAGTTACAGGTACCATTGTTGCAGTCTCTTCCATCTATGAGAGCCCACGGCTCATTCGGGAGTGTGTAGCCTCTTTCGGAGTGGCCTCATACACACACATAGAGTGGGAGCTTGATAGCATTGTCTTCTTCGACTACCACAGGTACAGGTACATGCTACAGGTTTCAGTGCTTGCGATATTATGGTTCCAGTGGGAGCAGTTGTTTATGCGTGCATGCATATGTTGACACTTTTGACAGTGTTTGAGCTCTTTTGAGAGCGGATTGTCTCCCCGCAAGGATGTTTGTTGCAGGCACATGCTTTTGACGCCTGTTTGAGCGTCTTGACAGACTTGTACATCTTTGTGGATACTGCCATTGTACGCTTTTGTGGAGCCATCTTTTGGCTAGTACGGCAGTTCCGACCATTTCTGAGACTTGGTCCGGAAGATAGCCATTTCTGAGACTTGGCTATACGTTTTTTTTGCTGCATAACCTACATTTTTGAGGGTCGATAGCATGATATTTCATTGAGCTGTGGTATTCTCAAATGTGGAGATACCTTCGGTGATACAGGTAGTTGGAGCATCCCTTACGAGGCCTCGCCATAGGATATGTATAGAGTGGTATAGGTGCTTTTGACGCCGAGTTGGCGGTCTATGATCAGTTTGACTGTTTATGCACCTCAATTGGTCTCTATACAGTGTGCTTTTGAGAGGCGTTGCTCTCTTCTATGCTTTGTGAGTGACATACTTGGTCATTTTGTCTCGTATTTTGGTTGACATAGTCCCAAATACAAAGGAGACTCTGCCGAAATTTTCCCAGAATCTTTTGGTAGTTTTGTTACCATGTCTACTACCAAAGACCGTGACATTTATGACATAAAGAAGTTTAATGGCACTAATTTTCAGCTTTGGAAGAATTAGATGCAAGATGTGCTTGTCCAAACGAAACAGAAATTGCCTATTATTTATTGGACACGGACTGAAGAGATGAATTTAACTCAGTTGCAGTGGGAGGAGCTTGATGAGCTATGCAGATCTACTATTAGATTGCACCTTGCTGAGTCAGTGTACTTTTCAGTGCTAGAATGTAAATCTGCCTATGCTTTATGGCAAAAGTTATGCAACACTTATGAGAAGGATACAGCAAGTAATAAGATTTTCATGATGCGAAAATTGTTTAACCTTCGCATGAAGGAGTCAGCCAATGTTGCCAGTCATATTAATGACTTTGATTCTCTATTTGCCCAGATTCGTGCACAATGGATCAATATTGATGATGAGATGAAAGCAATCTTCTTGCTTTGTTCGTTGCCACCCTCATGGGATATCTTTTGCACAGCTGTCAGTAACTTTGTTGCTAATGGTACGCTAGTGTACATTGATGTCACTAGTTCTCTTTTGTCAGAGGAAATGCACCGCAAGGCTATGGATAGCTCGCATCATGGCGAAGCTCTTTAGGTACAAAAGGATGGAAAACAGCGTAAAGGTCGTTCTTGGAATCGTGAATCCAAGAAAGAGGGCAGTAGAGATGTTTCAAAGGGTAGATCAAAGTCTCTTGGTCGTCGCAATGTTCAATGCCATTATTGTGATAAGTTTGGTCCCATAAAGAAGGATTGTTATGCTTGGAAGCATGACAAAGGTAAAGGCAAAGGCAAAGACAATGATGATAAAGAGGAAAAACCCAAGAGTTCAGTTAAGATTGAAGAACTGAACATAGTGCAAGATGATTGTGATGCACAAGACATCAATATGTTGACTGAAAATAATGATGTATTTTATGATGCACAAGAAACTCTATCTTTGCAGAGTTCTATGCCAGCAGAGCTACTTGTTAGTGGTGAAGTGTCCCATACATGGATTTTTGATTCGAGCGCTTCGTTGCATGTCACACCTCATAGGCATTGGTTTGCTACATATGAGGAAACCATTGGCACTGTTATGCTAGGTGACAGCTACTCTTGTGACATTGTAGGCATAGGTGATATTGCTATGGTTATGGCAAATGGAGTGAGGTTTACCATACATAATGTGCGTCATGTTCCAGCTTTGACACAAAATTTGATTTCGGTTGATGACATGGGTTACAAAGTCACTTTTCATCAGCAGTCTTAGCGTATTGCGAAAGGTCATCTTATTTTAGTCCATGGTTCTAAAGTTGGTACACTTTATCCTCTTTATGTATCTGACAAGAACAGTGTTCTATCTGTAACCGAGCTGCCAACTGTTGCTTTGTGGCATAGACGGTTAGGTCATATGTCAAAGAAGGGAATGGAAATTGTTTCTCGTTTGGGCTACTTACCGTCTTTATCATTTTTTGATTTTCCCTTTTGTGAACACTGTCAATATGGTAAGCAAACACGAGCACATCGTACACAGTCTTTTGACAAAGAAAGAAAGCCCTTAGAGCTTGTGCATAGTGATTTATGTGGGCCTATGCCTTCTAAATCCCATGGTGGTGCATCTTATTATGTTACGTTCATTGACAATGCAATACGACATGTTTGGGTTTATGCCATGAAGTCTAAAGATGAGACTTTTTCTTGTTTCAAAAAGTTCTTATCTAGTGTGGAAATTCAGTCTGAACATAACTTGAAAGCTTTACGCTCAGACAATGGTGGAGAATATGTCTCCAAAAATTTTACAGACTTATATTCAAGTAGGGGAATTAAGCGCGAGTTTACAGCTCCTTATACCCCTGCACAAAATGGTGTTGTCGAACGAATGAATAGGACCATCCAAGAGAGGATTATGTCTATGCTATCACAGGCTAATTTACCGCAATTGTTTTGGGTTGAAGAATTATACACTGTTGTGTATTTGATCAATAGATCACCACATGATTCATTACAGTTTCGTGTACCTTTGGATTTATGGTCAGGACATAACTTGTCTTATGAAAAACTCCGTACATTTGGCTGCGAAGCTTATGCACATGTACCCAAGGAGTTGTGTGCTAAGCTTGACCCTAAGTCCAGGAAATTCATCTTTATTGGCTATGGTGTAAATGGTCAATTTGGCTATCGTTTATGGGATCCGGAAAGTCGATCAGTAATCCGTAGCAGTGATGTTGTCTTCAATGATATCAAGATGCATAGGCACCCAATAACGAAAGAGGTTGAATTCCGGAAAGTGACGTTTTCCGATGTATCACCTCCTACACAGATAGCTCCAGAGCCAATTACTACACAGGCTAGTACAAGATCTGATCAGCCGAGGAGATCTCAAAGAGTCTCACATCCGCCAGAACGGTTTGTTCCAGGCGTGGACTTTGTGTTGCTGACAGATAGTGGAGATCCTTCTTGTTACAAAGAGGCTATGCTAGCCAATGATAAGGTTTAGTGGGAACATGCTATGAAGAGGGAGCTATCCAGTATTGCAAAGAACAAAACATGGGAACTTGTTCCATTGCCAAAAGGTAGGAAAGCTTTGCCTTGTAAATGGGTTCACAAGAAGAAGATTGCATCCAATGTTGAGAATTACAAACCTCGTTTAGTGGCCAAAGGTTTCAAGCAAGAATATGGTGTAGATTTCCAGGAAATCTTTTCTCCAGTGGTCAAGATGACAACACTAAGAATGTTGCTTGCTTTGGTTGCCACTGAAGATATGGAGCTTGATCAAATGGATGTCATTACAGCTTTCTTACATGGTGATCTTGGGGAAGAGATTTATATGCAGCAACCTGAAGGGTTTGTGCTCAAGGGGAAGGAACATTTGGTCTGTAAGCTTCTAAAAAGTCTCTATGGCTTGAAGCAATCGTCCAGACAATGGTATCAAAAGTTTGATGCATTTATGCGTTCCCTAGGCTATAAGCGCAGTAATGAGGATCCATGTCTTTACATAAAAAGACAAACAAATGGACAGCTTATTATACTTATCCTTTATGTAGATGACATGCTTATTGCTGGTCATTCTAAGAAGGACATTGCTGACTTGAAAACCAAGCTGAAAACTCAATTCGACATGAAAGATTTGGGTAAAGCCAATCACATTTTGGGTATGCGCATTACTCGTGATCGTAAGAAGAGGTTGTTGTACCTTTCTCAAAAAGAGTATGTGCACAAGGTTCTTGATCGTTTCAACATGCAGAAGAGGAAGGCCTTGAGTACTCCATTGCCTGTATATTTGAAACTTAGCAAGAACGATTGTCCCAAATCTGCTGAGGAAAAAGCTGTGATGGCTAAAATTACTTATGCTTCAGCTTGTGGTAGTCTCATGTATGCCATGGTGGCTACAAGACCTGACATTGCACATGCAGTGGGAGTTGTCAGCAGATTTATGTCTAACCCTGGTAAAAAGCATTGGGATGCTGTCAAGTCAATTCTCAGATACTTGAGTGGCACTGTAGATAGACAGTTATGCTATGGTCGTGGAGAGTCATCCATTCAGGGATTTGTAGACAGTGACTATGCAAGCTGTGTTGACAGTCGTAAATCAACAACAGGTTGGATTTACACATTTGCTGGTTCTGCTATTTCTTGGAGATCTGTTCTTCAAGATTGTACATCCATTTCTACCATAGAGGCAGAGTATGTTGCATTGAGTGAAGCATGCAAAGAAGCTATTTGGCTTGCTCGCCTAGTGAAAGATCTTGGATTGGAGTAGTGTACACCAGAAGGCTGTTTTCTCCATCACTAGCAAAGGTCAATAAGCTTGTAGGATTGACAAATGCTGGAGACGCATTAGTCATTGGATTCTTAGGATAGAGAGAGCCTCTTGTCCAGATATCTATGTGTTTAGCTCCCTGAGCTCTGAGCATGTCTATGGATGCGGGAGGTATATGTGTGTTTGTTTTACTCCGCTTAATCAATGGTTGGTACTCGTTGTCCAAATCAATGTGAAGGTGATATTTGACTCGTTTCTGCGTAACATTTTTGCCATTTGAGAAGTGCGTCATTAGCTAAAGGTGCAGGTTTAATGCAAAGTGCGTAGTTGTTGCGGCTTCGTCCCTCCA
This sequence comes from Adiantum capillus-veneris, assembly GCF_014529385.1. NCBI lineage: Eukaryota > Viridiplantae > Streptophyta > Polypodiopsida > Polypodiales > Pteridaceae > Adiantum > Adiantum capillus-veneris. Next base: position 43,909,776 of record NC_140949.1, on the reverse strand, counting down.
TGTTAGCCTCGTTCCCTCCATGTTGACAAAGTTCATTCAATGCAACTGAAAAGAAGATTATCCCTCAATCATTACAAACGAATGTTCAGAAGGGTAAAGAATCTACTAAAAGTACACTTTTTGAACTTTTACCATGACAAACCCGCCTATATTATTCGCCATATTTTTTAGAGAGAGAGTGCAAAAAATACATTTTCTTAGAAGACCCTCCAAATGACCTCCGAAATTTCTTAATGAGAATATAAAAAAGTAAAAGAGCAAGAGCCATAACACAAAATCATAAAAACACATTATGCATAAGAACACGACCTTGTAATATTTGCACTCTAACCATCATCTATTTCCATGTACAGATATGGCTAGTATGCTAGAGTCATCCACTCCTGCCTTGGGTGAGAGGTACCCTCGTTACTTTTCACAAATGTTTCACATGGTCTTTCCGGTGCTTTCTTGTGAATGGGATTTAGTAGGTACGCTAGCTTTGTGAGAGGAATTTCAAGGAGTTGGAATGGCTAATACGTCTCTTGACCACGACTAATCCATACTTAGTAGATAGTGTATCTCCCATTGCACAAGCCTATCCTTTTGACCAAGATGACTATAGGCATCTAGTGACCTTCTTAGTAAACATTGGTGCCTCTGATGATGAAGAAGATTTACATGATTATACGGATGGCACATATGGTCTCACGAATGATGACTTTGTTTTTCTTGACGACGAGGATAGGGGTTTAGCCTTAGGGTTTCCCCCCAATCTCTACAATATCCTATTCCCTTGACTCTCTAGGGAGAGTGAAAATAATTAGGTTAGGGTTCCTTATGTTTTTTAATTGTGTTCAATAAGTGTTGGTACCTTTTCCCACTGATGTGCCTCCTAGAGGTATTCTTTGTGTTTCCTAATGTGTACAGGAATGTGTTGTTGTTGTTAGGATTTGGACCTTCATGGAATCTTTCTCTCATTCATACTTCAAATCAAGCACGACCATCAACACAAACAGGTGTTTCTTGTCCATTAGCATGCCCCTTATCTTTTTGCATCCATGTTTGTCTGCTTTAATTGTGATTGGTAGCATAATATTCAACACGTTTGCTTAATGTCAAACATTAAATTCAATGTAATTTTTTATCATAATCACTTGTCTAGGTTTAAAAATCAAGCAGTTTGACTAAGCTAGTTTGACCAAGCTAGGCGTAGAGATCTTCTCTTAATACCATGGGGAATGCCTTCCTAATTATCAATGGTTACTTAAGTTCTTAATCCAACTTAGGCAACATTGTGTGAAATGTACTAGGGCTTTCTATTGGGCTTAGTCCCTATTGAACTTTAGCTTAAGTATTATAAAGGGAGTTTACTAGTGTGATGAGCCTGGGGAGGGTAGCAGTGTTATATGACCCCCCAAAGTTACAAAATTAAAATACTGAAAACGAACAAACAAAAAATCAAAGTGCCACAATGTAAAATCTTAAGCTGGAAGAGAAACCTCAGCTTGATTTGGTACGCCACTCACATGTATCGCCTATGGTATTAGAGCCCTAGAGGTTCCCAGTGTGGGCGCTTTTCCTTGAAAAGCAAAAAACCCAAGGCATACAAAATAAGCACACACATCAAAATTGAATCACTGTGAAAAGACTTTGGGGGGTCAAAGAAAAGGTACTTAGTCAGGCGATGATTTCATGATAAATTCCTTTTATCATAGCTTAACTACAAGGTCTTCTAGGTATAGCCTCTAGTCACCCCTCGGACATGAAATACTTGGCTCTCGCGATTAAACAACTTAATTAACCAGAGAAAATTGAGAAGCTTGCCCATGGTATTAATAGTCGATCTTTAGTGCCTTTCGACCGTTAAATTAGCAACCCCATACTTGTTTAATTTTTTATCTTTACAACTGTTTATGCATTTGATTATATTGCAATTTAATGTTTATTTGTTGACAAATGGTTGGTTTAAAATTCTGTTACCAATCAAATTGTCTGCCTACAAATGCATATGCTTTTTAATTGTATATGAGAATGCAATTACTGTGTCAATGTTGTTTGATTTTACAATGACTGAAGAAGGCTAAGGACATTTATCTCAAATGCTCTTCCACCTCAATGAACGAGCTTCAACTCAATAGCTTTCAAGGACGGAATCTACATCAAAAAGGGGGGCATGTTAACCCTCACGCACATTCCTATCACCTAAGACGGACGCCCTATTATTTATTTGGTAAAGTCAGGTACCTGGCTTGTCGGTCCAATAGGAAAAGGGTAAAGAGTGATCACCGATGAGAGGCGCACTCTAACTGGAACATTCAAGGGCTTAGTTGGCTAAGCATGGGCGCCCAAGTGTGAATGGGGCAAGCTCATATAAAAGTCAACTAAACCTAAAATTCACTCATTCTTTTATTTGTGCAATAGAAGAGTGCTCTTGCTCCATCTCCATCTTCTTCTTCTTCATCTCCTTGTGTGTGTGTGTGTGTGTGTGTGTGTGTGTGTGTGTGTGTGTGTATGCGTGTGAGAGAGAGAGAGAGAGTGCGATCGAGCATTGCGACAATGGCACAGCGGTGGCGAAGCGGTTGAGCGCGGCGCAATGGCAGCTCCTTCTTCTTTGCGGCAAGGAATCCTCCACGACAGCAAGCGTAGAGCGGTGAGTGACACACCATCGCCATCTTTCAGCTTACTAGTTTAGGCTAGTTGCGTGCTTGAAGCCATTTGTGACTCGCACACAGTGTATCAGTATGTTTCTTGCATTGACACGTGTGACAGACGCGCACATTTTTGTATCGACAAGTTCCTTGCATTGACACGTGTGACAGACGCGCACATTTTTTCACCCAAAGATCTTCGTAAAGACATAGCTTGAAAACTGTTAAAAGAATGTGAACCTTACTCTCTCATTGCAGGAACTCTCTACAAGCTAGGGAAGGATGATATTCTTAGACGTTATGCCCATGAGGATGAGTATTTATACATACTGCAAGAAGCCCACATGGGTATAGCCGGAGGACATTTCTTAGGGGAACTAACAATCAGATATCATTAGGAAAAATATGAACCCTCTAGGGGCCCTTTGGGATTAAGGTTAATTAGAGGCCAGCCAATGAGAAGAGGGTGGTGGACACACTCTATGCCCTCAAAAATGTAGGGGGACAAAGTAGTCTTACACTTTTCAAATGGGCTCTTACCTAGTGAGAAGGTGGGGGGGGGGGCATATGGAACCTCCAACTTCCCTCCTTTTTGATCCGGTTTTGAAAAAATCCCAAAAATTTGAAATTCTTCAAAAATTTCAAAACTCAAATTTCATCTTCTGAAAACCCCCCTAAAACTATTTTATGGTCAAAAAAGCATTTTTTGATCTCAAAAAGTCAAAACGTGCATCCAAAAACCCTAAAATTCAAAATTTTTAAAAAACTTTTAAAAAATATTTTTTTGCTATCCAGAGCTCCCCCAAAAGTAGTTATTAGGCAAAAAGGGATTTTCTCTCTCTAGAACCCCTTTTCCAACCCCTCCCTGGTTGCAACCATCACACTCATCCTCTACTGCAACACTCTCTCTCTTTACACCATCTCCATTGCTACAGCAAGGAAGCTCCTCTCTCCTCCCCTACCACCTTCCATTGCCAGACCAAGCAAGGCTTATCCACCTTCTCCTCCCAGTGCCACACCAAGCAAGGGTTGTCCACCTTCTCCTCCCATTGCCACAAGGGTTGACCATTTTCTCATATCACTTTATCCCACCTACATTATAGCAACAAGCAAGGTTCTTCTCCTCCTCCTAGTTTGCTTTACTCAACCATGGCCAACTCTACTTCGCAAAGGCGGCAGGATGAGGTCACAGCACTTGCATGCCACAACACTAGAGGTGTAGATGATGAGTGGGTGCCACAAGAGTTCACCAAAGGTGCTTGGGTATACATGCAACCATCTGCTGTTGGCCCTCATCGTGTGCGGAATCGTGCAAACTTGGATCTTCATTGGAAAGAAAAGCTCCTTGGCTTCAAGAACCGCAAAGACAAGGGGACCGTAGCCATTGTGCAACATGTTTTCTCAATGTCAACCATGCACTTGCAACAACCACCTCGATTTCCAACACTTTGTAAGTACATGTTTTGAGAATACAAAGCTAGGTGTGAAATCACAGTGTAATGTTATTATGGATTCATACTTAACATTTGTCATGCATTTATAGTCATATTTCCATCCACGTTGGTGGAGGAGCAGCCACTACATAGTCTCTCCGGCACATTCAATGCTATACATGCGGATATTGGAGCAATAATGTTCCCGCATCTTTGCCCAACCAAACTGGTTCAAAGAAGGATTTTCTTCTATTCTCACTCCTATATTGTCCCTACTTCTACACAAGCATTTGGAACGCTTGAACCCATCAAAGTAACTTCCTTATTAAGTATGGAGTGGCCGGTCCCAGATTTGTGGTCGGTAGCATCTTTCAAGCAAAAGATGATAATGGATGTCCAAAACTCTTTGAAATACTCTAAAGCTTCTAGGTCTGTGGGCTTGAGCTGGTGTTTGCCTATTCATTGTTTTGTGCACATTTTTAAAGAGTTTGGATTTGTGGAGACTACCACAATGCTTGTATGTAAAGATGCGCATTACGAGGAATTAGGAAGGCTTTTAGAAGAGGATTGGGGTTTTGTGGAGGGCATGCACAACGGGGACCGGTACCGTTGTAAGGTTGGAGCTTCAGGTATTGGAATGCGCTATTTGAAATCCCGCACCTCCTTGTACATACGATTTCACTATGATCGTTGGATGTGCAAGCTTGGAGTGTGGACTCCCTTATAGAGTGTAGACGGTGCTATTGCAAGCTTTGACATTGCAGTGAAGATGCCCAACGATGCTTTGGAGGCAGTCCAAGTGAACAAGCATTGGACTCTCAGTAATGTTCGAGAACATTTGGTTATTATGGGTTTTGAGGCCCTTCAACAAGCACAATTTCGTTTACAAGGTCACAAGGTGAGAATCCTTCCACCACATTTTCAATACATCATGGTTTGTCAATCATTAGATGCTTATTGTAATGAATGTCCGCAGATTGGGAAGAGAATGGAAGACAAATTGAAGGTCGAGGAGAACTGGGGGATAGATGGAACTATGCTATAGATCTTATAACTTTGTAACTCTTGCAATTTTCATATTGATCCCCGCTGTAATCAACATGATTTGCTTCGGCAAATCATGCCTTTGAATATAATTTTTTACATTGGGATGCGAAATCATTTTTTGGTGAAAGTGCCTTTGTTTTTTAATGTCTTAAAAAAAGGGTACATTATAAAAGGGGGGCCACCTAACTCATTCACTATTTTCACTTTTGCAACTCTTGAGCTCCTCCACTCTCTATCCACACCCCAGGCTAAACATGGATGCTGCCACAGCCTCTGCATCTGTACCCACATCCACCCCTTTGTCACGCTTCATCCTCTTCCTCGAGGACACCGAATACAAAGGGAAGTTGGACCTCCACACCTTTTTTACTCGTCTCCCTGACCTTGACGCCACAATTGCCCTTCACATGGATGCATTTGAGGAGATTTCTGCATTCATAGAGGAGCACATCATAAAATATTCTGTATCTATCCCCCCACATGCAGGGATCTAGGTGCCTTGCGATCTTTTGCGCTATATACACAAAGGTGATCGCCCATTCTCCAAGCGGTTGCAACGATTCCAAGAAATTGCAACCAATGCAGGCCATTACTTGGACGAGCAAGCCCCTGGGGTGTCAGCGCTCAAGAAGCGCAAGTTGGGGGTGGAGTACCTTTCTCGGCTCGCAACATTTATCTTCTTTGTGAGCAAGGAACCTGATTTGGAGGAGCTCCGCTTACCACACCTTCAAGTTGGGTCCTTTATCAAGGACACCAAGGAGCAGCAAGTTATCCCCATGAACCCTGCAGCGGAAGGAAAAGCACACCAGCTTGAGTACCCTAGGGGTCTTGAGGAAGTGGTTGAGAAATCCATAGTTGCGGCTGGCCCTAGTGACACTCCAGTGCCACTACCACTGACGGATGTGGCTATCCCAGAGGTAGAAATTAGCCGCTTCTCCTCAGTGTTAGTGGATGGGGAGGAGTTTGTGTTCCTGCATAATTTGGAAAAAGCATTTGGCCTGCGCATGGATGAATGCTTGAGCGTGCTATGCAACAGCAGCAAATGTCCCTTAGACAATACACCAGATGCCCTAGAAAGCAAGCTCTTGCCAGATGGGGACTATGTTGCTGACACTATTGCAGTTGTATGTGCGGAGGTCCTGGCAGCAGAGCAGTTGCACGTGGCTGATGAAGATTTCCAAGCCACGCAAGCCAAGGTTGAGGCTGCTAGGATGCCTATGCCATTATGCAACCTCCCATCTGATGATCCAAAGCTTGTATCTGTGGTGCATGGGAGCATTGACTTGGATGCAAAGGGCAACAGGGAGGAGGACGACAAGGAGCAGGAGGTAAACTGTATCCTAATTTTCATGTTACTATTTTATCCTTCGTTGTCTTTTTTCTCAACCTTCATCGGTTTATGACAGGATGTTGTGGAGGTTGATGATTTTGCTGCAAGGACGGGTGGCAAGCGGACGGGCTTTGGACCTCAAGCTTCCCTTGCGCATTACCTCGGACAACTCCCCCCTGGCGATGTGGCCATTATCCATAATGAATTTACTCCCCAAGCCCATTTTATGACTTGGTCGTTAAAAGCATTGAGCAAGTTTTTGTGTTTGAGTACCATTGCTCAAACTGCGCATCAAGTGTTCCTAGTGTGTAGATCCCTTGTATGCACAGCGTTTGGCACTGGCTTTCGTGGTAAAGTGCTTGCCCAGATAGGGATACATGCTTCCATTGGCTCAACTAACCCAAATGCCATAGCGCAGTCCCTCTTGACTGGGGAGTTGCCTTACGCACAAAATAGGCGCCAGGAAATGGTCAAAAAAATTCTGAACTCCTCAGATACATGATGTAAAATCACCGTGCTAGAAGGAATAAAAAATATTTGAAATTGTCTCTCTATATTGCAAATTCTTTTCAATCTGATTTGTCAATCTTGAAAATTGTTTCAATTGGTGATATGAATTGTTTTTTGTCTTTGTTATTTCAAGGTATGTAATTGCAGTCAATTTGAGTATAATTGTGATTTTTAAGTACCCTAGGGGGTTAGATTAGCCTATAAGGGGCAAAAAATGCCTGGCCACAAGGGCGCGCAAATGGCCCATCCATCAGTTTTGGATGGGCCATTTGTGCGCCCTTTTGGCCAGGCATTTTTTTGCCCCTTATAGGCCAATCTACCCCCTGGGGTACTTAAAAAGCACAAATTTATTGCAATGGATTGGTTTTGCATCATTCATTTAAATGCAACCTTTTTATGGCAATTCTAGTATATGTTCACACTCAAGGACACTAGAAAAGCTCAAATCAATGAAATGAAGTTTCCAGCAAACTATCACTTGCTTTAGCTCTACCTACTACACCCTTGCACCAAAAAGTCAAATTACATTGGACACTTGGTTTCACAATATATTATTTGTTTTAATATCCTATAAGGAATTCAAAGCTTGAAATGACCAAAAAAAGGTGTCCATAAGGATCCATATAAAATATTGATGCAAAACCAATAGGTTTTAGTAAATTTGGTTATTTTAAGTACCCTTGGGGGTAGATAAGCCTACAAGGGGCAAAAAAAGGCCTGGCCACAAGGGCGCGCAAATGGCCCATCCATCAGTTTTGGATGGGCCATTTGCGCGCCCTTGTGGCCAGGCCTTTTTCTGCCCCTTGTAGGCTTATCTACCCCTAAGGGTACTTAAAATGCACAAATTTACTGAAATTGACTGCAATTACATACAGAACTTGAAATTACAAAGATAATAGACAGAGTAGACACAACTGTTGATCATATTGTCATTGGAAAGTCAAATCATTACAAAGATAAGGGTGTGCAATACAAAAAGAGGGGTAACTTCGGCTAATGCTCGAAGTCTCGTCGCAATCGTCGTGCAAGCTGCATATCTTTTGGCTGTATTGTCACTCGCTTTGCATGAATGGCACATAGGTTGGTATCTTCCAACACTGAAATGATGTGGGCCTGTGCAGCTTCTTGAATAGCCTCTAGCGCTATTGCTTGCATTCTATACTGATTTCCATAGCTTTGAAGCACTTCCTTCACAGTGCGAGCAAAGGGGGCGCGTCGAATCAAGAGCTCCGTCGTCTGCTGGTAGTGGCGGATTTCTGCAAATGCCCTTGCTATTTTTCGGCGCCGCTGCGGTTGTCTTGGGGGCACTTGCACATTTGCTGGCGGGCGGCGTGTAGGCTTCTTGAAAAACTTAGACTTGCGTCTGTTTACATACTTAGGGCTTGGTTCTGCAGCCTCTTCTGATTCTTCCTCTTCCCTTGGTTGCCGATCTTGTCGTGTGGGGAGAGCTCCCTTGCCTTGAGGCAATGTCTTCCCCCCAACGGCCACCCGGTGTGTGCGCAGTATTTTTTCTCGCAGCCATGGTGGCTCACTCTCTGATTCGGTGTCTGTATTGACCACCCGAGTCTTGGATGGTCCTGCTTGTGATTGGGGGCGCGACGGCTGCTCCCTATCAGACTCTGATGTTTGCTGGCCCTCTGCTTCTCTCCAGTGCTGGGCACGTTGCTTCATTCTCTTTCTAGGTGTTATATCTTGAGGAGGTGGAGATTCAACAGTCCTTGATGACTCTCGTGCCCTACCACCATGCCCACTACCAGAAGAGTTCCTGGAACGGCCAGGTGTTCGTGGCCGTTTTCTTGTGCCTTTAAGCCATGACGGCTTCTCACATCCTTGGAGGGTGTTTTTGTTGGCAGGCGGATGCTCTTTCGCGGTTTGTTTGGTACGCGCCATTTCGTTGGTAAGAGCTCACCTGTTCTTAAGAAATGAGTGATTTATGAGAGCATGCAATATTTATAAGGGCCCATTTAAAAAGGGCCATGTTCACACTAATTTTTTTTAAAAGAAGTATTATTTTTTAAATAAACATGTCGCTAAGAGTTGGACCTTGCGTTCACGTTTAGTGACTCGCGCAGTATCCACTTTGATCCTTGTCGCACTCTGCATCGCCGCCATGCAGCATGCTTGGTGGGAACTTACGACATTTGCCACTTGTTGCTATGCTCTTGACGACTCCATTTGCGCACTTCAATAGCAATCTTGGATTGTCGCGCACGCTCCATTGTGAGCTTACGAGCAAATGTTGTGCGAAAAAACCAGTTGAACATCTCCTCCAAATAATTGGATTGCACCATTCCACCACCATGTCGAGTATTTTTGAAGTACACTCCCCTTGCTCGATAATGGGACTTCTCCATGCCTTGAGTGCTAAAAATTTCAAGCGATCCATACTTGTGCATAAAAAATGCACCATGCGCAAACAAGATATGCTGTTCACATGAGAAAACGATCCACATTAGTAAATAAAAACAATCCCTTGTAATGAATACACCATGAATGACTTACCATGTAATGTGTGATGTTATTTTCACCCCAAGAAAGGGTGAAGACCTTGGTAAAATCCGCCAAAGCTTCTTGAAATGATTGCCGTTGTTCTTCTGTTGTGCTGTTAAGGCTCATAAGCTTGACCATTTTATCAAAATGGGCCCAAACTTGCTTGCGCTTGTTTGCAAGCTCGCCATTTGAATCATTGTCAGTAGTAGCTTTGCATAACTCCTTCCAAAGATCCCAAAGGTTACCTGCCTTCTGGTTGGAGCTGCTTTGAGCATCATATCGACTTGGCTTTCCTTGGGAAACTTTCTTCAAAAAGTGTCTAGCTTTTTGTCCACTCATTGACACTTGTTGAGCAATTTCATGGGCCTCCCCTGTGTTCTTTGCAGCAACTATAGACACATTTCCATCGTGACAGCCAATGGAATTCAAGAGTACCTCCACTCTTTTGATCGCTTCCTGGGACTTTTCCAACGGTTTCATTGTGAAAGCATAGTCAATGTGGAGCTTCAATAGCCTATCAAAAATACGCATGAATGCGTGTAATGTACAAAAATGTACATTCGATAGAGGAAATCGAAAGATTGGATTCCAAGTGTGGTCCTTTTGATCACGGTCTGGGGCATTGAGCATGGGACATCTCAGAATAGACGCTTCCCATTCTCTATCTTCATCTCCGACATCATGACAATCTAACCCTTGTTCTCCATGCCCTTGCCATGGAAGCATGTAACTGGCCTTTGCAGTCCTCTTATGTGATTTTTGTCCATTAGGTTTGTACCCTCGAGTGCAAAATGGACAAGGCATGAGAGAAGAAGCCCCTTGTTTGCAACCAAGCAAACACTTTATGGTCTTCAAATCCCCACCTAAGTGCCACTCCACATCATAACTACCAAAGCCCTCAATCTCCAACTTCTGACCTGCAATTTGGGAGTGTATTACTTCTGTGATCCATGGAGTTCTCTCAAAAATCCACGAAAGTACTCCATTGGTCTCTTTGGGCACCTCAATAGCACCCAACCACCAAATGTCTTTCTCTGATTGCACGCTAAAAGATAGGGTGGGATATGGCTCAACTGAATCCCTTCGCTTGGTTTGCAGAAGGGCCTCGTTCATTAGAGTGACACTTAGCCTCTCTAACCTTCGGCCTTTCACTATTTGACACTCATCGAGTTTTAGCACAAAAGCGACTTTTATGCCAAGCACTACAAAATAAATAGTGCTAAGACCTTAAACTTCAGCTTCTATGAAAAGAATAATACCAAAGAAAAAAGTAAAGTGTGTCACCTTCTTCAGGTAACTCGTAAAATCTAAGCATGGCTTCTTGAAGCCTTCTAAGATCCACGAAAATATTGTTCCACATTGTGTACGGAAAGCCCTTATTCGAAGGTCTTATGGATTGTTTCTTACCTTTTCCCATTGTCTTTGTTGCGCATGAAGCATAAAGGGAAGTTGGCATTGTGTCCTCAATGTGTAGGTATGTCCCAATGCGGGAGAACACATCTTCGTTTGTGGCCTTCTTTGCGAGCTTGACCTTGTGAGGAACGGGAAATAGGTTTTCCACAATGCCATGTTCTTTGAGGGCATTCTTTAGGAGTTGAAAAATAGCCTGATAGGCTTTGGTGCTGATTCCCGCCTCATCACAAGCTTGTTGAACGTCATCATCATTAACCACATTTCTTAATTTACGCATAAGGTCCTTGGTGACTGCATCCTTAATGTGCTTACCTCCAGGTGATTGTAAGATAGAAATAACGTCCTCGGTATTGAGACAACTAGTGAGAAGGTTGACTCGATTATCTTGGCTTGTTCCACCGCATGCCTCTTGGATGAAGTTTCTAGCAACAAATAAACATAAATGTTAGAAAATAGTGTGAAGTAAGAATGCAGCATGCAAGTAAAGACCAAATCACCTTGTGGCTGTAACTCGTCGTTTGCGTGCTCCTCCGGAATGTGCAAGAGTTTCAATGGATGAATACGGGCGTTTGCGTTCCCTTGCACCAAGGGGTGTTTCTTTCAAGTATGTGATGATGTTGGTAAGCTTCTGGATGTGGGACTCCTTTTCTTGCATTTGTTGTTCAAGACTTTTAACTACCCTCTCCGAAGAGGCAACACTCTCTTGTAATGCCGTCGTCTTGAGGTGAAAAGCTTGACATTCGTGCATCCACATATGCAAAGAAGCACCTGCACCCATACACAGCCGCTTGCAATAGCCTAACAAGCCTGCTTCTCCCCTCCCAAGAAATTGAAGAAATGTGGAAAGGCTATTAAACGATGGATGGAAGCGGCTTATAGGATCGTAAGGGTACAAATGGCCATCCACCCAAATGTCAACATTGGTCTCACAAGCGGTGCGACATTCCTGTGATGACCTTTGATCACCTTCACTAGTGGTCTTCGGTGCAAATGCCGTGGGTAAGCGAATATGTATGCTTTTGGTGTGCGGAGTACGTAGTGGTGGAAGAAAACCATTTGTGATGTCCGTGAGCACCATGGAAGCTTTTGCGTGAGGAAGCAAATGATGAAAAGATAGAGGGGGAAGGGTAGAGAGGCCGAGCAGGATGGGAGGAGAGAAGGAGGGAGGGAGGGGAGGGAGAGATTGGGGAGGAGGAGGAAGGTAGGGGCAGAGAGGGAGAGGAGAGGGAGAGGGAGAGGGAGAGGGAGAGAGGAGGGAGGAGGGAGGAGGAGGAGAGAACAAAATGTTTATTACTTTTTGGGGGAAAAGATTTTTGAAAAAATGGAGTTTCTAAGCTTGTGGGTTAAAAAATGGGTCAAAAAATGATTTTTGAATATGTATATATGTTGGGAGGGAGTTTTAAGTAAAAAACAAATAAAAATGAAATTTTTTTAAAAAGTCAAATTTTGACTCTTTTTGACCCACGGAATTGCTGATGTGGACACACCCCTATGCTTCCTTCACTTTAAAAAAAGCTAGAGAGAGAAAGCAACCCTTTAGGTCCACATCTTACATTTGTCTTTAAAAAAAGGCTAGAAAAGCCTACTCAAAACTACCTTCTTCAATGCCCTTGCCCCCTAAACCCCACACAACATTAGCCTTAATCCCTAAAAATTAGGATTCCTTACAAGGCCCATGCAAGGTTCATATTTCTCCTAATGTACATACTCCAAGAAGCCCACATGGGTATAGCCGGAGGACATTTCTCAGGGGAACTCACAATCAGATATCATGGAAAGCAATTATGGCTCTAGGAAACGTGATGATAGTGTTTTTTCTTGACGAGATCTTTTCATTGGGATGGCACCATGCGGGGGTTTATTTTCACTATTGGTGGTGGGTATTTGGTACTTGCAACACAACCAAATGCCGATACAAAAGCTTGGATTTATGCATTGGAATTGTTGGATCATAGGGGACTTGTCGAGCCACTAAGGCTGCAAACATACAACCTGTGTGGCTCACGGACGCAGGTAGGTGTGTCACTCACCCCTTTGTAGCCGTCAATGCAAGAAACTAGCACCACTGTGAAGAGGGAGCTCGTCTCTACTACTCAATCGCCTAGCCGTTGTGGTATCGTTGCTTGCTTGCATTCACTTGCACACACACACACACACACACTCTTTCTCTCTCATGCTCACAAACAGCAAGAGATTGCACACGAGAGGAGACAAGGAGAGAAAGCCAAAACCATACATTCAAGAATGACCAAAATTTAGGGTTACAGACCACTTATGTGAGTCATCCCATCCACATATGGGCGCCCACACTTGGCCTACAGTCAATATTCTCTCTCTCTCTCTCTCTCTCTCTCTCTCTCTCTCTCTCTCTCTCTCTCTCTCTCTCTCTCTCTCTACTAAATGAGGCGTGCGCCTATTATCGATCACTCACCCATGAATACAGGTGTGGAGCCGGCAAGCCCGACCCATAACTCAATACAAATAATAATAACAAGAATGAACAAAGGTAACATGCCCCCTTTTCTGATGTAAATCCCGCCCTCAAAATTTAGGGAGGTATGTTCAAAAGTAGGAACTTGGTGGATCCACTTGTATGGGTCTTGTAGTAGTTAACATCTTGATAAGAGTAGTGGTCCATGGAAGTTCTCTCAATCAAGAATTCTACAAGATACTGCACTTGTCCTCGCAACTCTTTAGCTTTACTCAAACGGTGAAAAATCAACAAAAAATGGCATAATAATTGCATTCTCATAAGAACGAGGATATTTAAAAATCATATGCAATGAATAAGGACACAAAATGATTGGTAATAGAGTATTAAACAATTTAATGAGTAGTAAACATTAAAATTTAATGATTAATAAATAATTTAATGAGTAGTGGGTCGCTAATTTAACTGCAATAGGCATTAAAGGTCAACTATTAATACCATGGGTAAGCTTCTCAATTATCTATAGTCAATTAAGTTGTTTAATCACAAGAGCAGAGTGTTTGATATCCCAAGTCTAACTAGAGGATATACCTAGAAGACAGTCTAGTTAAGGTACGATAAAGAAAATCATACATGAAATCGTCTCGCTTGAGTAGTTCCATTTTTTTGACCCCCAATGTTGTTTATGACATATATTTTGTTGCCACATAGAGCCTTAATTGATCTTGTGGCCCTTTTTGTTTTCTTTTTTTTCTTTTTTAAGTGGATTTTTCTTTCATTGAATTTCAATTGTGTAACTTTGGGGGGTCATTTTGACACTGTCACCCTCCATCACAATAGTCAGACTCCCTTTATAATACTTAAGCTAAAGGTCAAGCCCACTAGAAAGCACTATCATGTTGCCCGCAATGCTTCATAATATTTGATTAAGAGCCTAAAGTAATGTTTGAAAATTAGGAAGGCATATCCTATGGTATTAAGAGAAGATCTCTAATGCTCTAACTTGGTCAAACTAGCTTAGCCAAAATTCTTGATTGATAGACCTAGACAAGGGATTATGACCTAAAATTATATCGAATCTAATGTCTAAAAGTAAGAAAATATGTTGAGTACTTTGCTACCAATCATGATTAAAGCAGACAAACATGGATGCTAGAAAGGACAGCAAGCATGATAATGGACAAGAAACAGCTATTTGTGCTGGCCATCGTGCTCGATTCGATGAGTGAACTAGAAAAAATAATCCCGATGTTTGAAAGCCAAGCTACTGCAATACACTCATGTACACACTAGAAAACAATAGGAAATACCTCTAGGAGGCACATCAATGGGAAGAATCACTAACCCTTATTGAACACAATCAAAACAACATAAAGAACCCTAACCTATCTATTGCACCACCCTATGGGTCAAGGAAATAGGATATTGTATAGATTGGCCGGTAGCCCTAAGCCTAAACCTCTATCCTCATTTTTGTCAAGATAAATATATTCATCTTCAGTGAGATCATGCATCCCATCCATGGAATCATGTAAATCTTCCTCATCATCAAATGCACATAGGTTCACTAAGAATGTCACTAGGCATGGATATTCATCATTCTCAAAAAAATAAGCTTGTACAATCGGAGATATGTTCTCTACTGAATAGGGATTAGTCGTGGTCAAGAGACATATCAACCATTCTAAGTCCTCAAAATTTTTCTCACACGCTAGTGTATCTACCAATCCCATTAGACGTAAGCACAGGGTAGAAAACGTGAAACACTTGAGAAAAGTAAAGAGGGTACCTCTCACCCAAGGTAGGAGTGGATGACTCTGGTGTAATAGCCATATATGTACACTCATATATATTTTGGTTAGTTTGCAAGTATCATAAGGGTTGTGTCATTGTGCATGATGTGTCATTATGATTATTGGTTTATGGACAAGATCTTGTAAGTTTCAAGCTTTTTGTTTGGTGGCTCTTGCTCTTTTACTCTGTTTTTAAAAAATTTAGTATAGGGCTATATATATGAATACCCTAAGATTGAGGTTAAGAGGTCAGGGAGGAAGGTTAAGAGGGAAGAAAACAAATTATGGATGTCAGTAAACACTCCCCCCTTCCTTGGGTAGATCATAACTTTTGGAAAGATGTCATCACCTTTTGAAACCACTTGTTCCAAGTTGTAATGGGTAAAGACTTTGACCAATAGTTTTCCGCCACCCTAGGCGCTTCATCAAGTTACTAGTAAGGTACTCTCCCATGATCTTACTTGCAACGTTGCTTTACGTGATGAATTCACAATGGGAGGTGCTAATTCTTCTTGTCTTTCTAGACAATTCTAGTGTTAGGTGGAGGTTTTGTAGAAGCTTGTATTTCTACAGATGAAGTACATGAAGAGCAAGAAGTTTCATTTGACTTCCCTATTCTTGAGCTAGGTGATACAACTAGTTCTCACTTTGGTACCCAAACTAGCTCTGGAATAGGTGTGTAGTATTCCATGATTTTTTCCTTTCCACAATCTTCAATCAGCTTCATAGTTACAGGATTTGACTCACATGGATCTATAGGTGACAAGAAAGAACACAATATACATTTAGGTACCCACATTTGATCATTTCTGTCATAGTAGCCTTGGGCTTCCAATAGTTGTTTAGAAATCCAACACTTACATTCCTTGGGGTGAGTGGGGCGTCTCTTATGAGTCTTCTTTTTTAGGGACCCATTTGTATGTTTCCCTTGTCAAATCATGTCGAATCCCGGGTGCATCATCCTTTAGTTTAGCCACGGAAGTTGAAGCTCTAGAGGGTTGTGCTACAGGTACAAATGTTTCATCCTCTTGGATATGCAACGTTTTGTTCTGTGTTCTTTGAAGAGGCAATAACTCAAGGACTGTCGCTTGAGTGGCAGGGCTGAGAGTTGGTTTTTGTGTTGTGATACTCCCAGTTCCCCAATTGATAGTACACTTGGTTGCAGACATCCACTTACATTCTAGGCTTATGTTTGGACTCTCGTTGGTGCCTAATACGTTGTTGTCACTCCTGAGCCTCAACTTCAGCTTGTATCTTTTTCAATTCGGCTTGTACCTTGCTTGGCTTCCTTCTTTTGATGTATGGCACGTAGCTCTCTTGGCTTAAAGGATCATAGTATCTTTTAAATTTACTCCTATTAAAGAATCCAATAGTTTCAACTCCATCAAGAGTTTTCACATGAATGGCACCTTGTGGGGTGTCCTTCATTTCCTCTTTGAGAAGAGAGCTTAAATCATTAATTCAATAAAGTTAAATTCTTATTGGCTCTCAAAGTGGGCTATCCAATGAGATTCAAGCTAGCTCATGGAATGCTCAACCCTTATTGGGCCCCTTGGTAGGCTACCCAATAGGATTAAAGCTTGCTCATGGGGCACTCTATTCTTATTGGTACTCTTTGTGGTCTATGCAATGCTCATCGGTTCTTTTAGATGGCTAACCAATAGAAATCAGGCTTGCTTGGGGGCAACCTAGCTAGGTTCTTAGCATGTGTCCTTTATATCTTAAGTGAAAGGGGGAGAGTTCTAATGTGTGTGAGTGTCTTCCCTCTCATCTCGTTACAAGGAGGGATCGCCCCATGTAACTGGGGGGTGCAACTTGGCCACAGTGGGTCCATTAGACCTTAGAGATTACATTGAATGGTCTAAAATACCTAGAATTGCCAATAGACTTCCCAGTAATCCTAGGCCCAATGGACTCTAGAAATATCCTTTGGAGGCTTAATGAAGCTTACCATCATAAGGACATTTAAATCTTCTTTGAGTTCACATTGCTCTTTGACAAACTATCTCTCTTGGTCCCTTATTGAGATAAATCCAGCAACACATATAAATAATTTGACTCTTGCTCCCTTTATCTTTCCATTTTAAATTTCCAATTTAATATGGAAAAATCATTTGAGAAAGTTAGATTATAGACTTTATGACATTAACTTGCCCTTGAAATCATAGTAGTCCTCAACTATGAGGTGGAAAAGATAAAGCATAGTCATTAGTCCACGGTTTCCTTAGTGGGTAGAGGATCCTTTTCACCCAGAAAAAAATTTCCAAAATGTATGACTAGTCCATTTGGTGCTTGGGGGACTTAGCTGATGCAAGCATTTCTACTCTATAGTCCATATCAATACTTCAAAGTAGATTGACAAGTTCCACTTGGTTCTTGGGAGACTTAGTCACCACAAACATGATCATAAGCATGCATACTTTAAAATGTGTACACAATAAAAGAAATGGAATCATATAAGACAAAAACTTTGTACATTATATACATTTACATGTGCTTACTCAAGTGAGTCATTGTAAGCCTTCGAAAGGTGTATACTATCCTTAAGTTGGATTCCTTGCACCCATATAGCATCTTCAACAGGATAATTTTTAATTTAATAAGATACCATTGTATAATCTTACCACCACAAAAGACCTTGTCTTCATGTCGTAGGATAGTAGACTTGGGCTAGAGCACCTCTTCTTCACCTTCAAATTTTGGAGGATCTTCAATGACAGCTTCTTGAGGTGGCTCTTCTTTGTAAGGCTTAATTAAGCTCACATGAAAGGCATTGTGTATGAGCCAATGATTGGGCAACTTCACTTGATAAGCCATCTCATTGACTGGCTTAAGAATTTGAAAGGGACCATAGTATTGTTTTGCTGATAGAGCGTAATACTTATGGTGTCCCGTAGGATTCTTGCCCGAGGTATGCCTTCGACGAGCTTTGGGAAACTTGAGCAAGACCCAATCATCTAGCTTGAAGGTCAAGGCTCTTCTATTCTTATTAGCAGTAGCCTTCTATTTTTGCTGAGAGATAAATATAGCTTCTTTAATCTTTTAAAAATATTATTTTAAATCTCGTGTATATTCATCAGCAGGTGAAGATATTGTTATGTACTTTGAGTAGCTAGGGGATTTTGGATCTTCCCTCAATGAGCTCAAAGGGTGATTTTCCTATAGAAGTATGTACAGTATTATTGTATGCATACTCTACAAGAGGCAAGTACTTATCCTCTTGAGAATTATGATCTACTTCCGTAACATAGGTTTTTAGTAGATCAAGGATTGTGGAGTTGACTATTTCACTTTGGCCATTTGTTTGTGGGTGATAGGATGAAGAGAAATTTAATCTAGTACCTAGATTTTCAAAGAGACCCTTTCAAAAATTACTATTCATTCAAGGATCTCTATCTGACAAAATGGATGTAGGAAAGCCATGGTACTTGAAAATTTGTGATATGAAGAGGGTTTCCATTTGATGTGCCTTAATAGTCTTTTTGATAGGTATGAAATGAGCTTGCTTGTTGAACTTGTCAGCTATAATCTATATTACCATATTCCCATGGATAGACTTGGACAGCCCAAAGATAAAATCCATAGATATGCTCTCACATAGTGAATCATGGATTGGTAATGGCTTGAGTAATCCAGGTTGATTCCCTTGATCATATTTTGTCTTTTGGCATATCACACACTTTGAAACATAGCGTTGTATGTTTACTTTCACGGTAGGCCATTGCAATAGAAGTATGTTTCTACCCCTCAAAGAGTAGATTTAATCCCTTCATGCCTCGCATAAGGAGGAGCATGAGATTCATGCATTACTTTCTCACGAAGTGAGTGAGTGACACATAGCCTATTGCCCTAGAGGAGATAATCAACTTGCAAGGTAAATGGTTCTTCTTTATTCCCTAACGCAAGGATAGAATTACATCTTTAGAATTTGGATCAGTAGCATACTCATCTATCATAGAAGATAGATCATTGTGAGTTGCTATTGTCGTAGCAATTACTTTTGACCGTCGTGTGAAAGTGCATTGGCCACTTGGTTGTGCTTGCCTGCAATGTGAGCAATATGAAAATTAAATTGTGAAAGAAAATTTGCCCACCTCATTTTATTGTCAGAAAGTTTGGTTTAGGTCATGGTTTTTGAGGCTTTGATGATCCATACGTAGGATAAATGGAGTCTCCAAGAGATAATGCTTCCATGTTTCTAGGGCATACAGAAAAACTAACATCTCTTTTTCATAAATTCCCAATGTTCGCTCATCACAATTCAATCTCCTACTCTCACATGCTATGGCATGCCCTTCTTGAAGCGATACTGCTCCAAGGCAATTATTACATGCATCACATTGGACCTCAAAGGGCTTTGTGAGGTCTCGTAAAATAATCACGGGTTGCAAGATAAGCTTTTGTTTAAGCATCTCAAAAGCTTCTTGCTCCTTTCCAGTCCATGCATACTTAGCATTCTTTTTTGTTAGATCATGTAGGAGATCGGCTATTAATGAGATTTTTTTGGTAAAGCGCCTATAGTATGCACACATACCAATAAAGCTTTGTAACTCATGTAAATTCCTTGGTTTAGGCCATTCTTTAATTACTTCCAACTTTGTGGGATCCATAGGGATACCAAATTGAGAGATAATATGGCCTAAGTATTGAATTTCTCGCAAGAAAATTTCCCTTTTCTTTTTATTAATGAAAAAACTTAGTATCTCTCAAAGCTTGGGTAATTACCTGGAGGTGTTTCTTGTGCTCCTCAAGAGATTTGGACTAGATGATAATATCGTCAAATATACTCCAGTAAAGTTGAGATATGATCAAAAGATTTTCTCTATCATGCAATTAAAAGTGGCTGGAGCATTTTTCAAGCCAAAAGGCATGACAAGATATTCATAAAGACCAAATGTAGTATGGAAAGCGGGCTTTAAAATATCTTCATTGAATATACTTATTTGATGATAGCCACTTTTAAGGTCAATCCTATTGAAATAGGTAGACCAAACTTTTCATTGACTTCTCAAAAGCTTGTGTATGTACAACGGGTATGGTGTTACTTGTCTCATTTTCAACTATATACATATCTCTCTCTCTACACTTAAAGTAGATTTTTCTCTCAAGAAACTTCATAGAGGCAGCCATGTGTTTAAACCATGGTGCCTCTAGAATTCCATCTTCATATTTGAGAGGAGAGATAAAGAAGTACTCTTTGTCCCCATAAATTTGGACATGGAGTCTCAATTTCCCAATCAAGGGAGTGACCAAGGTTTCTTGTCCCTTGAAAGCTCCATCCGCCTGTAAACTATCCCCCATTTCATAAGCTTGTATCCCTAAGTTGGTAGCTATCTCAATTGAGTTGAGCCAAGATCAAAGAGGATAAAAGCATCATGTTCTCTCACCTTGCCCCATGCATAGGAAAAAGTTTACCCTTTGCAATGAACATCCTCTTTTGGAGCTTCAATCATAGAGATTCTAGGTGGTTCATTGCATACATTTATTTGTGAGACAAGACTAATAGCCATGTCCTTGCTCTCCATACTTAAAAAATTTGTTATCCTTATGATAACGCTCTAGCTCTTTGGGTGATAGTTGATTTTTACCTTTGTAAACACCTTTGTCCTTTGCTTTGTTGTTGTTGTTGTTGTTGTTGTTGTGGTTGTGGTTGTGGTTGTGGTTGTGGTTGTTAGAGTTGCCTTTGGAAGAATTTTGTGTAGCATTATTCTTCCCCTTGGGCTCATTTTTGTCCTTAATTTTTGTGGGCTTAAAGTTCTTCTTAGCCCCTTGTTGGAAATTACTTCTTGGAGAACCCATGGTGTGGTGAATGACCGCCAAGATGGTTTTGGGTCTTTGAGAATTGACATATTCATTCATGTCTTCGGATAGCTTGGCACAAAACTGTTGATTTTTCTCTCCAAAGCCTATCTTTTTGTAGACAATGGCTTTGAGATGTAGGTCCCAAAACTTGTCTACATACTTGTGAATAGACTCATATGGAGACATCTTTAAGCTTCGCCATTCGGTGAGAACTTTATCCTCGGCATCAATTGAAAGAATCTGCTTCACAATAAAAGCTCTTAAGGCTTTCCATGTCTTTGAAGCTTCTCTATTAGCCCATAGATAGCCCACCATTTCCTTGCAGACTTTTGAAAGTGCATGGAAACATGTCGTAGCTTAGAGGATTTTGTAAAACCCTCATCTCCAAAGGCTGCATCAAATTGTTGAATAAACAACAAGACTTTGTTGGTGGGACCGAAGGTACCATTGTAGGTGAGGAAAGTGGTGTTCTTCTATCCCTCTTGGAACTTCTTGAGATTGTTAGACCCTTTCCATAAGGAATATGATTTCCAATGTCTCCTCCTCTTAGGCTCCTTGAGGAGTAGCTGCTACTTTCATTGGAAGAGGAGGGTGATGCCGATGGAGAAGAGGGTGGCCTCTTTCTCTCCTTTTTCTTCTTGGGAGTTCTTTCTTCTCACTTGGAATCAAGATGAGAAGAGTTATGTGGAGATCTTTTTCTCTTTGAAGGAGCTGGAGACCTTTGTGACCGCCCTCTTCTTGGAGCCACATCTTCAATGGAAGTCTTTCGAGACTCGCTTCTATTTCTCTCCATTGCTAGACTCACTTCCACTTCTCTCCATTGGTGGAGGATCGTCATTGATGTTGGAGCTTTTTATGAGGATTATTCTCATCAATAATAGAGATTCCTCTTTTGGAGATATCACCAAGAGTCTTCCTAGGAGCTCTCTCTTCTTGCGAAATTGGAAAAATACCATGTGTGTGAAATTGTTGTTGAACTTCTCCTTGAAGAGCGGGATTGCCCATAGCTTGTTGAAGCCCCGGGGTAGTCACTTATCAAAAGACCCCTATATCACGTGCGTTCAAGAGGTAATTAATAATACCCCAATATACATACTATCCTTACACTGTGAGCCTATTTAAAAAACCCCCACCCCCCTCACCCCCACCCCCCTCTGTATGTATACATTTTTATACATTTTGGTGTTTTAATAATCCTCTCCGGTTAACTCACGTGATATCATACGTATTCTAAAAAGTGACCGCCCCGGGGTTGAAGCCTAGAGACAAGATAATTCACAAATCGACGGTCATCATTACTAGCACCATCATGTGCAAAATCAAAGTCATCAACATTAATCCTACTCTGTTTACTATTTTTGGCTATGCTAAACAAAAATTAGGTGTGTTCTTGCAAGAGACAATTCCAACCTATGTAGTCTACCCTAGGACATATCTTATTAACAATAAGAGAGTTTCATTAAGGAGATTCCTTATGCGCAAAAAGAAAGTGCTTGGTTTGAGTCTGTAACAAGAAACGACATAACTTGTTAGCTTGGCATGCAAAATAACTTGAGAGAGAGAGAGAGAGAGAGAGAGAGAGAGAGAGAGAGAGATTAAGATCGACAATAGTTGAGGACCGGATTTACTTGGAACCAGTTCCCCCTCCAAAAGAACTTTGTATTATAACTTCTCCCACGTGTCTACAATACAATCTTTGTGTTCTTCAAAGCCCAATTGATGTCATGAAGATGGAAGGCCTCATGCACCAAAATTACACTTTGTAGAGCCTCAACTCCCAAGACCTCAAACGCCTTCAAAGGTGGAAAGAGCTAGCGAGAAGTAAAGAAAGAGAAGAAGAAGAAGTATTCTTACAAGGAAGAAGTATTCATGGACCAAGAGGAGAGATAGTCTATCAAAAGAGAAATGTGAACGTAATGAAGCTTCGCAAAACATCAAGAAGGAAGATCGATAGTTGTTTATGTATACCTAGCTCAGGGCCTCTCTCTCTCTCTCATAGATGTATCTAACAGGGCTTGAGTTGAAGACGAGAGAGAGAGAGAGAGAGAGAGAGAGAGAGAGAGAGAAGATAAATGCATAATGGTTGTGGTAGATCAAAACAAAGATAGATGCTTAATAACGATTATGTAGAAGATAAAAAGAGAATGCATATAGAGAATGGACATTTAGGTGGACACTAAATAGACAAGGCTCATGTTGACGTTTTTAAATCACACTTTTCAATATGAACAAGGGACTTTAGATGAACAAATGCCATTAATATAAATAAGCACAACATTTGGGATTTTCTTGATTTTAAGGTATGGTGAGAACTAAAGGTCAAATAGCACCCAGAGAGTTGAGGCTTAACCAAAAATTGGTGAGAGATTGTCCAACCAAGCATAGATCTTTCCACATTGATTGTGAATATCAACTATAGAGCAATAAATTTGTGTGTCAATATTGTGGATAGATTATAGCATTGGAGCCAAAATAATATTCTCCTTGCTTATTATTTTACCCTTGGTTCTGTAAATACATACTTCCACCCCCTTGATTCTCTAGGTACATCATTCACCACATCATCTCATATCAATTGTTTCTACAAACCTCAATTCTAAAAGCCTTGACCTAGAAAATAGCTCATTTCTTTAGCGATGGGTGAAAAAAAGGCTTTATTGAGAAGTTTATCCTTGAAAGGGACGCATTGATACTATATCTACATAAGTAAATATGAGCTCTTAATGAAATTAGACTAAACCTAAGCAGGCACCACATCTCTTTTGACCTCAAATGACACTTTCATTTTTTGCCCCAATAGCTATTAAGAACACATGGCAAAAGCAACAAAGAAACACAACTCTCTAATTTGGACCAATAGGATACAAGAACAATGGAAGAGACCAAAAGGAACTAGAAATGCATTCAAGGATATACTAAAGAACACAACAAAATTAGACAAAGAATTTGAAGGGAGATAGGGAGCTTTCCTTCTTAAAGAGATGGTCAAAGTGACTACTAGCAAGCTCCAGATTCTATTCTGAGGTGTGGGCATGATGAGCTCAACCAATTAAGAAGAGGGATGTGGTATTTGAAATATTTCTTTTTTAAAGGCTTAAACATTTCTTTGGAGGGTTTGTTTATCTTTCTTGCTCGTCACTCCCTAGAATAAGCTTGAATGTGTTGAAGGTCAACCCTCTCTTCCTCTTGTATGCTCTTCCTGATGGAGGTGATTCTGGATTGATCTTATTTGGAGGAGGGTAGTGTTGCTTCCAATGTAGAGAGGAGAGAGTACTTGATAAAATTTCTCTTCTTTCTAATTTTTTTGACTCTTTTCTGAAAGAGGTCAAACACATCTGGGTGATTCTGATGGAGAGGATTTTGGATTGATCTTCTTCTGAGACAGATAGTGTTGCTTTCAATGTAGAGAGGAGAGAGTACTTGATATAATTTGTGACTTTTTTCTGAAAGAGGTCAAACACATCTAGGTAACTTGGGGACCAAGACTTTGCAGGAGTGGAGGGCCTTTGGAAGGCCTATGTCCAGATATTGTGGATAGACTTGAACTAGTGGGAGAGCAAAGAGACATTTGTATGGAGCCAATGGTTCCTAATTTTGAACTCTTCTCATCAATTGTGCAAACTAGGAGTTAGTGGTCTAAGCGGCAGGTTGAGATAGAGGTGGAGACTTTGAATTTGTTGAGGTTCTCAAAGATGGAGTGAGATACATTTATTCGATCCAACCTACTTTTCCTAGCTAGATCTCCATGAGAATAGTTTTGCCACCTGTATTCTTATGTTGATCCTACATCCCATAAGTCATGTGCTTGCTTCATAATATCTCGTTGTCTTTCATCTATGCTTAAAATAGTTTGACCTTTCCCCAAATATTTTCCTTCTAGGTGCTCCACCATTTTAAAGTCCCCAATCATGATGACACAGTCTGAGAAAAGAAGAAGTTCCTACTAGAGTTGAGCTCTATTGCCCACACATCCTACTACATAAATAGAAATATTGTAACAATTGAGGGAGGCTAGGGCATAAAAGGCACAAACGATTGCTCCCACGATAAAGGGGGTATAACAGGGGGACCCAAAGGATTGCACCTCTTGACCCTCTAAGATGGGAAGACAAGATTCGGGCATGAGTCTTGAATATCCTAGTTCATGAGGAAGCAAGTTCTTCCCCATTTAGTTTGAATTCATAGAGGGAAATTACATCTGATTGGTGCTTTGTTATCCATTTCTTGACCATAGCTTCCTTATTGGGGCAGGAAAACCCTTTCACATTCCAAGAAGGAACCCTCATTTGGAATGTTTAGTTTGGGAGGTTCCTTTCTTGGCCGTCTCCTTGCCTGGAGTAGTGGGGTGACTCCTTTTATATAAAAAAATAGTGTCCATTGGGTCAAGGTCCTCATTTAAGTTCCCTAGTGCATGGTTAAGTCCAAGGGTGGCCATGGATTTAATGGCACTATCTAGCTAGTAAATATGTGTGTTTAGTCGTGGGGGGGGGGGGGGTGTTCACTATGCATAAATTGTGTATATCATGTGCATTCAAGGACTACTTCTATAACTCCTTATGGTACCCTTCTGTATGTGAAAGTGTGAAAAAAATGAAACTTAATAACTTCTTCTATTGTTCTCACGTGATAGTCACATAATTATTAAGTGACCCCCAGAGACCTATGCTTTGAGGGCAGAGTCAGCTTCTTCATCGGAGGAGAGGGTATGAGGATATTTGATGAAGGAATCCTCCCATTCAGATAGAGATTCAAGAACTACAAACTTGCTAGGGGGAGGTTTAGAGCCCTTACTACTATCTCTTTTAAGCAGGAGAATGGGGGTTTTCTTGGTAGGGGTCCTTGGAGGTGCCTGATGGCTAAGGGGCCGAGGGGGGAGGAGGTTCGGGCTTTGAGGTGGAAGGGTCAAGCGGGAGATGAGGAGAGGGTTTAGGGTATTTTATAGGGAAATACTTTATGAAATGCCCCTTCTAGCCACAATAGAAACATGCTGACAACAAATACTTGTATGGCAACGCCTATTCAAATAGTTCACCATCATTTGAGCAGATGTCTAATAAGGGGCTTTGAGATATCCATCTCAATTAACACTTTAAGGGGGGGGGGGGGGGGGGGGGGGGGGGGGGGGGCATGAGGAATTAAATTCCTGCAAAGGTCTTCCTCCTAAGACCTTCCCCAACTTAGAGCCTATCATCTTTAAATGGTCTATGTACTTTAAGGGAAGGTCGAAAAATCCGACCCACCGTATAGTTTAGAAGAGTGGATTTCTCAACAAAGAAATTCTTGTGCCACTTGAAGAGGCAGAGCATTCAGTTCCCCACTAGCCGCCGTGAGCCTATACTTTCTTCATGAAAGGTCATGCTAAGGTCCTTGAAAATAAACAAAAATTGATTTTTGGGTAGACATGAATCCTGCTCACCTTTATACCTAGAGGAAGCCAATTGTTCCTTATCCAACCCCCTAAGAATCTCAACAGAGGCTTGGGGCAATCTCAACAGGGGGTTGGGGCCCTGCTAGTACGCTTATCAGAGCAGTGGTTTTTGGAAACTATTCCCGTTGCCTAATCTGAGCAAAGGGAAGGACAATGTGGAGCTTAGTCATGTTACCATTTGCTTGGTGTGGTTCAAGGTTGCCATGGCTCTTCTCTTCGAGCAGTGGCTTGGAAATGGGATGTGACACTCCATGCCTGGGGCTGCATCCATAGTCCTCGCCCTCTACACCAAGCTCTAAGGAAGGGTGGTTATTGGCTCCATGGATTATAGCATGATGAAAAAATGTGCACGTAAGAATCTTCTTAGTGATAGATGTGGGCAAGACCTTCAGTTCTTTGGTGTCCACCTAGGATGGGAGGGGGTGAGACGGGAAGGATGTTGTGCATGGATGAGAGAGGGAGGCAGGGCCTCGTTACTAAATGACACCTCCTTTTGGGAGGTGGGATCAATGGCTCACGATCACCAGTTGATTGTGACCATTGGATTGCCTATGGAATGCAAAAGATTCCCACTTTCTCGGATCCGGTATTTGAACCCGCTACCCACTCCCCCACAGAATTGACTCTAACCACTAGGCTAACGCGTGCTCGTTGAAAGATGTGTGTGTGGTAAGTTTATAGATCACGGCGTCCCGGACAAGTTTATACCTAGTTCACACCGAGTTTGCATTGAGTTTACACCAAATTTGGTGTGGTGTGCAGACCCTCCCCAGCTCACACCGTGTTCACGTTGAGTTCACACCGAGTTCACACCAAATTTGGTGTGTGACTCGTTTATTGCCTTTTCCAAGTTCGTGCCATTCACACACAAAAGCCCATCAAACGAACTAGAAGTCTGACTCTACAACAACATCGAAGCACCCAAGCTCCTCATTGGTAGCTATGTGGTGGGGCGGTGCTCACAATGTTGCTCGTGATTGGTGCTGAAAAGAACAAGGAGGTTTTGCTCATCCAGGGGAGTGAGATTGCCTATAGCTAGGGTGGGTCCAATACTAATTGCAGCACTATATTTAGCCAATAGTTGGATGCCAATTCATGGATGCACCTCTCAGTGCTGCGCCATCTTCCAGGCAGTTTGAACCAACCCTAAGCCTCACTAGTACGGTCGATCGCCTTCGACAGCCTCTCTCTCCCTCTGTATCGTGCGCAGATGATTTTTGGACTGTAGCCTTCATCTCGCAATTCTCGACAAGTGTAAAGAGCACTCTCTCTCCATTATAGAATACATATAGATATTAAATATAGATTTGCTCCAAGAGCACATTTCAATGGGAAAAAGAAGGAACAAAGGAAAAAGCAAAAGCTCAACAATATCAACGGCAAGATGGTCATGTGAGAACTTCAACGCATGGAAAAGACGAGCCATTTAGTGCATTTTGTAGACCGTTGGCGGATCACGTAGTACTACTACATGTAGCCCTTCAGTTCAGCTCTCTTCTGCTGCTGACAATTGCGTTCTTTTTGTCTTGTGGGCGATTCCTCAGCATCCAAGTGCTTGTGGATTTTCTGCATTTCCTTCCCAGGACAAAACTCTCTCTCTCTCTCTCTCTCTCTCTCTCTCTCTCTCTCTTCGATCTGTCTGTGCGCATTCCATCTAGCTTCTTGAGCTTCTTGTGTTTCGATCTTTCTTCTTTTCTCTGCTCAATGCGCAGCATATTGAGGAGCTAGCTTGTGCTTTACACAAATTTAACTTTGTTCCTACTTTCTCGTTCGCCTATCATCTATTTGGCAGATGGAGTGCTTGCAAATCGACTGGAAAAGTTTAGATCATACATTCGAGAGGGATGACTTCTATGAGAGCATCCAGGCGCCCAAATGGATTGATTTTACTGCTCCGCTTCAAGCTGTGGATGACCATGCATGGTTCTGCGGCAAAGCTGGTAAACTCTTCGCTTCTGCAGGTTTCTGCTGTCGTCTATGATGTGTATATTTGGTGCCAAGAATCACACGTGCATAGACGTGTATGCTTATGTATGTATATTGTATGGGCCTGTGCATGAGGAGGCCATGAACTGGAATTGCACAGAAGAATGAGCGATAGTTATTTAGAGATCCATTCACTGCATGCATTTCATTCAAAGAATTGTAGTGTCATAGAATGGGCCTCATCAAAGGTGTCTTTTACCATAGAAGAATGAGCGATAGTTATTTAGAGATCCATTCACTGCATGCATTTCATTCAAAGAATTGTAGTGTCATAGAATGGGCCTCAACAAAGGTGTCTTTTACCATGATCTTTGTTCTAAGCGTTGAATTTTTATCATGGATTGAGATCACCAGAGCTTTCATCAAGAAATTTGCTTCAAGTCGCCTTTGTCCTTGAGACAGAACCCTTGTTCTTTTCCAATTAATTTTGAATGCTTGCAAATTTCACTAATATTATGTATCTTTCAGGTTGCAACCATGCCAAGGAGTTGTCATGGCAGCCATCAGAAGACCCATTGCTAACAGATCCTCGGGTAGTGGCCTCTTTGCATACACATATGTTGTGCACATTTTGGTTTCAGGAAGGTTCTGTCTGTAGGCTTGTTTTTTCTTAAATTATCTTCTTTATGGAACAATGCAGAAAAATCCATCCTCGCAAGCTTCTAAGAAAGTGCTCCCCCTGGCTGATAGCACTCTCAGGTGCACATATTGTCTTAGCTTTTAGATGTACTTAAATTTGCTGAGCCATGGTAGAACACTGCTTGTATAGTGAATGTCCAAAGTCAGTCGCTTTTCATCAAGTCCAACTTCACATACTCGTTGTTATGTGGATGTCCGCAGTGCTGTCCCTGGCAAAAGAGCGAGGGAAATCATCTCGAGCTCGTACTCCTCTGTATCAAGCATCAAGGAAGCTTTTCTCAAACACAAGTCGTTGCATGGTGCCAAAACTAGTGTTGTCGAAAGCAACAAACAGGCAATAAAACGGTCCATGCCTGCAAGTGAAAACCAGAATCCTAATCAGGCTTGTGAAGTTCAGCCAGGGGTTTCCAAGGTACCCATAGTGAAGGCAACAGACGTCTTTGCAAAGAAGCTGAAAACTACAGAGTATAAACATATCTCTGAGCAAAAGAATAGGTCTCAAACTAGAGCTGTTTTGGATGTTGCGAAGTCTACGACATTAATTGGAAGGAAGGATTCAGCGTTAAGAAAGAGCACAGTAAGCAAATTAGATACCAAGGAAAACAAATCTGACGCTAGAGAAGAGACCAAGCGAGGGGCTGATCCTTCCAGGATGCATTTTTCTGTCTTTACCTCATCACCATCAACACTAACTTCATCACTGGCATTGCCCCCAAGAAGACCTGTCAATCCTGCAAGGTCCATGCAAAATGTTCAGCTTGATAATGAGAAGCCAGCATTATGCAGACCACCAAGGGTGGTAGCAAGAAAGGATCATAAGATAAAGGCTGAGCCTAACAAGCAACCGCCTGCAGACAACGTTGTTTCATCACATGCAGGAGACCATGCCTCAACTGATAATGCACCAGGTCATATAGAGTCTATCACAAATCAGCTAATTCTGCAGGGACAATGCTCTTTGGTGGAGCATGATGCTGTACATCAAAATTCATTCAATCATGACGACCAGTGTCCGCAAGATTGCAGAGAGGAGGAGGAGAATGATGAGGATATGCACGCTCTGGTGGCAGAGCAGGGGCAGTCAGGTGAAATGACCCTTGAACAACACTTAGAAAGTCTATGTCTTTCAACACCAGGAAATAAACTCACTTTGAATGGACATGGGCACTTGGAGCATACTGATAATTCTCAAAAGCAGGAAGTCGATTTACAGCGGGATGAATTACGCTGTATTAGTAGTTCAGTTTTCTCTCAATATGGACCTAGTGCATCAGCGTGCGATATGGGCCGTTTCTCAAAGAATGAGGTAGGGCATGAAGAGGTGCTGATAACTGATTGCACCCAGAGTGGACAATTCAAAGAGTGTCCTTCTCATACTAGTAGAACCCTCCCTGTTCAACAGGCAACTCTTGCAAATGATGCAAAGTCGCAGATGAATAAGAGCTCTGTAAGTAGCATTCATTTAACTGATGAGCAAGACCTATTCAGCAACCACAAAAAGATTCAGAAGAAGGATAACCAGCTACAACCTGTGAAGGACTGGCAAAGAAACCGTGGCTTAAAGAGGTTCTCTCACTCTCACTCTCGCTCATGCTCTTTCGCACTTGTCTTGCCACTCACGTTCACACTCACTCTTACCCAAATTTATCACAGTCACTCCAACAAGCATGCACCCAAACATGCTTCTTTGAGCAAAGAGAACATGACACACAACAGTGTCAACATACATATTCAATGCATGCTTACCAATTAGGTAGCCAATGATACAAGCCTGTTTTTTTTTACCTACAGAAAAAGCTCTGAACTCAACTTCAAAGTGAACTGCTCTGCAAAGGACCATAGACATGAGAGTCACAAGGTAGGACAACAGATGTACTCTACCAAAGAGCGTGCTGGTGTGGCAAATGTAAACCCAGCAACGTTTTTTGTTTCAGGTCACCTCGAGCGTAACTTTTGTTAGCTCTCTCCCGTGCCAGCAGGCCAAGCAGGTCTTGATGGCTCAATCGCCTCTGAAGGCACTCTCGTCTCATGGCTGTCTTGATTCGTGCAAAGAGCAGCATAAGAAAATGAAAACTACCAAATTGCAGCCCTTCAAGCCCTTTCGCTTGAGAACTGAGGTACAAACTTGCTTTGTTCAAAGGAGCCACATTCTTTGCTGTTGGAGGGAGTGTGCATGGCCTTGGGAATTTTCGAGTGTATGGACGTGTGCATGTGCACAGGCACGCATGCATATGCGCACACATGCACACAGTTGAGGAGTTACTACTAGAGCCAAGAGTCTTCTAACATTTTGGAATGTGCTACGATCAATTAACGTACATGTTTTACACTTCTAACATTACTGATGTTTGTTCTCAAGCAGTATTTGGTGTATCTATGATGAACTAATAGACATGTCTGGATTATATTTCCAGGAAAGGGGAGCTTTGAGAGAGCTGGGGCTTGGCAAAAAGGAGCAAGGGGTGGTATCCAGTGCACAGGTTGTTGATCTTGTTTTCCTCGTCATTGCATCCACTCCGATTTCACATTTCGGGAAGGCCTTTCATTCATGTTAGTTTTCTTGAACCAGGAAATGGTCCATCATGCCTTAAGAATGCCATCCTTCGGACACCCATTCAGACCACAAAGGTGAAGTGTTAAGAAACTGTTTCTTCTATGCAAAGGTTCTAGAACCGACTTGGGATTATACATATGGTTGAATTCATGCATGAACTCTGGCATACTGCTATGAAGAGGATTTTGTAAGCCTAAGCTATTTGACACCTCACATGGACTGCACAGTTGTGCAATGCCCATACTGATGTGTCCTTTTCCCGGAACATTGGTTAGTCATAAAAACCACATCAAATACAAAGGCATCATCTCATATGTGTCAACGTACCTATACCTATCTATACACACTTAATTGCTTACAGCAGGCCTGGAACACACTTCCATACGTACACCTGCTTGTTTTCATTGGCACTTATGGCCTAACACATCGAAATAGACATGTACAAATAAACAGATAGCTGTAGACAGCTACATAAGTAGAGAGATATTGCATTCACACAATTTGCACATTGTAGATGTGTCAAAAAGCATACTTTGCATATGCTTGCAGCTACTTATCTGCTTTCTTATAAGCATATGCAGTATAATATAGTACTAGATCACACAAAGATTGTCAACCATGAATGTACACACACATATGTGCATACGGCATGCCCACATCCACATAGATATGTATGTAGTGATGTACCTGTAACATACATAAGGTTATCTGCATTCATTTATATGCACATTGTCAATTTAGAATATATGCATTCATCATAGAGATGTGTACGTTTACATGGTCAGTTAGAGATACATTTTGTCACAATTGATGTATGTGAGTCATTATTTGCACAACCATGCTTGCATCTTGATCTTGTTTGGATTTCTTTTATTTTTCTCAGGTCTACAAAAAAACTGACGATTCCAAAGGAGCCCAACTTTCATACAAGAAGGGCCAGAAAAGCATGTACTAGCAGTCATCACTCGATGATGATTATTTCACAGTCGTGATTGTTTTACAAGCCCTACAAGTGATCTTGGCACGGTGATGGCCAGGAACTCCAATACTGATACATCAGCAAATCAGCTGTTTCTGGAGGTGGATGTGATGTCCCTTTGCTTGAATTCTTTTAGCACAACCCATGAAAAAAACCCATGCTTAATGATCAATCATTCTTTGATTTATTTATTTTTTCCATATACCCCTTTGCTGAATATTTCCACCAAGTCATGAGCTACATCCTACTGTATAGACATACCGGACTACTTGAACATGTGATGTGATAGTGGTGGAAAATAAACTACATACATGGTTATTGAGCCTGTCATTTCCTTCTTTGGCTCGGGATCTAACATTACATGTGGGTCTTTCGTTTCCCAAAGCTGGCTTCCATGTTTGATGTCCAACTGCCTGGATCTTACCTACAATACGACTTCTTATTAGCCTTGACTACACCTGCGGTTCTATCTTCGGAAGTGGCGTTGTGAATTTCATCATGGCCTCCCTGACCTAGAGAAGAACTGCCTCTGAAATTAATCATGTTCTGGCTTTTTTAAGCTCTACTATGTCAGCATGCAGCAGGTTTCATTCTGTAAAAAAGGCTTGGGTGAAAGAGATTGACATTTCACTTTGGCACTCTATCAAAGACATCTCTCTCTCTCTCTCTCTCTCTCTCTCTCCCGCGCTCGCGCTCATGCGGCAGCGTTCTCATTGATATTGCGCAGGTGCGGAGCTACTATATTGTGAGGGGGCCGCCTGCATTTTGGACTCGTGGAGTTGTACATTTTAGACTTCTACAAATTCCAATTATGCTCGTCGCTCAATAAGGTAACCAAAGCTTTAAACAGCGTTCGGGAAAAACCACTTTTCCAAACATACAAAATTCTCTTTCTTGAATTTTCGAAGAGGAAATTTATGAAAAATAAGTTATTTTCTCAAGTTTTTGCACTATTTTTCTCTGTTTTGAGGTGGAATTTCTCCCTTTCCCCTTACCCTCAATCGGCATTTTTTGAAATTGCAAACAGCACGATATTAAGTCGAGACACATTTTTCCCAACAAGTGGCTCTAAGCCAAAGTTTTTTTTTTTCCCTAGGTGTTGTAAAGTTTAATCCAACTTTGTATGTTGACACTCACAATTAACTAAAGAAGCAAAGGGAGAGGAAGATGTGATAAAATCACCAGGCATAGTAGAAATTTGACATGCAATTTTTCAAACTCCCTTTCATATGCTAATTCTACAATGAGCAACACTTTATAAGACACTCCCCTTACTCTTCAGGAGGAAAGTTCAATAATGATATGCATATTGGGCAATCTTTCGCGATTATTTCCATATGGAAGCAAGGCCCCACACAACGATCTATATCTAGCCACCCAAACTAACCTCACTAATATACTCTATCCATTCAATACACAATAAGGAGCTACAACACATATTTGTTGCAAACGCTCCACCCACATCTCCAAGTCCTCTCATGGCATTATCGAGTTCAAAGTTGAGAGCTTAGGAATTATTTTAGGTCAGTTAAAAGAGAGAAATTTATCTATGCTTTATGCGGTGTACTGTGTAAAGCTTACAACTTACAAGGTTGATAATATCGCACAAAGCTTAAAACACAAGAGGTCAATAGATGCACAATAACATTGTGGATGAAAAACATTCTTTGCATAATAACATTGTGGATAAAAACAAGAGGTCAATAGATGCATAGTAACATTGTGGATAAAAAACATTCTTTGTAGCATTGGCAAAGTTGTAGCATTGGACAAAAATTCTACGTTGCCAGTCAGAGAGGGAAAAAATATAGCAATTTGTTTATGCAAGTATCGAAAATCAAAGGGAAGGAGATTTATTGCAAAACAAGGAAATGTTGGAAATTGAAGGGGAAGGAAGGCAGCACTTGCACATCATCAAGAGTAGACAATAGTAGGGACGTCAAAACAGAGCCAAGAAATCCTTGCAAGAAGCGTCGTGTGTATGCATTAAAAAAGACAACATTATCATGTGTTAGAACCTCTAATGACATGTAAAGTGAGTTTGGTGATTTTTAGAAAGCATATAGAAGTGCTTGATAAGCTTCTAGTTCATATAGAATTTCTCAGAGTATGTGCGGATGTGGCTTCATAATATCTTGCACACTCTTTTGTAGTGATTAATGCTTCTATGTTTCATAGACAATGAGCTAGGTTTATGATTGTAATGCGATATTGATGCATATATTTGTGCATTTAGAATTTGTTAACTCCTCATTAGGAAAAATATGAACCTTTTAGGGGCCCTTTGAATTAAGGGAAACTAGAGGCCAGTGAATAGGACGACGGTGTTGGACACGCTCTATGCCCTCAAAATAATACGGTCACAAAGTAGTCTTACACTTCTTAATGGCCTCTTACATAGTGGAGGGGGAGGGGGGCGGGCTACTTGGAACCTCCAAGTGTCCCTCCTTTTTGGCCTAATTTTTTTAAAACCTAAAAAATTTTGAAAATTTTAAAGTTTTCAAAGTTCAAACTTTCTCTCCTCAAGTCACCTCTAAACTTGTTTTATGGTCAAAAAAAGCTATTTTTGACCTCTAAAAGTTTTTTTTTAAAAGCACTCAAAACCAAAAAATTCAATATTTTCAAAAAAAACTCACATCATTTTCTACTCCCTAAAGACCCCCAAACCTATCCCATACCTAAAAAGTGAATTTCTCTTATTAGAATCCATTTCCAAGCCATCCCTTGCTGCAACCATCACACTCATCCTCTCCTCCAACATTCTCTATCTACTACCGCCTCCATTGCAACACCAGAGAAGCTTCTCTCTCCCTTCCACCTCCCATTACCACACCAAGCAAGGTTCACCCACCTTCTCCTATCTCCATTGCATCACCAGTCTCGCTCCTCCCCCTTCTCTCCCCCTCCCACCTCCTATTGGCACACAAAGTAAGCTCATTCCCATTCTCCAACCTGCATTGTAGCACCCAAAAAGGTCCTCCTCCTCCTCCTACTTTC
Source organism: Adiantum capillus-veneris (assembly GCF_014529385.1). Classification (NCBI taxonomy): domain Eukaryota; kingdom Viridiplantae; phylum Streptophyta; class Polypodiopsida; order Polypodiales; family Pteridaceae; genus Adiantum; species Adiantum capillus-veneris. The sequence continues at coordinate 43,874,314 of NC_140949.1, read as the reverse complement.
CTTTACTTACACATGGCAATATCTAGTCCGCAAAGGCGGCCAAAGGATGAGATTACTAGACTTGTATGCCACAACATAAGAGGTGTAGACAATGAGATGGTGCCACAAGTGTTCATCAAAGTTACTTGGATATACATGCAACTATCTGCTACTGGCCCTCGTTATGAAAACTTTGTGTTAGAGCAGGTCGCCGTGACGGACATCTGTAGCATAGCTTTCTGGCACTAGCATAATGTCAATACGCAGGGAAGCGACTTGGATGGGGCACGGAGACTCTTTGAGGGTGTCAACCTCAAGAAGTGAACCTACGGAACGACAATATCTCTAGCACATGCAAATCTATTACTCTAGGATCTGTCAATCTGCATATGTCCTATGTCACCGCACTTAGTCATCTACCTATTTTGGTACTCCAACGAAGTCCAAATGCTACAAAACATTAGGAGAAGGTTTAAGACACTTAGGGGCACTAATCTACCAAGTTTGATCGCAATCCAAGGAGGTACCAAAATCACAATTCATCATGATCAAGGTCTTGGAAGCTGCAACAAAACATACCTGAAAGGTTGCCCTAGGGTCTAGGAACACTCTCCTATGGTTGAAATGTCAAAAAATAGTCATTAATACACTCAACAGATTTAGCCTACTAACGCGTAGTCACAAATCATCGTAAAATTGACAATGAATATATTTGAATGAAAGAGCAATGGACAAGGAACACAATGCAATTTTAAGAATAGAAATGTGATTACCAAAGCTCAACATATGAGGATTACAATTTGCAAGGGAGTAGCCGCTCTCAGTTGTATGCTTCAAACTCAAAACTTGATAATGATAAGGTGTCTTTTTTCCACTTTACAAAATAGAATTTATACCTAGGGCTCTCTTGGCCATTGGCTGGCCATTGGCCGACTTTACAAGACTCAGACTCCATTACAGACTTTATGACTCCGCTTCTCAAAGATTGCCCATCTATAATCAGAGATTATCAAATGATTAGAATGCTTTTTGAAAAAATATCAAAATTTTGGAGCTCATGGGAGAAGGGGTTGATTTGAAGGGTGCATGTCTAGCTTGACCTCCAACATTCCCCCCTTCCTAGTCTTTGCACATCCTTGTACAAATTATCTTTGTCTGCTTTGCTGTGCCGCCAAGTTATCTTTGTTTTACTTGGGCAATTGTGGGACTGAGCTAACGTAGCCTTCTTCGGTATTCCAGTCTACGCTTCTCAAGAGTATGAGTGAGCAGAGTAGACTTTTTCGCTTGTGCTTCAATCTCCACCTTTGTTGCCATCACTCTGAAAGGATTGTTGCTCAATGTGCTTTGGTAAGCTTTATGTCTGGCAGACAGAATTTTTGTCATGGGGTTGAAGATGGATGAAACAAGTTTAAAGAACCCGGTCATGAATGCCTCCTCGAATGTCTGCATGTAGTGAGAGGGCAAAAACATGACTCGGGCATACAACCCCATGATCACATTTCTGCTGGGAATCTTTGTTTCCAAATTTGACCACAAGCCTCTGGTTCCTTCAAGAAATACCTTCTATGGATGTTCTGTTGCTTCTATATCTTCAAGTGCGGTGATGCATGTGATTAGCATCTTGGAAACTTTCACCAGCATTTGCCATGTTCAATCCGGAACATCCTTCATTTGGTTGATGACTCCTTGTAGAATGTTGACCATATACATTTTTGATGGAGGGAAGTTAGTTGTTGGCTTTGTGAGAACTGGGTAGTTCAACACTGCTGGTCTTTTGCTCTACCAGGTATAGAAGTTATCCCAAGATCTCCGCATATTGATAGGGTAGAAGGTCGGGTCGATCCTAAGATATTGTGGTGCATTTTTATAGTAGGTTTCATATGTAGGACACTTCTCAAACCACTTCTTCCTCCATAATGGTTGGTTCTCGAGGATTGTCAGGACTTGTTCAGCAGTTACAGGTACATTTCTATAATCCCCTTTCTGGTTGGGCTCAGCCTTTCTTTTGCAAATTTCCTCTGTCTGTGCTTGTGCATCTTCCATAGATCTTTGTGTTTGAGGGATAGGTATATGATCTTTATGCTCAGCAAATCTTCGTTTCACGCATACTCAGTGGAGCATGTATTCCTCCTTTTCCTCATCATCCTCTTCCTCTTCAGAAGTTTGGGATTATGAAGGAATGTCCCTATTCTTGGGCTTGATTTCCCTGTTAAGCTTTATATCGGACTTCGTCTCCTCACTATCCGATTTCTTCCTCTTGGAGCTCTGTCTAGCTGCTTTCTTGGGGGGTTGCACTATTGAGAGCGCTACCACTGGTCTAACATCATGCTTTGACCTATGTAGCAATTCCAACTGTGTTTCAACGGGGGTAGCTCATCAATCATTCTCAATACCTGGTATGCAATTTTGGTCAACATTGGTCCCCCATTCATACAGGTTTTGTTTTTGTCACTGTTCTTGAGATTTGCTTCGACCAGATTTTCTAAAATGTAGGTGCCAAGATCACACCTAATTGTTCTTTTCTCTAACACTCAATGGCCATAACCATGAAGATTAGGTTCAATGTTTTGGGTGGCTTCTAAACCTTCAAATGTTGTGTGATAAGATGCAGCGGCAATTTGGTTTCTGAGTATACCAAATCCTTGTAGGTAAATTTGTGTCCTTACTCCTTGACGAAAGCCCTGTCATTGTCTGCAACTTTAGCAGCAAGTTATGGTTGCCAGGTGGCAGATGTAAGGCTTGGTTGATCATATCTACAACGATTCTGACTTTCAGTGTCTCGCCAACCTTATCCGTCAGGGTAGCTTCTTCAATGTGTTGAATTGATGACATCAATTCATGTCCTTTTGGAAATCTAAATCCCACGATTGTAGTCGAGAAAATGTGTCCATTTGAGGACACCTTGTTCCCTCAAGCACTTCTTGTTGTTGATGTAGATGCTAGAGTTCTTTAGGGAAGATGGTGGTCTTCACTTTCATGTCATCTACTACTTCAAATCAACCAATGAATATGATGGCAGGTATATTTGAGCAAGCTCCTCCTCTAACACATGAGCTTTCTTGTTCGATGAAATTTCTATCACCTAGTACGGAGGTGCTTCCCATTGCTTCCTTGGTCATCTGTGAGGCATTTTGTGATCAGACATTCCCGAGATTAGATTCAGAAATTGGCCAGCAAGCTGTCGAGAAAGTCAAAAAAACGCAACTTTGACAATTAAATAAAAAATGAGTATAACTTGATCAAAACAAGTCCAAATTTTTCCAAACTTCACCAGTGCATCTAGGGTAGCTACATGCACTAGGTCAGAAGGCTGCAAGTCGTTTTCGGCTCAGGGGGTCATGGATCGCGATCCATATTGGACAACGTCTTGGACTTTTGGTTGTACCATCTGATTAAGCAAGAGTTGGGGATGCTATGGTTTACTTTTTTTTTAATTTGGATCATTGGTTGGGATTTCATATCAGATTTTGGAATTTTTATTTGACTTAAAGTTTTTTGGCATTTTGGCAAAGATTTTGCAATCTAAATGACTTGAAACTCTAGGGTTAGGTTGTCCTTGATATTTGGGACCAGGTGATATGGTTTTTACTAGGACATCTCACTTGGGGTCATGGATCACGATCCATGTTGGACAGCCTTGTGGGGTGAAACTTTGGGAGCTTCTTCCTACAATCTATCCTAACACACTCGGTGAAGTTATTTTCAAATTTGGACAAGTTTATCTCTAGTTTCCCAAGTATGGTCTTATTTGGTCCGACTTTACCATATGTGGTTTTGGATGGCACTTTAGATCTTTGATTGTGATCAATATGTTTGGCATTTGGCTTTGTTGATGATTTGGAGCTGAAGAAGATCCCCAATCCCAGCTGTGTGTTGAGTTTTATCCAATTTGGAGTCTATTTGGACACTCCATGCCCTCTAGCAAGTTTGACTCATTTCTCAGGCACCTTTTAGCATTACTTGAGTCACAATAAGTTTCCAAGCTTCTTTGGTGCCACAACTTACTTAAGATCACAAATACTGCACTTGACACTCTTTGCAGGGGTGAGGGAAGCACACTTATCCTTGCCGTTGCAAAGTTTCATGGGCATCGCAATCCATCTCGACAATCCAAAGCGACATAATCGCCAGTTTTTTACCCATTGGGCCTTTGGCGAGCCCAAAGGCAAAAAAATTGGTGATTGTGCCACCCTGGACCCACGAGACGGGAGCAGATGGCCCTGAAACTTTGCGGGGGTGGGGGAAGGACACAGCCCTGAAACTTTGTGGGGGTGGGGAAAGGACATTAATCCATGCCCCTGCAAAACTTCATGGGCATCGCAATTTGTCTCATCGGTTCACGCCGGCACAATTGCCATTTTTTTGGGCTTTGGCTAGCCAAGGCCCCAATAATGGCCAAAAAATTGGGGATTGTGATACCCAGGACCATCGAGAAAGGAGCACATGGCCATGAAACTTTACAGGGGTTGGGGAAGCACAATAATTTTTCCCCCTGCAAAGTTTCATGGGCATGGCAATCCTACTCGATGATCTCAGCAGCACAATCGTCAACTTTTGACCATTAGGCCCTTGGCGAGCGCAAAGCCAAAAAAATGGCGACTGTGCCACCCTGGACCGATGAGATGGGAGCATGGCCATGAAATTTTGTAGGGGTGGGGAAGCACACTACTTTTTGCCCCTAAAAAGTTTCATAGGCATCGCAATCTGACTTGATGGTCTACGCCGGCACAATCACCAACTTTTGCCCATTGGGCCTTTGGCAAGCACAAAGCCAAAAAATTGCCGATTGTGTCACCCAGGACCGACGAGACATGAGCGGATAGCCATGAAACATTACAAGGTGATGCATCGCAATCTGACTTAATGGTCTACAGCGGCACAATCGCCAACTTTTGTCCATTGGGCCCTTGACGAGCGCAAAGCCAAAAAATTGGTGATTGTGTCCACCTGAACTGACGAGACGAGAGTGGATGGCCGTGAAACTTTGTAGGGGTAGGGGAAGCACACTAACCCTTGCCTCTGCAAAGTTTCATGGGCATCCCAATCTGTCTCGTCGGTCCAGGGCAGCACAATTGCCAACTTTTGCCCATTGGGCCCTTGGTGAGCCCATAACCAAAAGATTGACGATTGTGGGACCCTCAACCGACGAGACAAGAGCAGATGGCCATGAAACTTTGGACGGGTGGGAAAACCATACTAGTCCCCACCCCTGCAAACTTTCATGGGCATCGCAATATATTTCATCCGTCCATGGCGGCACAATTGCCAATTTTTTGGGCTTTGAGCTCGCCAAAAAATTGGTGATTGTGCCGCCATGGACCGACAAGACGCCAACGGATGTCCATGAAACTTTGCAAGGGTGGGGGAAGCACATTAATCCATGCCCTACAAAGTTTCATGGACATCACAATCCATCTCAATGGTCCACAGCGGCAAAATCGCCAATTTTTTGCTTATTGAACCTTTTGCGAGCCCAAAGCCAAAACTTTGGCGATTGTGCCACCCTGGACGGACGAGATGGGAGCGGATGGCCATGAAACTCTGCGAGGGTGGGGGACACACTAATCCCCACCCTTGTAAAGTTTTATGGGTATAGCAATCTATCTCGATGGTCCGAGCGGCACAACCGTCAACTTTTGCCCATTAGGCCCTTCGCGAGTGCAAAGCCAAAAAATTGGCGCTTGTGCCACCTAGGACCGACGAGACGAGAGCAGATGGCCATGAAATTTTGCAGTGGTGGGAGAGGCATACTAATCCCCACCCCTGCAAAGTTTCATGTGCATCGTAATCTGTCTCGTCATTCAAGGGTGGCACGATTGCCAACTTTTGCCCATCGAGTCCTTGGCGATCCCAGAGCCAAATAATTGGCGGTTGTGGCACTGTGGACCAACGAGATGCCACTAGATGACCATGAAACTTTGCGGGGGTGGGGGAAGCACACTAATCATTTCCCTTGCAAGGTTTCATGGGCATCACAATCCTTCTTAACGGTCCACAGTGGCACAATCGCCATTTTTTTTCCCATTGGGCCTTTGGCGAGCACAAAGCCAAAAAATTCGGCGATTGTGCCACCCTGTACGGATGTGATAGGAGCGGATGGCCATGAAACTTTTTGGAGGTGGGAGAAGCACACTAATCCCCACCCCTGAAAAGATTCATGGACACCATAATCTGTCTCGACGATCCAGGGCAGCACAATCGTCAACTTTTGCCCAGTGGATCCTTGGCGAGCGCAAAGCGATTCTGCCACCCTTGATCGACGAGACAAGAGGGGATAGCCAATGAAACTTTTTGAGGGTGGTGAAATCACACTAATCTTTCTCCCCACAAAGTTTCATGGGCATCGCAATCCGTCTCAACGGTCCACGGTGACACAATCACCAGTTTTTTGCCCATTGGCCCTTTGGTGAGCCTAAAGCCAAAAAATTGGCGATTGTGCCACCCTAGACCGACTAGACGAGAGCAGATGGCCATGAAACTTTGCATGGGTATCCCAATCCATCTTGATGATGTAGGATGACTCAACAACAACAGATTGGCATTCGTCCCGCTAATGACAGTCAAGACGACAAAGGCCATGAACCTTTACTAAAAGTAGATCAATGCTAAAACTAAATAACAGTAAATGAATGGTAATTTAAAAAATGAACCTCAAATGAATGAGGGAAAGTACAACACAAAATATAGAAGAAAATGAACAAGAGTATAGAAGAATAGAAATTACTGAAAGGAAAAAAAGGTGAAATGATAAATAGCACGAATGAAGGGGTCATCGCTAGCACTCATCATCACAACTATCATCTCCAGAAACAACTTTAGTATCATCCGCAAGGTCTGCAACTCTTACTCTATAGCAGATTGTTTCCATGATGTTCTCTGCTTATCCAAACCCAAACGCCAGCGAGGGGTGCTCCCTTTCTTCTTGTCGACAATCCTCTCTAGCCTTACCTTCACAGCAAGGACAAGATGGGAGTAGTGTAGGGCCACCTTCGGCCACTCATACTGTACAAAATGGAGGTAACGCCCATGTCCATGGACCTGCTAGAAATAGTGCCTTGAAATTATCATACTGTGAGCATCATATCCCTCACCATAATCATCCACCGTGGATTTCTGAAGCACAGACTTTGCCTTGGTGCACGTAAGAATATAGTAGTCAACTCCGTCTGCATTCCCCTCCTCATCAATAACTGCAAAATTATCTCCCTCGACCAAGTATTCTATGAGAGTATTGTCATCATCTAAGAACTGTATGGTTTGGCTATCAATGGAGCTACTCGATGTGATCGTACCCTATGATGGTGAAAGAGGTTGTAGTGCCCACTTGTCAGCCCACTCTGTCACTCCTCTGTCATGGGGCAATCTTCCCACTCACCATGTATGCAGGCATCGTAGAAGCAAGAGTGGAGCCTAGTAAAGATGGTGGGATCCCTAGTTGTAGTGCTCCAAATTCTATGCAATTGGTGCGTACCTGCTACAGTGTCATAGTTCCAGATAGTGAGATCAATATCCTACATATCCACACACCAAAAGAGCCTCCTCACTGAGCATCCACTTCCTAAAGATGAGTCCCATGCCATGTGTTGTGAGCACCACTCCACAACCTATCTAGCATCTCTAAGTTGGTCATTGTTGCATTGAAGCTGATATCAACAAAGAGCGCACTTTACACAAGCACCTGCACCATCGTGATCTCCCTTTACATGCCTTGACTTAAAGAAGCTCCAAATGCAAGGTATGCCACTACTATGGTGCCATCTGTACAACCAAAAGAACTGACATGCGCTTTTGAATTTTTCACCACAACCATCCTACCAAATATAGCGACAAGAGAAAGAGATGTTGCACGCACAAAGAAAAAGATCATGCTACTGGAAACAATGATTCACAAACTGAGCACTGTGGGAGTAGTCATCTCTGATGTAGAAATGGTACTCACATATGATCACTCACGCCTCCTCAAAATTCTAGGCTTCCCACTTTACCAAACCTAAGAAGGTACGCCTTAAGTGAATTGTCAAGTAAAAAATTTTAAAACAGTGAAAAGTACCTTTCTCTAACTCAAATTCATTCAAAAAAATTTCCATGAGTACTTTATCATGAAAGCCATAAGATACATGAAAATCAAATTGATTGGCAATATACATTTTTTATTTTTATTTTTTTGAAAACTCCCTCAACATCCTCTTGGTAGTCTTTGTTCTTTTCCAAGCTAGATTAGAAAAAATGAACCGTTCAAGATTTTACTTTTTTGCATGTTCACATTCTACGTGTCACAATCTATCAAATGACCGTTGGATGTTGCAAAATTATCTATACATCATAGAGATTTGGTGTAAAAAACTAAGGCTTTTTTAAATAGCAATTCTAGCAAAGAAAAATAAACAATAATTACATAGAGACCCAAAAAATTATCAAAAAATCAATTTAAATTGCAGGTCAAGTGAATAATTGATGTACAAAAGGGCAAGTTAAGCAAAGGAATCTATATAGAGAGAGATATAGACAATTTTTCATCAAGGTCACAGTGTTGTGACAAGGCGTGAAGGTTGGACCAACACTAAAATTTCAATTTTGGTTTGAAAATTTGAAGATTAGAACTTTTCATAGTGTTTACTACTATGTATTTTGTGTGGCCACCAAATCTTGCCGCTAAAAAGTATGTGCAAGTAGGTCAAATATACATAATAGTGTGAAAAAACAGACTGTTTTTTTGTAATTCTACTGAGGGAGATTATCGAAAGTGGGTACACATTATCATGCATACACCCTCATCAATTTTGGCACGGGTTTCTCAATTTTTTTGTTGTTGTTTCTTAGTTCTCCTCATCTAATATCTCTTTTGTCTCCGTGTTTTTTGGTTAGGAAACTCGTAGAAAACCGGTTCAGTTTTTTTTTTTTCATTTTCATTTTCAGAACCACTTGAGAGTTTTTCTTCCGCATCGTTCCCTAATTCATCGCTCCTCGACTCATGGTATTCATCCTCATCATCGTGTGAAAGGTCCCGTATGGAAACTTCATTCATGAATACCCCATCTTTGTCAAAAAACGTAGTATTGGTCACCTCATTTATGTAGACGCCAAGAGTCGCTAGTATTTTCTTACATCCAAAGGGTTCTGACAACTCCTCTGGAAATGGTTCCTTCATGTAGTAATCGTCTTCTATTGAACGCTCTAGGATGCAATCCTCCTTTCTAAGACTCCCGCATTCTAACGCCCCGCACATCCAAGTGTAAGCATCCTTCACTAGCCAAGGAGGAAACTATGTTCTGTCATCCACAAGAACAGCAAAGTCTTCTATTGGAGTTTGGTTTACTCCCTATAATACACTTGCAATACTTGGTCTTGTTGTCAAATTTGTGAATGAAAATTGTACATTACATTATCTCAATTTTGGTGATGAAATTATCGCATCTGGGATTTTTTTTGTGGGTTGTATAAGCTCACTTTGTATGACAAGTGTGGGCAAAATTTTGTAAATGCACTTGTGGATTCAAAAGTTGTTTCAGATGCCAAACTCTGGCATGCACTTTTTGGGCATCTGAATTTTACCACTTTGCTGTGTTTGAAAAGATCCAATATGGTCGCTTCTTTGCTCCTCTTGAAGCATCTCCTAAGCATGTTTGTGAAGGTTGTATTTTGTGTAAGATGCAACGTTCAAAATTTTTGAAGGATGGTTCAATAAGGGCTACATGTAGGTTGCAACTTGTGCATAGTGATGTTTGGTGGCCTATGCAAACTCCATCCTTGGGTATGTACTTTGTGACTTTCATTGATGGTTACTCAAGGCATGCATGGGTGAATCCTCTTAAAACTATCTCAAATTGTTCATGGATTTCAAGCACGTTTTTGTTATGGCTAAAAATATCTCTAAATATACTATGGGCACCCTCCATTTAGATCAAGAGGGTCATGAATTTAATGCATCTTTGGCTAGTGGGATAAAACACCAATGTACAATTCCATATACACATCAACAAAATTGTGTTGTTGAAAGAAAAAACAGGTCGCTTATGGAGATGGCATGATGTATGGTCAAAAGTCAAGCTTTACCACAATCTTTTTGGCTTGAGGTTGTCGTGTGTGCTACTTATTTACTAAGCAGGTGTCCTACCAAAGCCTTGTAGTCTATGACTCCTTATGAAGCATGGCATGATAGCCATCTATTAATCACAAGCACGTTTTTGGTTGTCTAGCTTATGCTTTAGTTTCACAAATCTAATGGACAAAATTGGATGATAAGGTTGGGCATACAATGTAAGGAGTGTGATGGAGGTATTGCTTTACAGTGTAAGTTTGGAGTTTGAGAAGGACTATAAAACCTATTGCTACTCCAATGGAAATAGGTTTGAAATTGAATCTTCATGATGTTGGAGAACTTGTTGATGTCACTATATATCAAACTATGGTTGAAAACCGTATTTATGTATGCAATACAAGGCTGGATATTCACTTTGACATCTCATAGGTCAACAAATTTATGCATAGCCCAAGGTCTAAGCATTGGCAGGTTGTTAAAAGGATCTTTTGCTACTTGAGTGGCACTTTATATCTTGGGGTTTTTCTCCCAAGGGGGGATCGTTTCCATCAAATTTTCATGAAATTTTAGACTCAAATCGGCTAGTTGTCGTGACATATGAGTGGTTACAAGTGGTTGTTGTTTCATGCTCGGCAATTCATGCATATCATAGTTGAGCAAGAAGAAACCTATTGTGGCCTTTTCTAATTGTGAAGCTAAGTACAGGGTACTCATCATAGCTACGGTTGAGTGTGTATGGCTCATACACCTTATGGATTATTTGAGTGTTGGATAGAACACTACCAACATCATCTACAGTGATAGTCACATCACTATGTCTCATTGGCAATTGCAAGGAGCCCAATTTTTCATGCTCGCAAAAAGCACATTGAGGTGCATGATCACTATGTTAAGGAGAGACTCTCAACATGAGAGATCAGTTTGGCTTATGTGCCAACACATGACAATGTTGCAGGTCTATTCACAAAGGCATTAATTTGTGAGAAGCTCAAAGCTTTTTTACAAAGCTTTGGGCTTGCTTCCCTTTGTGGATTGATCATTTCCTAAGGGCATTGCACTTCCCTATACACTATGTGTCAGCTCTCATTCACCGCATCACTTCTAGAGGGAATTTGTTATCATATATGTGGTAGTCATGTGTGCAAGCTTGTATACTTAGGACCTTGGGGCACTTTTTTCTCCAGTAGGAGGTTTTCTCCCTTGTGCATTATATATACGCCCATCACTCTATGACTAACTTATCTTTCTATTTGCACACTAAGAAATACACTCTCTACTGTGTTCCTTGAGCTTCTCCATCTTCTCCAAGTTGTGTTTGTATCCCTACTACCCTAATTCCAACAAATTTGTGAGGCCATTTGAGCATATTGAAGGCTCACGTAGGTAAATCCTGGTATGCTTCTTCACAGTTCTCTAGACTACATATCCACCAAGGCACAGTTCCTACATAGGGTTTGCCATTTTACTTTTTTGAAACTAGCTAGTAGACAAGAAGCCCCAGTTCTATCTTTTCTATTTTCTACCATTAGGAGAACTTTGGACTCACTTTCCGGCCTTTTAGTTCTAGAGAGAGAGAGAGTAGCGCTCGACCAATGAGGAAGAGGCTAACGTTACGTTGAAATTTTAGAGCAAAACTCATTGAGAAAATAAGGAAAAACAAAAATTTTGTTATTCAAATTATACAATGTCACACTTTCAAAGCGTAAATGTTGTAAACCGTACTAACTTTAAATTGAAGAATTTCAAAACTTGCATTGAAGGCTCCATCCAGTATCTATATTCCCATCCAAATGTTACTTTGAGTAACTCTACTTCCCTCTCAAAAATGTCTTCCCTTTGTCATATTTTTGTTAACTCTATTGTTTGTTCTAGTGCACACTATGACTACCTCTTGAAGGCCTAGCACTACCATTGACTCTATTACCATTTTTAATAGTTATACTATAGATGATCAATTGTGGATACCATCTAGAATAACTATCGGGAGTTGGGTACTATTGCAAACGAGGAGGAGGAAGAGGAAGCAATGCAATGATTTTGTGGAGGCTTTCAAGGTCAAGTTAAAGAGCTTAAAGTGTGTGCACAAAGCAAGCGAGTGAAAGAGGTCCTCATACAACATGCTTCCAACATGCAGACTTAAGGTTGCAAACATCTCCTCCTAGTTTTCAATGACATCGACCCAACTGTATGGTATTTTGAGCATATATCTCATTCAGTGCATGTTAATTTTTGAAGGCTTATGGTTGATATCATGTTTGATATGGTTCAGATATTTATCCATCAAATAGGACGGACTGGCAACCAGTTGAGAGAATACTTGGGAGATTTTATACTTTCCATGCATTTATTAGTGAGAGCAAATGTATCGAGGAAGATTGCACAAGGAGCTTGCAGATAATGGAATATTCTTTTATAATATGTCATATTTGGAACTCTGAATATTGTCTGTCTGGGGTCGTGTGACTCATTTCCACTTCCATCGTTTGAGAGTAAGGATTGGTCTTTGCCAGCATCCCAAACTAGTGAAAGCTTCAGGAATAGGTTGTCTCAAGATATACAGAAGTCCCTCAAGTAAAGATTGTTAGGCTCACTCTATGTATGCCTATTGAAGTGTTTGTAGATTTCTTCCTTGATGAGCAAATAAGAACTACCACAACAATGTTCATTTGCAAGTTTGGGAGCTGTTTGGACTTTTTAGATGATAATTGGGATAGGAAACAATCGGAGGGCAAAATCTGTATTTTGCAAAAGAAGTCCATAACTTGCACAAGTACATTATAAGCTCTCAAAATTTCATAGCGTCGTTTTACTATTTTAGATATCATCTTCTTAGTGGGTAGCTTATTCCACTCGACCAAGATATAGAGTCTAACTTTGAGAACAAACATTTAGCAATGGAGATCTACTTTCAAGAGAGCCTACTTACTGTGATGGACACAATGTCAAGTACAACTCTTGCACGGCTTAGGGTAGATCTTACATATGAAGACCTTTCACTATTGCCATAAGTGTATGCATTCAGTCTCAACAATAGAAGGGTACTAACTAAATGGATAAATTTCACTTTCTTTAATGCCTTAAAGATATAGATACTAACACTTTGTTTTTCTCAAATTCCAAGACGCAAGGAGAAAACAACATTGTGCAAGGAGTCACTTCACTTGATTGCTTCAACCGGAGGCTAGGTCACAAACCTTCTGCACGCAATGAGTTTTAATGCCATGCCATCCAAGATGTGCACCCCAAAATGATTAATACAAAGACATTTTGTGCCATTCAAACATTGTCTCAAAATCGCAAACTTTCTATTGTCTCAAGGCTTTATACATTGTAATTTTTCATTCAAAATTTATACAAAGGGGCGATGATTATTGCCCCTTGTCCATGTTGCTACCATGCTGCCCTGCCTCGATTGCTACCACTGCTCGCATGCCACCTGCCCCTATTGCTACCACTGCTCCCCTGCCCTTTCCCCTGGTTGCTGCTCCTTCTCCCTCGGGGGACACTAGTATTGGGTGCCCTTTCGCATCTCTTGAATGCCTAGGCTTTGTCCATGGCTTCCCATGCATCTTGAACCTGTGAAGCTTCACTCTATTCTCTCTCTTGACGTTGATGTGTAACCCAATCCTCTACTTCTACGAGGTCCGCATAATATTGATTGATTGTTTCTTGCATGTTTCAAACCTCCTCTTGAGTCTGCTAGTACCTCTGCGTGATTTCTTCAATGCAGTCTTGTTCAAACTCCTCAGCTCGTACCCTTTCATCTCTTGATCGACTATGCACCAAAATTATAATTTGTTGAATGGCCATTATAGAAAACTTGTGCACATCATAGGGGCTGTAGTCATGTAATTCAAGGTCCTATAGATGCGTGAAATAAGAAAGTAAGTAAAGAAGTATCTTCTTTTCATAAAGGCATTGTTGCGATACAAGCACTAAAATAACATACGTACTTACGTTTGGCACATCCAAAATTTGGCTTATAAGGAGCATAGCATTCATACACGTCCTCCAGCCACAACTGAAATCAGCAATTTGAGTGGGCATGCTGACCCGTCGATGCTCAGTGGCAGCACCTAGATCATGTTCTTACAAAATGTGCTACACATAACAAATTTTCTCATGGAGCTACATACATAATCACTTGCTCAATAGAGCATTAGAAACAAACATTACATGCAAAGGCATAAAGATAATCCTTACGCCTTTACACACCCATGGAATCCCCTACTTTGCTCGAAGTTTTCGTAGTAGACGACCTTCGCTTCAATGTCAAATAACAACAGACTCCAATGTTCACTACACAAAAAGAAAGCATCAAAACTATCAACGATGAGAAATAGTAAGACCCTAAATCCAACATAGCTTTGCATACCGACACAAAACTCACCTTTGATTGTAGGCAGTGACCAGAAAGCATGCTAGATCCTAGTTTACTCTGTTGAACCAGCCCAACAACGTCAAAAATGACATTCAATTGTTCTGAGGCATAGGCCATATAAGCGGATCTATTACATAGATTTTGTCCTGCACATTTGCAGGCAGAAGCGAGATAGCATGCCTGACATGAAAAAGAACTAGCCTTTAGAATGTTACTGGATTTATAGAGATAGGTCAGAATGAAGCAAATACGGATCTTGAAATGGTCATATAAGTCCCTAATCTCTTCGTTCTGACCCGGGTCAATACCAAGCGATTAGTGGCCTTAAAGATTTCCAAGTGTCTCTATTCGCTTGGTAGTGACCCCAAACTAAGGTCAATATTGACCAAATAGCAACCTTGTAAATATTTATGGGTCCCTATTTGCTTGGTACTGACCCAACACATCACATAATGAACCTTATCTTTACCACATAGCAGTGTGGATGACTGTCGCATCCGTTGTGTTGGCCTTAGAGAAATCACGCATGTAGAGAAAATCTTGTCGATCGAGGTTGACAACGGAGGCCACCTCTGATCATCCGAGAAGAGGAATATGTGTTCAAAGAGGTGTTGAATTGACAAGAATTTGTAGTTCCTCTTTATTTTCTTCTTTGATCTGCTCTATAAAATGCCAGTCTTCTTGAACACATTCTTGCTCTTTGCTAGCTTCTCGTTGCTCTGCGTTGGTTGGCCCTTGCAAAGAGGTACTTGCTTGTTGCTTTTCTAGAGCAGACTCTGGCCCTAACTCACCAGGCTCTTCTCTTACCGGCTCAAGGTCTGAATTCGCGAGCTTCTCCCTGGTGGACTCTAGCTGAAGAGTTGTGGAATGGACTCTTTCCTCCTTATGGGCTACCTCTGCAGGTTCCTCTCTTGTTGGCTCAGGCTCTAAACCGGGTTTGTCCTTCCTGGTGGTCTCTGTCTCTACCTGCGCAGGCTCGGGCTCTATCTCTACTTGTGCGGGCTCCTTCGTGGTGTGTTCAGGCTCCTCCATCTTGACCCGTGATTGTGTGTGTCTATTGCTCGCAACCCTTGAAGGCTCTGCCTGTCGTGCACGAGGATGAGCATGCAAGGACTCACCTGTTGCACTTCTAGATGTGGCCTTTCCACGAGCCATCTCTACAGACAACATAACAAAGAAACAACCACACTATGTGAGTGAATGTTACTTTCAGATAAGGGGACCAACGCATCAAACACAGCTACAAAGAATATGGTCAGTATCAAGCGAACCAGAGCATCAAATACAGTAATGACGCCCCTATTTGCTTGGCATTGACCTTGCAAATTTGAACTGCAGAAAAGAATAAAAGATCTACAAACGGCACAACAAAAACAAATTGCAAGGAATATGGTCAGTACCAAGCGAATCAGAGCCCGAAACACAGTTCTACTACCACTATTCGCTTGGTACTGGCCTTTCAAATCTGCAAAAAAGAATGATAGGATACTTGAGCACTTTGTAGAGATAGATATGCATCAACAAATCAAGGCAGAAGAGGACGCGACAAGTGGGCAAGAGTAATTGTTCTTTTACTGTTTGCTATGTGAAGGCTTAGCTGAGGCGGGGGTAGAGTTAACATGCGAGCCAGAAGCAGGTTGACGCTTGAAGGTGGGGTTACCTACCTCTAAACTTTGGACCATGCACCTCCTTAATGAGCATCATTTCTATTTTCATGGCGTTTGGTGGACCTTACTACATGAAAATGTGAGTCCATTTATTGCATTTACACTAGTTGTCCTTGTGTGAGGCCAACCCATATGTCCTTTTGGTGTTAGGGGTCGGCATCACCATCTCCAAATAGGAGAAACAGATCAGCCTTGCCTATTTTTCTATCTTTCTCTCAGCCACCTCTCTCGATCTTGCTCTTAGTGACCTTCAAATCTTTGAATCTGTTACTGCCACGTTTCCATTGCCCTTGCCTTTGCCTTTTTGCGATTTTGCTCTCAGCCACCTCTCGTGATCAAATGCTCTCAGCAACCTCCAAAGCTTTGCATCTATTGTTACCTGCGCTGTCGTTGGATATTGCAGAGATAGTCTCTCTCTCTCTCTCTCTCTCTCTCTCTCTCTCTCTCTCTCTCTCTCTCTCTCTCTCTCTCTCTCTCTCTCTCTCTCTCTCTCTCTCTCTCTCTCTCTCTCTCCTGCCCCCTGGCTAGCTCTCCTCTGTCTGTGTGTTTCACATCTATGTGCACCTTCAGCACGGGGTTAGGGCACAAGGGGAGAGTAGTCATATAGGTCGAAGCATGGTAACAATGGGTTGAGATTCTCCATGCATAGTTGTGAGGTTCAAAGCATAGTGAAATAATGACCCCTTGTCTGATTGTGCAAGGCTATGGTTGCTCATTTAGTGCTTTTTTTGGGCATTGTGAGTGAGTGGGCTTAGATAGAATATGGTTGCATGAGGCTTCATTATCAGTTATTGATATCTAAGCCAACTATTCTCAGATAGAGTATTAAATGAATAACTAAGCCTCTTGCATGGTTCTGATTAGGCCTCTCAATGCACGGGTCCGAACCAGGCGAATAGGGGCCTTAATAATTTCCCAAGGCCCTTCTTTGCTTAGCTCTGACCCTTTGTGCCAAATGGACGCGGAGATACCAAGAATTGCACTGATATATTCTCTTGGGTTAGAACCAAGTGAAGAAGGGCCTGAAGAATCCTTCAAGCCCTCTCTTTGCTTGGTTCTGACCCCAAACATGTGTGGTTGCAGCGTGGATAGTATCGAGACAATTACGTTGGTCAAAACCAAGAAAATATGGGCCTTCAGGGATTCTTTACACCCTTACTCGCTTGGTTCTGACTTTTACCACGTCCTCGACTCTACTAAAAAAGTGGGTGAGAACCAAGTGAGTAAATGCCTTTAGAGTATTAAATGCATAACTAAGCCTCTTACATGATTCTGACCAGGCCTTTCAACGCACGGGTCAAAACCAGGCGAATAGGGGCCTTAATAATTTCCCAAAGGCCCCCTTCGCTTGGTTGTGACCATCTGTGCCAAATGGACGTGGAGATGTCGTAAACTGTATCGATATATTCTCTTGGGTCAGAATCAAGCAAAGAAGGGCCTGAAGAATACTTCAAGCCCTCTCTTCACTTTGTTCTGATCCCAAATATGCGTGGGTGCAGTGTGGATGGTACCTAGATGATTACGTTGGTCAGAACCAAGCAAATATGGACCATGGGGGATTCTTTACGCCCTTACTTGCTTGGTTTTGACTTTTACCACATCCTCGACTCTACTAAACAAGCGGTTAGAACCAAGCGAATAAATACCTTTAGAGTATTAAATGAATAAGTAAGCCTCTTGCATGGTTCTTTCAATGCAAGTGTCAGAACTAGGCGAATAGGGGCCTTGATAATTTTCCAAGGGCCCCTTCACTTGGTTTTGACCCTCTGTGCCGAATGGACGCGGATATACTATGAATTGTATTGATATATTCTCTTGGGTCACAACCAAGCGAAGAAGGGCCTGAAGAATCCTTCAAGCCCTCTATTTGCTTGGTTCTAATCTCAAATGGGCGTGGGTACAACATGAATAGTACTGAGATGATCACATTGGTCATGTTCATTATATAATATTAGCTTTGTCTTGTTGTTTCTTTCAGACATGCAGAACATCGTTCTAGAGAGGGACGATGTAGGGGAGGATACATGTGAAGAAAAAATTGTTCAAGTTCCTATACAACACCCATGCTCATGACCATGCACCAGAGCTATCAATATTGTTTAATGCAGAGTTTTGTATCCAGTGGATTGTTGATTGCTTAATGGAGTACCTACAAACACATTTGCAACAATACGAAGCAGTCATTTGTGATAGCTCCCTGACAATTGATGGCAAGGGATTGCTTAATGGATTGTTGATTGCTTAATGGAGTACCTACAAATACATTTGCAACAATACGAAGCAATCATTTGTGACCTCCCTGACAATTGATGGCAAGCGATTTGTGCACCCAACAGATCTTGACCCTGAGAAGCATGCTGCAACAAGAAGGTTGAGTCGATTTCTAGAAAAGTGTCCCTCCAATGCATTGCTTGTCAAAGAAAGATGTCCTAAGTACTCTAAACATTGTCTCTTAGTGGAATTCAACCATGGGTTTGTGTGTTACTTGTACTTGTTGGACAAATGGTGAGCCAGAGACTTCCCAGTCTCGTTAAATTTTGGTAGTTGCTCATTGGCACAGGAGGAAGAGGTAGAGGACATGGAGTTACAGTTTGACCCAGAAGAAGAGCGGGTAGAGATATTGAAGGAGACGTTTGATACAGGCTTAACTCTTGATTCTCTTGCAAATGTAGCACTTGGAAGCAAGCAAGAAAGCCCAAATGAGGAAGGGTCTTTGCCTCTAAATTGTGCTCCTAGTTTTGCTATGGCCGAAAACATTCACTACATTCTCCTCACGGATATTATGCATGAGCTGAATATACGGGAGGACTACTGCTTAGCTGCAAGTGCAATTTTTTGTGAGACAGAAATGGGATTTGTGGAGGATGGAGTGGACAAACATCTCGTTGCTGACACATCTGTGTACAACACACAGTTCACTTCAGGGGTCAACTAATCATAGATATATTCAACAAAGCAAAGTTTGGAGAAGCCAATTTACCAACAAAGGAGCAGTTCCAATCAACCAGAAGACATCTTGGCTTAGAAAACATGGGTATCCCCGTGGCACCCCTGGCACAGCTGGCGAATAGCCTCAATTCACTTGTGGGGAAGGTCCATGCTGGAAATGAACGAGAATCAGATGGTAATTTCTTTAGGGCATGCAGATGGTTTCGCCCATGTCCCAATGATGCAATATTGAGATAAATGTTATTGTTGACAGGTGCTTGTGTGCATGATGATAATTTCCTTAGAAGAGCAGGAGGCTCAAGGCAAGGACTTTTCACTAGAGTGCAAGGCAAGGATGCGACATTGTCTCAGTACATTAGGCTTTTTAACCACAAAAAGGTTTGTAGAAACAATTCAAGTACTTGACACTATTGTACTCATATCAATAATAACCCATGAATGCTTTGATATTGTTTTGTAGATCATAATATACCACAAGGAATACTCTGAGGATAATGCAAAGTTCCCTTTGTTTGCAATGAAAGTTACTACAAGATTTGTGGTGGGTATCCCGTGCCACTGAACACAGAAAGGATAATCTTGATAAAGAAACAATTTTCTCTACGCGTTTTTGGCATCAGATAAGGGTTCCAAGCACTCAGGGGACCCTATTTGAGGTTGTACCCATCTCATGCCCTAGCGGTAGGAGTTGAAGACCCAAAGAACTTGGATCCATACAACAAAAGGCTATTTTTAAGGGATAGAAGACGCTTGATGCCCGTGGGGATGCTGCCATCAACAGAGGAAAGAGTTCGGCTAAGGGGCATGCACGTCGAAGAGGTACACAGTGAGGAAGAAGGGGGTGCAGTGAAGAGAATAAAAATGATGAGATCGGGCCCATCTTCTCCCGATTCAGACTCGTGACTGTCACCACCTTGCATAGCTCTCCCCCACATTTGAGTTTCCCCAAACCCTTCGCTTCCTCTCTTTGTGGATGAGTTGTAAAGAACGTGTAATTTTTGAGCTCTTAAGAAGCTCCTTCTGGCTTGCTCTATGTATAAGTCATCTATAAGTCCATTGGTGTAACTCTAATAGGCTATTGGTTCTATCTTTGCCTCCACCATGTCTAGTGTGCTTAAAGTAACCTGTCCTTGGTGGGTTTTTTAATGCCCTGTGTGGACCATATTGGCAACGAGCCGTATGTCTTGACAAAATAAGAACCAATATGGTTGACCATTATGTGCTGCATTGGAATAAAACAATATGGTGAGTAGAGTAGGGATTTATGGAGCATATGTTGTTTGCATATGGAAAATGCTAACTCACCATGTAATGAGTGATATGTTGCCCACCCACCTTGCCAGGTATGCCTTCTTCCAATCCAGCAAGGCTACTTGAAATGATGTGAGCTTACTTTCGTCCCACGAATGCTGCTCAACGTAGCGAAAGATTTTATCAAGTGATTTCCACACGTTTGCATTGTGATTTTGGATTGCCCCACCACCAGCATTGTCTTTAACCACTCTATGTAACTGTTTCCATTTGCTGAACAGGTTTCTCTTCTACTGTCCATCAGAATCTTTGAGGCTAAACCCAAGAAACCTTCTGGCCTTCACGTCGCCTATCGATGCTTTCCTTGGTACCTTGTAATGATCTTGACACATTATAGGGTCCTCTTTGATTTTGACATTGCCTCCATGCAAACCAATGTTTGAGAGCACTTCCTCTAATGCTTTAATGACTCTTATTGACTCACTCATTGGCTTTAAGGTCCATGCAAAACATATGTACAAATGAACCACCTTTTCAATTATTTTACAGAGTGCATGGAGTGTACAAACGTGAACTCTACACAGAGGAATATCAAGTAGTGGCTGAAAAGATTCATCTTGAAGATTTTTGTTGGGAGCTCTACTCCGTTGCACACTTTCAAGAGATTGTGCATCAGCCATGCAATATAAACATGGATTTGCCACAGATGCACTGTGTGTTATGTTGTACATGCACTGTGTATTAAGAGTCTCTAAGTCACCTGCCATGTGCCATTCGACTTTGTAGTTACCAAATCCTTCCACTAAAAGCCCACCTCCATTTCTTTGGTCCACTGATGATAGAAGGAATCTAGGTTTGACTAAAAACCCAATGGAGGATTTCAAAATTTTCTTTATCAACCTGTATGTAAGAAAAGGAACATAAATCCAAGAACCATACATGCAATATTTTTGTTATTATAGATTGAACGAAGTGTACCTCAAATGAACCTAGCATTAGAATATTATTTTTGGAGTGCATGCTAAAATATCATGGGTCCTCTTTGGTTATTGATGGATCCAAAGCTATGTTCATGAGGGTAATGGTGACTCTCTCTAGCTTCATGTCCTTCAGGACCTCGCACTTGTCAAGCTTCAAAGCAAACTTGAGAACCCCATTGCACTCCTCTCGACTTATATCAAAGAAGTGAACTGCCTACCTTTGCACTGCTTCAAGATCAACAAAGAGGTTGTTATGCTCCTTATACCGTACCTCTCCCCCCTCCTTGCCTATGAATGTTGCTTCAATATGGATTGGTGATCCAAGTTTCTCAAACACCTCATCATTTACGTGTTGATGTGCAGTCTTTACATGTGATGGCTTTGGAAGCAATGATCCTCTCTGTAATTTATTTTGAGACTTTTTAGCTAATGCTTTGAAGAGAGCCCTGTATCCCATCTACGAGATACCACTCTCATCAAGTATTGCTTGCACTTCCATTGGCTCCAAGTGATTCTCCTTCATGAAGAAGGTAAGGAGCCTCCCTTTCAATTTATCAAATTTCTTTTGAGTTATCATCTCTTCAACTGCATGTTTTGGAACTAGACGACTGTAATGCACACCAACATTGGAACCTACTCCATTCGAGTTTGGATGTAGAAAGATCCTACAAAGAAAGAACCATGCGTCATGATCAGTAATGATAAGAAAGTGTAAAGCATATATATGATACAAAATCAGAACCAAACTTCAAGTTACCTTAAAGCTCGTATTCATTTTTTCAGGCCACCACTACCAATCTTCATAATCTCTATGTTACATAGATCTCGTTTTCTTTTTCAACTCCCAAGCACGGTGTCTTTCACATGCAAACTTGTGATCTTCTTCTCAAGGCTTTGGATTGTCTTTCTATTTTTTATGAAATCTTTTGAGTGCATGCTTCATTAAGTTTCTTCAGTTGCATGTTCTCCATCGCTAGGAGGTTTATTTTCTTTTCTGCATTCAATCCTCGCATTTCCAAATGTGTAGTATCCCAGTAGCCCATCCTTGTCATCGCTTGTGAAATGTAAAAGCTTAGTGATATTAGCAAATGGAAGTGGCGCATTTGTTATAGGATCCTTTGGGTAAATAGACCCATTGGTCCACAAACCCAAATGATGTTCCGTGTTTGTCCTTCTAAGTTCTTTCTGCCGTTGCGATAAGAAAGACTCCTTCCTACATTTTTGCAATGGTGTGTATGCTTGCAATACATCAACGTGAAGATGATGTGTGTTCTTTCATTGGGTAAGTGTTGAAGATGAAGGGATGGGGATTGCAAGTTCAAATGATGTTTTCATCAGGAAAGAAGTGTTGTCCATTCCTATGACTAACGAAATATCTCAAGTTTTGGCATCGAAGGCTTGGAAGCTCGCATTTGAAATCACTGTAGTCCCATGTTTAGAGTTGATAGAGTTCCTGTAGCTTATGTTTTTGGAGGGAACGCTTGTAAATTGGTGTTTCAAATCATTAGTCATACGGTTATTTAAATTCTTGACAAGAGAACAAAGGACAAGAAAAGAAGACGACGGCTACGTAACAATGAATGTCATTTTGAATTGTAGAGTTCCTGTAGCTTATGTTTTTGGAGGGAACGCTTGTAAATTGGTGTTTCAAATCATTTCTCATACGGTTATTTAAATTCTTGACAAGAGAACAAAGGACAAGAAAAGAAGACGAGGGCTACGTAACAATGAATGTCATTTTGAATTGATAGAGTTCCTGTAGCTTATGTTTTTGGAGGGAACGCTTGTAAATTGGTGTTTCAAATCATTAGTCATACGGTTGTTTAAATTTTTGACAAGAGAACAAAGGACAAGAAAAGAAGACGACGGCTACGTAACAATGAATGTCATTTTGAATTGTTTGTTGGTGCAAAAAATTATCACCTAGAATATAATATCTAACACTTTTATTTTCTCTCTCTAAGATGACGTGGAACTTCCTATAGGGCCCAAAAGTGAGTCCAAAGTTCTCCTAATTCTTACCATGGTGATTCACCCATATGGGAGCCTTAGGACCATATGCCTTGTGATTGTGACAAGCCTTTTGATGGCATCAATGGTGCACAAGTCGGGCACGGGGAGCGAGGGGATCTCAATCGGACAAATGGAAAGTTGCATGGCAGCCCAAGGACAGGGTTGCTCACTGCAAGATGCTAACCCAGGCGGGGCGAGGTGGAGATCCACGAAGTGCCGACTTGGCGGGTGGCTGAGGAGGTGATGAGGCATGCCATCGTGGCATAAGTGGGGGATGACTAGTCATGGTGCCACGTGTATGGGCATCATTAGGGCAGGGGATGGGACAGCATATAGTTGCATGACACGTAACTTGAGGCTCAACGGCCCTCTACCTAAGGGAGGCATTCAATGCCCACTCGCTCTCTCTCCCTAGAACCTTACTCTTCTTGCTTGTTCCTCTTGGGATTGCATGTAGAAAGGCTCAATATTGTTGCCAATGCCAGTAGGATGTAGAGTGTGTAGGCCATTGCTAAATCTTGAGTGTCAAGGCTAATGGCAAGTGGAAAAACCATGAGGAGGGCAAAGGGTGCTACCATGCAAGGTGCTTACTCCACTCCCTTGGCTAAGGTTACAAAAGGGGGAACCTACAAAAGTAGAAGCGAGGCCCGGTTTTAGGTAATGAGGAGAGATGAACCTTGCTATTTTTGGCATGGGTTGCACACCTAGCTTACTATTATGGGCTGGCCTTCAACTTGGGCTCTCTTTTTTGAGGTGACAATCTAGTAGGAGGACCTTTCATCCCAAGGAGGGCAACCGGACATGCCTGAAAGTGAACAGGTAAGGCGTTTGAAAGATGCCCAATTAGCCTAGGTTTAGGGCATAGGGCGGGCATAGAATTCTCACCCTTACACAAATTGGGTTGCAGGTCATGAATAGAGGTGGTCGTGTCTGAGGAAGGAAAGGAGAAGGATACCCCTCCCTCTCCTCCTATGAAAAAGAACCCAAGTAAGCTCCCTATCTAGGGGGGTAAGTACAAAAAGCACGCTCCTACACAATAAAGACAAATGAGCTCAAGTCCTCGTGAAGTTCAAAATAACAACAAAGTTCTGTGAGGATAGGCATGTGATGGTAAGACATGGTGTTGGAGATGATATGGACGGGTTTACATCTGCACAAAGGCACGGTCATGGGGGGTGCCGCTGAAATTTATTTTTGATTGTTGTAGGGTATTGAGAAGGAGAAAGAAATAGCCTTGTCTCCAAAGGGTCAAATATTGCACAAGGTCAAATATTCACAAGGCCACTGCCAAGAAAAAGGAGGTATGTCTGGGTTTACCCCTACTCATGCCCATTCGGGCTCTAACTCTTCCTCTTTATGTAGTGTTTTGACAAGGGCAAGGAGATAGCCATACCTTTGGATGGGTACGGGTGTCAAATGCCGCATGACGATTCTCTTGTTGTTGTGGAGTTGATGAAAAAGGGAGGGGTGGTAGTATGTTCAACCTCTCCATTTCGGACTCATTTGGGTTTACATGTTGGGTCCAGGTTTGCACGTCAAGCTTGCCCGTGTTTTCATGTCATACAAGGATTGCGCGGGTTTATCTATCAAGTCTGTGGTGCTAAAATTTGCATGTCATGGATTCCATTTATAAGGTGGTTTTATCCCAAGGTTGTGCTTGTGGGCAAAGCGCAAAGCCCAATGTTGATGAAGACCCAAATGGAAAAGAGAAACGAGAACAAGCCACAAGTGCAGATGGGAATAGGCCGCTCGTGAAGCTTAAGGAGAAGGTCCAAATGAAAGGTTTTGATGCAAAGAGGCCCCTTGTGAAGCCCAAGGAGAAGGCCCCAATGAAGATTTCTTATCCAAAGAAGCCCCTTGTGAATCCCAAGGAGACGCCCCAATGAAGGGTTCTGATGTGGTTCAAAAGTCCTCGATTGTCCACTTGAAGGGTCGTGAGGTAGAGAAGCAACCCAAGGTGACCATTGAAAAGGGGAAGGGAACTCTTGAATCACAAGAGAATCCCAAGTCAAAAGAAGCAATTGCCACAGCAAAAGACACCAAAGGCAGTAAGATAAAGCTTCTTGCAGAAGGGGCATGCTTGGGTTTACATTGGGATAACAGGGTCTGTCTACCATTTCTAAAGTTATGTAGGTATGTTCTTTTGTATAGGTGAGGAGAGCCGAGTCATTGATGTCATCCAATCCATATGCACAGCTTTATGTTGATGGGATTCTCGTGTAGATGTGCCAAGCAGATCCAGGTTGGCCAAGTAGAAACATGTAGATGGAGAAGGGGCAATGTATGGTGGACCACCTTCGTAAGCAACATGGTCTGAGGGTAGAGATTCCACATAGAGTGGGAGGGAGGGTGATTGGTGCTACCTTAAACCCCATTCCAAAGTCTAGGCTTCCTCATTTTTATTGGCGTGCCTATCTTTTTCTTGTTAAGATCTCTCCTTTTGAGCTTGTTTGACAATTGCCATACTCGTCAAAGGAGATTCCATCAATGATTTTTCTCCACCTTGCGTACCAATAGTTGTACCAAAGTCACTAGACAAGCTCTTGCAAAGTGCCCAAATCCATTACCTTTCAAACATGCTTCAAAGAAGATGCCAAAATTAAGTGGGATAACCTTTAGACCATGCCAATGCATACGACCAAATTCTTAGGTTGGGGTTTCTTGCTATCCCACCATATGCACACTCTATTTGCAGTGTTTTCATGCTTAGTGGTACAAACAGCAGGGTTCCCAAAGAGGTCGCCAAGTCTTTCATATTACCCATGAGCTAAATAGGGAGAGTTAAAAACTCCACCCATAACATGCATTTAATCCTTGAAGGTGTCCGGAGGTTCAAAGGAGGGATCCTAGAAAAGCATGCAGATTGGTGAGTAGTTGAAAAAGAGTGGATTTTTGGACAGGACCTTGGATGCTATTGTTGAGTCATTGAACTGAACTAAAAAGAAACCTTTTTTACCATATACTAAGCAAAATCCACTGACCACAGGATCTTCAGACTCTAAAGCCGGTTGATAAATTCCATTTTTTGATAGAACTCTATCCATGAAGCCAAACAC
Organism: Adiantum capillus-veneris; assembly: GCF_014529385.1. Taxonomy (NCBI): domain Eukaryota; kingdom Viridiplantae; phylum Streptophyta; class Polypodiopsida; order Polypodiales; family Pteridaceae; genus Adiantum; species Adiantum capillus-veneris. The sequence goes on along the minus strand of NC_140949.1, from coordinate 43,847,999 downwards.
CAACATTGAGATGGAAACTTTGGATAGTTGTTTCTTGAGCAAGGGTGGAGGAATCATCACAGTATTAGCATCTTCCACATCTACCCTTTGGGGCAACTTCTTATTCAATGCTTAGAAGGCTTTGTCACCCTTGACAATGTCTAGGAGGGTAGTGGCGGTGACATTGCCTTGTGTTTGACTTTGCACTCGTAATTACAGATAGCTCCCTTTATAATAGATTTTTCAATCTTTTAGGTCCATCATATTCAAGGATGGAGTGTTCTTATTGCCACTACTAAAAGGCATCCAGGGTGTCTAAAATTTTTCCTCCATCATTAACACCTTTGCCCTCTGATCTAAAAGGCTTATCCTTTGACAATTCCTTGGCCCCTATTATGGTAAAGGGGCCAATTTAGGGCCACCTAAGAGAGTCAATGGATTTCAACCATTGTGTTGCACTATTTGCAGCTTGGGAGGGCGCATTTGAGAGCTGAGCACAAGAAATATTAAAGATAGAAGCCACATTGGGAATGGTGAGGCACGCAATATCCTCGATGTCAAACAAGATTTCCTGTGTAATAAAAACAGCCACAAAAAATGAGCCATTCATAGGTGAAATTAAAGCCATTGCACCAGCACGGGTTGGACTCACAATCGAACGGCTAAGATGAAATAGTGCCCTCCGCTAACCAACCCAACATTGGATTCAATGTGTCCTAGATATGGAGAACATTCAAATTATTAAAAGGGGTCGATGATTCCTACTACAAGGGGTGGTTTTTTACTGGCCCCTTTACCCTATAGCCTTTCTATAGGAGAGCTTGGTGAGGGGTAGAAATCTGCAAACGAAATCAAGGGAAAATAGGGTTTGACAGGCATAGACGCAAAGCACCAAGTGTTTGGTATCAAAAGTTGAGGGTGCTCAAGATTGCCACAAGCAAAACATTAGCGCCATCGAGTATGACCATACACACACACACACAATCTGACCCGTGTACAGCTAGCAAGACACCATACTCAAACCATATTTTCAAATTGATGTACACAATCAATAATAGCAATCCCATCTAGATAAAAGTAGAGTGTGGATGGGAAAAAATTTATCAAGGTTACAAGGGTAAATGGAAATCAAAGATGGTGGAAATCCAGCTTCAATCAGAATGATGTCAATAGTACTATTGAGAGTGTACTTAGTGAATGCTATTCTGCATATCAAAGCATTCCCAAAAGGCTATTTGAGTCATTGCTTTTATAAATTTCTTTAAAAAAACAATTTCTTAGCCATGTTTTTGAAGGCCAAACTTGTGCGAGGCATAGAGGCATTCAACCTACTCTTCAAGGAGTAGAGACATTCTTCTATTGGACTACCATGAAACTGGACATACAAGAGTATGTTTCAAAATGTGTGGTATGCCAAAAGACTAAATATGATAGAGGGAAGAACCTAAATTACTCCAGCCATTTCCAATCCCTAATTCACCATGGGAGAGTATATCCATGGATTTTATCTTTGGATTACCCAAGTCAATCCATGGGAATATGGGAATATGGAAAATAGTCGACAGGTTTAGCAAGCAAGCACACTGTATTCATGTCAAAAAGACTAATAAGGCACACCAAATGGCAACTCTCTTCATATCTCATATTTTCAAACACCATGGATTACCAACATCCATCGTGTTAGATAGAGATCCTAGAATGACTAGTAATTTTTGGAAACGTCTCTTTGAAAATCTAGGTACAAGATTGAATTTATCTTCGGCCTATCACCCACAAATGGATGGCCAAAGTGAGATAGCCAATCATACCATTCTTGATCTACTAAAGACTTATGTTACCGAAGTAGATTAATGCTCACAGTGGGAGAAGTACTACCCCTTGTAGAGTATGCGTACAATAATATTGTCCATACTTCTACGAGAAAAGCGCCTTTTAAAATCATTGAGGGAAGACTAAAAGTCCCTTTCTACATATAGTACATGGGAAGATCTTCGCTGCCGATGAGTATAGCGGTGACCTACAAGAATCTTTCCAAAATATTAAGGAGGCCACATCCATCTCTCAACAAAGGCAAAAAGATGCTGCTAACAAGCACCCATAAGTTCCCTAACATTCAAATAAAATGATTGGGTCCTACGGGCCATCAAAAGTATTATGCTAAACTAGCAAAAAGATACTATGGTCCTTTTCAAATCTTGAAGCCAATAAATGAGATGGCTTATCAACTCAAGCTCCCCAACCATTGGCTCATACACAATGCTTTTCATGTGAGCCTACTTAAGCCTTACAAAGGAGAGCCACCAAGTGAACCAATTATTGAAGACCCTCCCAAAATCAAAGACCAAATAGAGGTGCTACAACCCGAAGCTATCCTTCGGCATGAAGACAAGGTACTACGACATGGTAAAAGTATCCGACGGTATCTTATTAAGTTTAAAAATTATCCTTTTGAAGATGCTAGATGGATGCAAGGAATCCAGCTTAAGGATAGTATGAACCTTGCCAATGCCTATAATGCTACATTAGAGAAGGCAAATGTACATGTTTCTTTTAAATGACAAATGTTTTTGTCTTATAAAATTAATTCTCTTTTTATTGTGCACAAATTTAAGTAGTATGCATGTTTAGAATCATGTTTGTGATGACAACATCTCTCAAACACCAAGTAGAATTTTGTCACTCTACTTTGGGAGAATGAAATGGACTAAAGAGAGCACATGCTTGCAGCAGGTATTTCTCCCAAGCACCAAATGGATTAGTCATCCATCTTGGAATGATGTCGTAGCGTAAAAAGGAATCCTATATCAGCTAAGAAACATTGACTAATGACTAAGGCTTGACTAAGGCTTTATCTCTTCTACCTCATAGTCAAGGACGACTATGATTTCAAGAAAGAGGTAGTGTCATAAAATCTAATATCTAACCAACCCAAATGATTTTCTTGTATTAAATTGATCAGTTAATGTGGGAGAATAAATGGGAACAAGGGTTAGGATATAAACATGTGATTATGGATCTATCTCAACACGGGGGCCAAGGTAAAAGGGTCCAAATGAGAGATGGTATGTCAAAGAGAAATGCTACCTAATGGAGCTTAAAGACCTTAGGGTTAGCTTCATTAAAGACCTCCAAAGCTTAGTGTTAAAAAATCCTTTAACCTTAGGCAAGCTAGGGTTGTGCTTGATGTGGGAACCCAGCCCAAGCTTGAGGTGCTTGTCATGCTTGCTCACTAAGGTGCTTGTCGTGCTTGCTAGCTAAGGTGCTTGAGGTTCTTGTTGTGCTTGCTTACTAAGGTGCTTGAGGTGTTTAATGACTAAGGTGCTAGGGTGCTCCATGACTAAGGGGCTTGAGGTGCTCCACAAAGTCAAATCACATCCCTACACAAGGGGGGGCAAGCCCTCATTGTAGGAGCTAGAGAGAGAACACACACACCCTCACACAAGTCAAGCCTTGCCTAATGAAGCAACAAGGATACATGTCAAGTTCCTCTCCATGTTGCCCTCATAAGGTGCCTAAAGCCTATTGGTTGGCCTCTCAAGGGGTCCAATGATAAATAAGCTAATTTAATTATTTGTGTATGCATTTATCAAGTCCTCTCTCTCAAAGGGGAAAGGGGGACCCTTGTCCCAAGGCTAGCATGACCAAGGAAGCTAGGGGCTTGCTTATAGGGTATATTTCCACACACACACACACTCATGGTGGGAAGTGCAAAGTGCAAGAGCTCCATCTCCTTCTCCAATCTTGTTGAGAAGTTGAGAACCTACACCAACACTCTTGGCTGTGGAATGCAAATCCAACCAGCAACCATGCTCAATGCTTAAGCTTTCCATCTTCATTACTAAGCTATTATGTATGCTAAGCAAGAAGAGTATGATAAGTGACAAACTATTTCTTTCTTCTATGAATGATTCTTCTTCCTCTTCCCTACCCTCATTCCCCGCTAGCTCTCTCCACCTTTGAAGGTGTTTGAGGCCTTGGGATTGAGGCCGGGGATCGTTAATTCTTTTTACAAAGTCTATATTATGCTCATGATGCATGAAGCTTTCCATCTTCATTGCATCACCTAGGTCACAAGGAGCACAAAGATTGTATTGTACCAAGTCTCTTTGATGGGAGAACCTATAATACAAAAGCCTATTGCAGGGGGGGCCGGCTCCACATAAATCCGGTCCTCAATTGTTGTCAAGTTCTCTAACTCTCTCTCTTGCAAAAGTATTGTTCATGCCAAGTTAATTAAGTATTATAGTTATGTTGCTACCGCTAATTAAGTTCACTCTCTATGTTCTCGAAGTAGTCTCATAAAAACGTTCACTCTAATTCTCTTAATTCCGCTATTCTCAAATTTCAAAGGTCATTTCCATTACATCGCTATGTATATATATTGACGCAGATATCGACGCCTATATCGAGATATCAATGTTGCACCACCAAATATATTGATGAGTATATCGAGGCTTGCAAGGACAAAACTTTTGGGTGGGAGGACCTCTTGGTCCTACCACCCAATTCACTATTGGGAGTGGTGAACATATTTGAACTTCAAAAAGAATAACAAATTGACCAACACCAACTTAACCTAAAAATTTGAGATGACATGAAATTTGAAGAGAATTTGCATTTTCTTGGTATAAATGCATTATGTACAAGGGGTTTCCAATGTCAAAGGTAAAAAGACTCGTATACAGTGTAAAAGGCTATATGATAAAAATGAGTGAATGTATTTAAAGAATCTCGGGGTAAACTTGTCAAAATTTTTCCAAGTAGGAGTAGGACATTATTGTGAAGGCAACATAGGAAATTTAACTCTTCCAATGGAATATAACGATGCAAAAACCATGGTTGTACTGGACAGTGGAGGAGGAATTTTCATAGCAACAAAAGCAATCTAGGAAGCCTAGTAAATACCTACAATTAGGCAAACAATAACGAAATTACAATTGACAGATGGACACATTGAATGACCCATGGGATTGTTAAAAAATGTGATAATGAGTTCATGCGAGATTGACTACCAACACACCTTTTCCATTGTAGATTTTGGGAAAAAATTGAACTATGAAATAATCTTGGGACGACCTTTCATGAGACACATCCAATTGATCCAAGACTGAGGAAATGATTATAAAACTTGAAAGAAGTTGGATCAATTACGCCCATAAATCTGAAAGATCATTCGTACAAGGACGTCCTAAAAACACCAATTCAAGAGCTTGATTTTGAAACATTGACCGAGACTAAATTACCATTGTGGCTGAACAAAGACACTCCACTTTGGATGTGTAGAGCTTCATAGAATGATAATTTAAACGCAAAGATCGTATCTTGGATCAAGATGTAAATGCCAATTACGTACTAGAACCTTTTCTTGAACGTTTATTTGAGCCATTTGAGTGGAGTCAAACACCAAGTTTTCTCTGATCACCAGTACAATGCTACAAATAAGCTAGAGGAGGAAACTTTGACCACCACAGAGAAATCTGACCCAAAAAAAGAGCACATTAGAGCAAAACTATTACTGCAAGAAGGAAAAGACAAGTTTTTTGAGTTTTCAAATCAGCATCAAGATGACAACATACATATCAAAAACAAATCGGAGAATACATTGAAAAGGAATCAAAACGTGCCAAAAATCAAAGACAAGACACAATTTCCAATGATCATTGACGTTGAGGATTGTATCAAGGATAAAATCACTAGCAGATACCCCATCTATAGAAAAGGAAAAAAATTCAAATTAACAATCCAAAATGAAACAAAAACCAGGAAAGGTGGACAAAACAAAAGAAAAGGAACTTTCGATGACAAAAACGATGCAAAAATCTTAACGCAATGAGCTGAAAAAAACCTTGAAAGAGGTATGGACCGTTGAAATGGAGTCCGACGATGATAAAGAAGGGGCTATCACGGTTCCGTTACATTACAAAAAATCATAATCTTAGGATCAAAGGATTATCTTTGAGATAACGCTCTTGCTCCTCAGGAGAAATTCGATTCCTGCTTTTGTAGACTACTTTATCCTTAGATTTATTGTTGTTACTAGAGTTGCCTTTGGAATAATTTTGAGCATTATTCTTCCCTCTAGGTTCATTTCACTCTTTAATTTTTGTGGGCCTAGAATTCCTCTTAGCCATTTGTTGGAAATTGATTCGTGAGGCGACCACAGTATGGTGTATGACTGCAAAGATGGTCCTAGGCCGTTGAGAGTTGACATACTTAGACATACCTTTAGAAAGACCATTGCAAACTATTGTTTTTGTTTGACAAAGTCTACCTATTTGTAGACAGTGGATTTACGATTTTAATCCCAAAACATCTCCACATACTTGTGGATAGACTCATAGGGAGACAGCTTCAAGCTTCACCATTCGGTGAGAACTTTGTCTTTTGTATTGCTTGCAAGAAACTATTTCGTTATTATGGAAGCTCTTAGGCTTTTCCATGTTTTTGGAGCTTTGCCATTATCTCATAGGCTAGCCCACCATTACCTAGCATACCTTTAAAAATGCATAGCTACATTCATAGCAGATTCAAGGAGTCCGTGACGCCTTCATCTCTAAAGGCCGCATCAAATTGTTGGATAAAGGCTAAGACTTTAACCATGGCACCAAAGGTGCCATCACAGGTGAGAAAAGGGATGTTCTTTTCTCCCTCCTTGAACTTCTTGACCTTGTTGGACATTTTCTGAGCAGCATAGGATTTCAATGGCCTCTCCTCTTGGGTTCTTTGGGGGAAAAAAACCAGTACTTTCATCGGAAGAGGAGGAGGGCCATGAAGATGGAGAAGAGGGTGGCCTCTTTCTCTCCTTTTTCTTCCTTTTATTCCTCTCTTCCCTTTTAAGTGTACGATGAGGAGAAGTATTCTGCAATATTTTCCTCTTGGGAAGATTCGGAGATTTTCATTCTCACCGTCTTCGTGGAGCCACATCTTCCAAAGTGTTTGGTGATTCACTTATTTCGCTTTCCTTCAATGGGGACTCTACATTTGAAGCATGCCTTGTCGTTTTGAATGGAGATGCGTACTCAAGTGGACATTGAGGACCTTTGTATGTATCCTCCTCTTCTCTCACCGGAGAAAGCCTTCTTTTGCAACTCCCTACAAGATACCTCACATGTACTCTCTCTTCCTGGGGAGTTTGGAGAATCCCATTGGTGCGAAGTTGTTGGTAAAATTCACCTTGTAGAGTGGGGTTTCCCATAGCTTGTTGTTGCCTAGCGAGAACAAAACTCACAAGCATAGGGGCATCCTTATTATCACCTCATGTGCAAAATCAAAGTTATCAATATTCATTATACTCTCTTTATTATTTTCAGCCATGCTAAAAGAATTTATGTGTATGTTAACTTATTCTTTGGTAACTTCAAAGCCCTAGTTGCTACTCCTCTTACCTCTTGAAAATTAACACTCAAGCAGCCACATTGTGGACAACTCAAGGACCTCTCTTCTTAAGCAAGAAAATAGAAAACAATACCTCTCATACCAATGTAGCGGAATTAAGCTAATAACTTTGAGTTTAGTGGAAATAGATTATCCATAGTGAGCATTTCATTAAGAAGATTCCTAATGAAGATAGAGAGAGTGCTAGGTTGGAAATAGCAACAATTTACACATTACTAATTAACATGGCATGAGCAATAACTTGAAAAAGAGAGAGACGTAGAGAATTTGACAACATTGAGGACCGGATTTACTTGGATCCGGTCCCCCTTCCAATAGGCCTTTGTATTATAGGTTCTCCCACGAAGAGAGACTTGGTACAATTCTCACAATCTTTGTGTTACTTAAGACCTCTTTGGTGCCATGAAGATGGAAAGATTCATGCACCAAAATTATGCTTGAAACAACAATTAGTCTACTTGCCATAAACAAGAACTTGTCCCCGGCCTCAATCCCAAGACCTCAAACACCATCAAAGGTGGAGAGAGCTAGCAGAGAGTGAGATAAATGAAGAGAAGAAGATGTATCTCTACAAGAAAGAAGTAGTCTCCTCACTTATAATCACTCTTAGAGCATAGCTTAGCATAGTGATAATGAAGATGGAGAGATTGATAAGCATTGCTTTGAGCATAACTCTTGGTTGGATTTGCATTCCATAGCCAAGGGGTGTTGGTGTAGGCTCTCCACTTCTCGAGGAGATGACTTGTGTGCACAACACACAATGGGGGGAGTGTGTGTGTGGCTTGTGGAGTATATGAATGAGAGAGAGAGAGAGAGAATTTGATTTTGCTACTTTACTCTTGCTACAAGACTATTGGTTCAAACCTTGGGCTGGCCAATGAATGGCTCTAGTCATAACAAGCAAGGGGTGTAGCATTTGGACAAGTGTCCTCCTTTCCCCCTTTGAGAGAAAGATCTTAATTATTTAATTGTAGCATTTAGGAAATTTTCCTCCTTTCCCTCTTTAAGAGAAAGATCTTAATTATTTGATTGAATCTAAATTATCATTGGACCTTCATGTAGGTCATCCAATAGGATTCAAGCACATTATGAGGGCAATATTGCTAGGGGCCTGACATATGACCTTAATGCCTCTTGAGTCTTGGGCTTGCCTTGAGTGTGTGTATGTGAGTGTTCTCTCATGCCCCTACCTTTAGGGCTCATCTTTTATTTGAACACCCCAAGCACCTTGGTCATCAAGCACGACAAGCACCTCAAGCACCTTAGTCATTAAGCATGACAAGCACCTCAAGAACCTTAGTCATTAAGCACGACAAGCACCTCAAGCACAGGCCTAGCTTGCCTTAGGTCTAAAGTACCTAAAGGTCCTAGGTCTAACAACTTTTAATACTAAACTTTGAAGGCTTTAATGAAGCTAACCCTAAGGTCATTTTAGCTCCATTAGATGCACGTTGCTCTTTGATAGACACCCCTATTGAGATGTAACCATCTCTCCTCTTGAACCCCTATTGAGATGTAACCATCTCTCCTCTTGGTCCCTTTTTGAGATAAGTTTAGAAGCAGATATTGCACATTTCTCTTTGGTAGACCATCTCCTTTTGGTCCCATGCTGATATAGGTCTAGAAGCACATATCTATATCCTAATTCTTGTTCCCCTTTTATCTTACCATATTAAATGATCAATTTAATATGATAAAATCATTTGGTAAAGTTAGATATTAGATTTAATGACATTACAACCATTGTGCATGAGCCAACAGTTAGGCAACTTTAATTGATAAGCCATCTCATTGATTGGCTTAAGAATTTAAAAAGGACCATAGTATCTTTTTGCTAGTTTCACATAATACTCTTGGTGGCCCGTAGGATTCTTACCCGTAGTATGCCTTAGATGAGCCTTGAGAAACTTTAGAAAGACCCAGTCATTTTCCTTTAAGGTTAAGGCTCTTTTGTGCTTATTAGCAGCAGCCCTTGAGAAACTTTAGCAAGACCCAGTCGTTTTCCTTAAAGGCTAAGGATCTTCTGTGCTTATTAGCAGCAGCCCTTTTTGAATTTTTGTGAGATGGATATAACCTCTTTAATCTTTGGAAAATATTCTTGTAAGTCTCTCTATATTCCTTAGCAACAAAGATATTCCCATGTACTTTAAGTAGTAAGGGACTTTCAGATCTTCCCTCTTTAACCTCAAAAGGTTCTTTTCCCATAGAAGTATGTACAATGTCATTGTACGCATATTGTATAAGAGGTAGGTACGTCTTTCATTGAGAACTTTGATCTACTTTTATGACATAGGCTTTTAGTAGATCAAGAATCATTAGATTAGTTGTTTCACTTTGATCATCCGTTTGTGGATCATAGGCCGAAAGAGAAATTTAATATAATTCCTAGATCCTCAAAGAGACCCTTTGAGAAATAACTGGTCATTCTAGCATCTCTTTCCAACACTATGGATGTTGGCAAGCCCATGATACTTGAAATTTGAGATCTAAAGAGGGTTGTCATTTGATGTGCCTTAATAGTCTTTTAGAGAGGCATAGAATGTGCTTTCTTGCTAAGCCTCTCGATTGAAACAATTTAAGTTGCTTCCCTCAGCCAAATTTTGACTTTTGGCATACCACGCATTTTGAAACATACTCTTGTATGTTTACTTTTCATGGTAGGCCAACCGAAATACATTTCTACTCCTCAAAGAGTAGATTATGGAATCCCTCTTTGTCTCGCATAAGGAGAAGCATGGGATTCATACATGACTTTCTTATTGTATGGGTGAGAAACACATCGCCTATTGTCGTTCAAAAGATAACCATCCTCCCAATGTGTATGGTTCTTTTTTATTCCCTAATGCAAAGGCTGTAATTACATACCTAAAGTCTCGGTCAGTAGCATATTTATCTATAATAAAATACAGATCATTGTGAGTTGCTATTGACACCACATTTACCCTTGGCCGTCGTGAAAGTGCATCGACCACTTGATTGTGCTTGCTAGCAACGTGAGCAATATGAAGTTTAAATTGTGAAAGAAAATTTTCCCACCTCATGTGTTTGTCAGAGAGCTTGGTTTGCATCATGAAGTTATTGAGGCTTTGTGATCCGTTCGTAGGATGAATGGAGTCCCCCAAAGATAGTGTTTCCACGTGTCTAGGACATATAGACCGGCTAGTAGCTCTTTTTTGTATTTGCCCAATACTCACCTATTGGAGTTGAGTCTTCGACTCTCATATGCTATGGCATGCCCTTCTTGAAGCAAAACATCTCCAAGGCAATCACCACAAGCATCACATTGGACCTCAAATGGCTAGAAGAGCTCTAATAGTGTGAGCACAGGTTGAGAGATAAGCTTCTCCTTAAGCTTCTTGCTCTTTTGCAGTCCATGAATACTTGACGTTCTTTTCCATTGTGTCATGTAATGGGCCTGCTATTAGCAAGAATTTTTCTATGAAGCATCTATAGTATGCACACATACCTATAAAGATTTGTAGCTCCTATAAATTCCTTGTATTAGGCCATCCTTTTATTACCTCTAACTTTGTTGGATCCATACGAGTGCCATCTTTAGAGATAATGTGACCTAAATATTGAATCTTTTGTAGGAAAATTCAACTTTTTTTTTATCAATAAAAAGCTTATTCTCTCTCACAAGTTAAAAGAGTTCCTAGAGGTGTCGTTTGTATCCCTCAAGAGAATTTAAGTGGCTTGAAGATTTTTGTCCATCATGAGTTTGAATGCGGCTGGAGCATTTGTCAGGCCAAAACGTGTAACTTATAAAATAGATCTTCTATCCGCGGCACGTAAAATACTTTTCTTTAATCGTCATCTTTCTTTTGCACTAAAAGTATTGATGAATAGAATGGAGAGGAGCTAAGCCTCACCATTCCTTTCTCCACCAATTCATGCATTTGCCTCATGATCTCCTCTTGTTGAGCTTGTGAAACTCAATAAGGAGCTTTATTAGGCGGTGAGATTCCTAGTAGAAGTTATATTGCATGGTCATCATCCCACTAGGGATGCCATCAATGAAAACATCTTGGAATCCATTTAGGAAATTAGACAACTCTAATTCCTCTTGATTCCGTTTATTTCTACTTGTGAAAACATTAGAATCATTTACAAATTTTCTAACAAAAATCATATACGCAGAAATAGAGCTTTTCGTTGACTTATCAAAAGCAAGCATACTTACCAGGGATATGGTGTTCCCTGAATCTTTCGCGTCTATGTGCATGGCTTTTCCCTATATTTGAAGTAAATTCTCCTTTCTGGGAACTACATACTGGTAGCCATGCACGTGAATCATGGTGCCCCAAGGATAACATCCTCATGTTTGAGAGGGGAGATGAAGAAATCCTCTTTGTCCACATAGCTTGGGACATGAAGCCTCAATTTTCCAATTGAGGGAGTAATTGAGACGTCTTGGCCCTTGAAAGCTCCATTGGCTTTCAATGCATCTCCCATCTCGTAGGCTTTTATGCCTAGCTTGGTGACCAACTCCACGGATATGAAGTTGTGAGTTGAACCAGGGTCAAACAAAATGAAGGCATCATGCTCCCGTACCTTTCCCCAAGCATACAAAAGGAGAAATCCTTTGCAATGAGCATCCTGTTTTGGAGCTTCAACCATAGGACTCTAGTCAACTCATTGGACACATTTCTTTGGGGGCAAGCACCCTCCTTGCTCCCCGCACTTGAAGCACCAGTTATCTTTGTGATAACGCTCTAGATCCTTGGGAGAAAGTTGATTCTTGCCTTTGTAAACTCCTTTTTCCTTAGATTTATTTTTGTTGCTAGAGTTGCCTTTGGAAGAATTTTTAGCATTATTCTTCCATCTAGGTTCATTTCGCTCTTTATTTTCTGTGGGCTTAGAATTCCTCTTAGCCCCTTGTTGGAAATTGATTCATGAGGCGACCAAAGTATGGTGTATGACTGTAGAGATGGTCCTAGGCCATTGAGAGTTGACATACTCGGTCATACCTTTAGAAAGCCCAATACAAAATTGTTGTTTTTCTTCTGCAAAGTCTATCTTTTTGTAGACATTGTCTTTGAAATGTAAATCCCAAAACTTATCCACATACTTGTGGATAGACTCGTAGGGAGACAACTTCAAGCTTTGCCATTCGGTGAGAACTTTGTCTTTTGCATTGCTTGAAAGAAACTGCTTTATTATGGAAGCTCTTAGGGTTTTCCATGTTTTTGGAGCTTCGTCATTAGCTCGTAGGCTAGCCCACCATTGCTTGGCGGACCTTTGAAAATGCATAGCTACATGTCCTAGCTTGAAGGACTCTGTGAATCCCTCATCTCCAAAGGTTGCATCAAATTGTTGAATAAAGGCCAAGACTTTGTCTGTGGCACCAAAGGTGCCACAGACCTATGATGGCACCAAAGGTGCCATCATAGGTTAAAAAAAATATGTTCTTTCCTCCCTCCTTGAACTTCTTGAGCTTGTTGGACCTTTTCTAAGCAGCATAGGATTTTTTATGGCCTCTTCTCTTGGGTTCTTTTTTTTTTTTTTTGGGGGGGGGGGGGGGGGGGGGGGGGACCCGCTTCTTTCATCAGAAGAGGAGCAAGGCAATGAAGATGGAGAAGAGGATGACCTCTTTCTCTCCTTTTACTTCCTTTGATTCCTCTCTTCCCTTTTGAGAGTACATTGAGGAGGAGTATGCGGCGATCTTGTACTCTTGGCAAGAGTTGGATATCTTTCTTCTTGCTATCTTCAGGGAGACACACCTTCCAAAGTATTTGACGATTCACTTTTTTCTCATTCCTTCGGTGGACATTCTACATTTGAAGTATGCCCTCTTCTTTTGAATGGAGGTGCATCCTCAAGTAGACGTTGAGGCCCTTCGTATGTATCCTCCTGTTGCTGTTCTTTTGGAAGTCCCTACTACAAAAGACCTCATAGGTACTCTCTCTTTTAGGGGAGTTTAGAGAAACCCATGGGTGCGAAGCTCTTGGTATACTTCACCTAGTAAGGTGGGGTTGCCCATATCTTGTTGTTGCCTAGAAACAAAAGAACTCACAAGAATAAGGGCATCATTAGTAGCACCTTCATGTGAAAAATCAAAGTTATCGATATTCATTTTACTCTCTTTATTATTGTCAGCCATGCTAAAAGAATTTATGTGTATGTTAACATATCCCTTGGCAACTTCAAAGCCATAGTTGCTACTCCTCTTACCTCTTGAAAATTAGCACTCAAGCAATCACATCGTGGACAACTTAAGGACCTCTCTTCTTAAGCAAGAGAAGAGAAACCAATATCTCTGATACCAATGTAACAGAATTAAGCTAATAACTTTGAGTGTTGCGGAAATAGATTAGCCACAGTGAGCATTTCATTAAGAAGGTTCCTAATGAAGATAGAGAGAGTGCTAGGTTGGTGATAGAAACAATTTACACCTTCTTAATTAACATTGCATGAGCAATAACTTACAAAAAAGAGATAAATAGAGAAATTGACAACAATTGAAGACCTGATTTACTCGGAGCCGGTCCCCCCTCCATTAGTCTTTTGTATTATAGGTTCTCCCATGAAGAGAGACTTGATACAATACAATTTTTGTGTTCCTTAATACCTCTTTGGTGCCATGAAGATGGAAAGCTTCATGCACAAAACTTATGCTTGAAACAACAATTAATCTACTTGCCATAAACAAGAACTTGTCCCCGGCCTCAATCCCAAGACCTCAAACACCATCAAAGGTGGAGAGAGCTAGCAGAGAGTGAGATAAATGAAGAGAAGAAGATGTATCTCTACAAGAAAGAAGTAGTCTCCTCACTTATAATCACTCTTAGAGCATAGCTTAGCATAGTGATAATGAAGATGGAGAGATCGATAAGCATTGCTTTGAGCATAACTCTTGGTTGGATTTTCATTCCATAGCCAAGGGGTGTTGGTGTAGGCTCTCCACTTCTCAAGGAGATGATTTGTGTGCACAACACACAATGGGGGGAGTGTGTGTGTGGCTTGTGGAGTATATGAGAGAGAGAGAGAGAGAGAGAGAGAGAGAGAGAGAGAGAGAGAGAATTTGATTTTGCTACTTTACTCTTGCTACAAGACTATTGGTTCAAACCTTGGGCTGGCCAATGAATGGCTCTAGTCATAACAAGCAAGGGGTGTAGCATTTGGACAAGTGTCCTCCTTTCCCCCTTTGAGAGAAAGATCTTAATTATTTAATTGTAGCATTTAGGAAATTTTCCTCCTTTCCCTCTTTAAGAGAAAGATCTTAATTATTTAATTGAATCTAAATTCTCATTGGACCTTCCTATAGGTCATCCAATAGGATTCAGGTACATTATGAGGGCAATATTGCTATGGGCCTGACATGTGGCCTTAATGCCTCTTGAGTCTTGGGCTTGCCTTGAGTGTGTGTTTGTGTGTGTGTGTGTGTGTGTGTGCTCTCTTTCATGTCCCTACCTTTAGGGCTCATCTTTGACTTGAACACCTCAAGCACCTTGGTCATCAAGCACGACAAGCACCTCAAGCACCTTAGTCATTAAGCATGACAAGCACCTCAAGCACCTTAGTCATTAAGCACCTCAAGCACCTTAGTCATTAAGCATGACAAGCACCTAAAGCACCTTAGTCATTAAGCACAACAAGCACCTCAAGCACCTCATATAGGGAGAGGAATTTGGGAAGCAAATAAAAGACGTGCTTTGTCAGAACGTGAATTGCTCGAGAGCTAATGATGAAATTCATGCAGCAAATGTGGGGTGGGGACTTGCCCCAACTAATCAAAATAAGATAATGAAATACGATAATGCTTTGCAGCTTTCTACTATGCTAAGTTTGATTAGACAAAGGTGGGGCCTCTTGCACCCGCTTGTGGACAAGCAGCAAGCTTGTGGTGAACGGGTCACAACAGGGCTCAGCCGCTTGTACAACACGATATATTGAACACTCCATGCTAGAACTTGGAGGTGACTCCCACCACTTGAAGGACTCACACACATACAAGAATTCAGCTTGACTCTTAAAAATGACCCTGGTACTCTTGTAGACCAAAGAGTTTTACGGAAAGCTATGATGCTTATTGAACTTCTTCCCGAATACGAGGAATATTGATAAAGGGTTCAATCAAGAGCTGTTGAAGAATGTTTCTCCCACACATACTCAATGAAAGATGAAAACACAAGTTCAAATGAACATTCAAGGCATTAATGTTAGTAAGAATGAGATGTGCAAGAACTCTAATTCTCTCTGTTTATCATCATTAGTGTTCTTTAGAGAATAAAAAGTGCACTTGTACATAAGATAAAGATAGCAACGCCCGAATCAGACTTTAACTAACCTTTAATTATCGTAGTGTGGAAAGTGACTCACAAGGAACGTATCCACACGTAGAGTGACTAAAAGATAATTAATAGTCCCTAATCCTAATCTAATGATCGCCAAAACCTTGGCTAATACACCAGGGCTCTGATACCATGTTAAGATTCATGGATCCAAGAGAGCTAGGGTGGACGATGTCTAATTGTAATGCATAAGTGAGAGAGGCGTGTGAACAAGTAATGTGATTCAAGTGAATAAGGTTCCAAGATAGATTAGCTTGGACTCATAAACACAATTTTGAGTTAAGTGCAAGTAATCACAAGTTCATAAGAACAATTTCACTTCATGTTCATAGTCTTGAATGATTTTCCATTGAGAAATGGGCCTCTTTTATACCATGCCATACACTAGTACATTGCATGTGGGTTTTATGCCCCTTCTCTCCTTCACTCTCAACCAACTCATCACAAACTTCAATAGTGATCACTCTTTACAAACAGGCTTGATTCACAAAGCATCACCATGGCTAAAATTCCACATGTATAGGAGAGAGAAATTGATTTCACTACTCTTGTCTTAATCAATGGCAATGCTACTTCTGATGAGTATGATCAATCAAGTATTGAGCTCACACGTTGCAAAAAGCTATGTCTAAACCTAATTTGCAAAATGTGATACAAACACGGCTTTAAATGCATAATTTGATTGTTTTTTCTCTTAAAGATAATTCTTCTAGAAGTCTCTCAAAGAGACTTCCAAAAGACAAAATTCTACTGAGTAAAAGTAGCATTCAACAATTGAAAGAAGAGGTAGAATCCCTCAAAGTAATGCAACAAGAAGAAACAAGATCAAGGTTACACGAGAGAAATCTCCTATAAATGATATGAATAGTCATGTGTCATTTGAAGAAGTTATTCCCCCAAGAAGATGTCGTCCTAGAAGATCACCTTCTCCTTCCCCTTCTAATAGAAGATCTTCAAGCTCCAACTCCTCCCTTTTTTCAAAGGAGAGAAAAGAAACCTGCGAAGAAGTAGAGAAAGAAGATGGGGTATTTATTATGGATAGGGTTAGAAAGGCCATGCAATAGAGGATTTGACAGCTTTTTACCATTTAGTTTGGTCATTTTGTGATGGAGCAGTAGGATGATCAAGATCTAAAGAGGAAGAATTACATTATTGAGGCCATTCATAGAGAGTATAGACCACCAACAGATGGGTATGATCCAGTCTCAAATGACTGGATCATGAGCATGGCAATTGCAAGACGATGTCACACCGTTGATCAAAGGCAAGAGACGAGTGCAAGAACAATGAACCAAAGCTGGCATGGTTGGACGTAGAGGAGTGATCGGAGATTGAGCAAGAGGCACAAGACCATCCTGACAGGTTTCAGCAATAAAGAGATGCAATCATCAACCTCCCCTTTATCACCATCAAGCTGGTTTGAATCAAAAATTTCCTCCAATTCAGATAGTATCTATTCCAAAAAGTCTAAGCAAAGAGGTCACCGATGTTCTCATGCATCTTGGAAGAGAGCTAGCCACTTGTGAAAGTTCAAGGAAGGAGGAAAATGTGTTACCTTCATTTATTTTAATAGAACCTTTGGAAACATTGACAAGGTTTTAAGCTTCATCAAACAAGTTATGTGGATTTTGGAGATGAGAATTTTTTGGAGTCTTCCAAACTACGACATGTTGTTATGCAATTTCAAAAATTAGCTTGCCAATGGTGGGCAAGTCTACGCTCCAAAATAGAGGCACCAAAAACATGGAAGACATGCCGAGTTGCTATCATCATACAATTCCTATCAAGTGGGGCTCTAGATCAAGTCCTAACAACATGGAGAAGTCTAAAACTAGAGGATGGAAGAACATGCAAAAATACATCAATAGTAGAATGTATAGTGTGTATATAACTTGGTGTGTTTCTTTATGAAACTTGTTTGTGTACATGTTTTTGGGGATTTGGGTCCCTAGGTGTAGTTGCTTTTTTCTTGGGATGCTTTAAAACATGTGAAAAAAAGTTTCTCTGCTTAAAATAAGTGATGTGCAATGTGGCTGAGTTGGCATCTCACCTATGAAGTTCATCATGTGCGATCACCAACATAAAAAATTTGGGATCTCCATCTCAAACAATCTATGTAGTATAAGGGCATCAATTTCCCCGCAAAAGCAATAGTTCTATGTTGGGCTCCAAGATGGTTGGAGAGCTGATGTCAACACTCACAGACCTCGCACTATATTGGAGGTTATCCATCATTCAATGATAGCCTCCAACCTTGATCTCAAAATTTGGACAAGTCATCCAAGCCAAAGATTGAGAGAGACAAGCCGCAACAAAAAGGGAGAAATCAAAATACTTTTGCCAAAAGTGATAAGCTCAAAGACAAATCTAGCTACCAAGGTAAAAATCGATTATCTCCTAAAGATATAAAGTGTTATCATAAAGATAACCAATGTTTTAAATGCAGTCAAAATGGCTATCATTGAATACAAATTGTACTAGAAGATATTCACAAGACAGCCTCAAGACACCTTTTGGGCTTTATAAATAGCTCGTCATGCCTTTTGAATTGGTAAATGCTCCATGCACAGAAAATCAAATGATGGAGGGTATGTTTTGTGTACACAAGACTTATGTTGGAGTATTTTTTGATGATATCATAGTCTACTCTAAATCCTGGGAAGAACACAGAGAGCATCTCAAGGCCAGATTATCTCCAAGGATGGAATTCAAATGGATTCACAAAATCTTGATGTAATAAATGCATGACTTGATCCAAGAAATCTACATGCACTAGGAAGTTTCATTGGAATGTACTCATACTATAGAAGATTCACAACAAAGTTCTCTATTATAACAAGACCATTAAATGATTTCACCACAAAGCACATCAAATATGTATGGAATGATAAAGAGTAAGAAACACTCACTATACTTACAAGTATATTCATGTATCAACTTGTTTAAGTGTTATCACCTCTCTAAAACATTTGAGGTTCATTGTGATGCTTGTGGTTATTGCCTTGGAGCGTTTCTTCTCCAAAAAGGGCATGCCATTGCAAATGAGAGTTGCTGATTGTATTGTGATGAGATGAGTCTTGGCATCTATGAAAAAGAGCTTTTAGCTATTTTACATGCCTTGCACTCATGGAGGCATTATTTGCTCGGGATGCCCTTTATCATACAAAGAGATCATCATTGTCTTGAGTACTTCATGAAAGAAACCAAGCTATCTAACATAAAAAGAAGGTGGGAAAATATTATTTTGCAATTTCATTTTCATATTGCTCACATTCTTGAAAAAAGCACAATGAAGTAGTTGATGCACTATTATTGAAAACCTCATTGCAATGATGTGTATATAGCCTCTCACAATGATCTTACCTCTATAGTAGATGAGTATGCTATGGTGCCAGATTTTCAAGATGTTATGTCAACCTACCTCTACAGAGAACACAAGAACCATATAAGATTTAAGATGGTTACCTTCTTTATGGCTCTCTGCTATGTGTTACCAAATCTTTGAGAGATAAGATCATGTATGAATCACATGCTCTTATGCTAGGCATAAAGGGATTTAGGAAACAATGAGTGCCATTAAAAAATATTTCTTTTGTCCTACTATGAAGACGGACATCCAAGGATATGTATCTCAATGTATTACATGTCAAAAGATCAAATATGATCATGTAAAGCAACCTCAATTGCTACAACCACTTCTAATTCTTGATTCTCCATGGGAGAGTATAGCTATGGATTTTGTCTTTGTCTTACCAAAGTTCATTTAAGGGAACACGGAAATATGGACAATAATTGACAGGTTTAGCAAACAAGCTCATTTTATACTTGTCAAAAATACCATAAAAGCTCATCTTTCAAATATTTTAGTATCACAACTTGCCAACAAGTAGTGTTTTCTATATAATCCCACAATGAACAATAATTTCTAGGAGCGATTCTTTGAGAATCTTAGAACAAGGCTCAATTTCTCTTCGGCCTCAAACAAATGGCCAAAGTGAAAATGTTTACTACATTTTTCTTGATCTACTCAAAGGCTATGTTAATAGAAGTAGACCATTGCAATCAATGGGAGAAATAGTTACCTCTAGTAGAATATGCACATAATAATATTGTGCATATTTCTACAAGAAAAGCACCTTTTGAGGTAATTGAAAGCAAAACAAAAGTTTCCCCAATATTAAAAAAGCATCGGAATTTTTTTGCTACAAATGAATATAGTTGGGATTTATCTGATGTTTTTTCTAAGATCAGAGAAGCTATCTCCATAGCACAATAAAAGCAATTGTGTCAACGACAACTTTGTGCTTTTATTGTTCTATCGAGATAGCTTCTTAGAGAAACGTTTGCTAAGATCAGAGAAGCTATCTCCATAGTACCATCATTAATGCAATATGTTATATAATGGAAGCCTAAAGATCTGTCAAGCAATTTGACATTACACGTTTGGAGGTAGAGCTTGAAAGAAAAATCATCAAGTCTAAAGAACAACAAAAGAGATGCATCGCCTCTTGCTCTAGCTGCTCCTTGCAATCACTCATCATCTCGACTTTGTATGGCGTCAAAGTGTTCCAGGTCTTTGTATTAGCATCGTAGAGATCCTCTGGATCTAGCCATGTAATGGAAATGGCCTATGAACTTTGAGAATAGCGGAATTAAGAGAATTAGAGTGAGCATTTTTGTGAGATTACTTTGAGAACATAGAGGGTGAACTTAATTGATGGTAGCAACATAAACATAGTACTTAATTAACTTGGATGAAAAATACTTTTGCAAGAGAGAGAATTAGAAATCATGACAATAGTTGAGGACCGGATTTACTTGGAGCCAGTCTCCCCTCCAAAAGGCGTTTGTATTATAGATTCTCCCATCAAGAGAGACTTGGTACAATACAATCTTTGTGTTCCTTGTGACCTAGGTGATGCAATGAAGATGGAAAGCTTCATGCCTCACGAGCATAACATACACTTTGCAAAAAAAACATTAACTATCCCAAGCCTCAGTCCCAAGGCCTCAAACACCTTCGAAGGTGGAGAGAGCTAGCGGGGAATGAGGGTAGGGAAGAGGAAGAAGAATCATCCATAGGAGAAAGAAATAGTTCCTCATTTATCATCACTCTTCTTGCTTAGCATAGCATAATAGCATAGTAATGAAGATGAAGAAGATGGCAAGCTTAAGCATTGAAGCATGGCTCTTGGTTGGATTTGCATTGGCATAGACAAGAGTGTTGGTGTAGGCTCTCAATTTCTCAACAAGCTTGGTTGGATTTGCATTGGCATAGACAAGAGTGTTGGTGTAGGCTCTCAATTTCTCAACAAGCTTGGAGAAGGAGATGGAGCTCTTGCACTTTGCACTTCACACAATGAGAGAGAAGAGAGAGTGTGTGTGGGAGAGTATACCCCCTCTGATGCTTGGTCCACCTCTCTCTCTCTCTCTCTCTCTCTCTCTCTCTCTCTCTCTCTCTCTCTCGTATTATTTAATTATATCATTTGGACATGTGTCCTCTTTTTCCCTTTTGAGAGAAAGAACTTAATTATTTATTTTTATGCATCTAAATTCTCATTGGACCCCTTTAAATCCCTTTCAATAGGATTTAAGCACATCATGAGGTCCAAATGGGGAGGATCTTGACATGTGTCTTTTATGCTTCTTAAGATATCATGTTTGAATTGAACACTTTAAGCACCTTAGTCATTTAAGCATGAAAATCATTTATGCCTCTTGAGAGATCACGTTTGAATTGAACACTTCAAGAACCTTAGTCATTTAAGCATGAGAAGCACCTCAAGCTTGGGCAAGGTTCCCACAAACACCTTAAGCACCTTAGCTAGCAAGCACGACAAGCACCTCTTGCTTGGGTAGGATTCCCACCTCAAGGTCAGCCCTAGCTTGCCTAAGGTCAAAGGACTTTTTAACACTAAATTTTGAAGGTCTTTAATGAAGCTAACCCTAAGGTCTTTAAGCTCCAGTAAGTAGCATTGTTCTTTAACAGACCATCTCTCATTTGGATCCCTTTAACCTTGGCCCCTTGTTGAGACAGATCCATAAGCACATGTATGTATTCTAACCCTTGTTCAAGTTTATTCTCCCACATTAAATGATCAGTTAAATATGAGAAAATCATTTGGGTTGGTTAGATATTAGATTTTATGACATTACCTCTCTCTTGAAATCATAGTCGTCCTTGACTATGAGGTAGAAGAGATAAAGTCTTTAAGCTTTAACAGACCATCTCTCATTTGGACCCCTTTAACCTTGGCCCCATGTAGAGATAGATCCATAAGCACATGTCTATATTCTAACCATTGTTCCTGTTTATTCTCCCACATTAAATGATTGGTTTAATATAAGAAAATCATTTGGGTTGGTTAGATATTAAATTTTATGACAAGCCAGCTTATGGAAATCCAGTGCGGTGTGAATCGAACCAATTGGATTCACACCAACCATATCCAACCAATTGGATCTAATAAGTTAGCTGTGATTTGAGCCTCAAACAAAATTTCAGCCATCTCTCTAAATTGAGGTTCAGAGGATTCTTTGTTGTCAAGCTTCTTCTCAAGAATCTTTGATGCTTTCATGCACAGTTGGAGTAGCTCATTGGTGTACTTGATAAATATACAGCTCCTCCTCCTCCATTGTGTCATCATGCCTTTGAAGTTGATTAACTCATCTTTTAGCTCTGATATTGTTGTCTTCTATTCAATATCATTGAGAACATTCTTCGAGGCAAC
This sequence comes from Adiantum capillus-veneris, assembly GCF_014529385.1. NCBI lineage: Eukaryota > Viridiplantae > Streptophyta > Polypodiopsida > Polypodiales > Pteridaceae > Adiantum > Adiantum capillus-veneris. Next base: position 43,825,600 of record NC_140949.1, on the reverse strand, counting down.
CTAAATAGCTTTACTCTATTCATACCATTCTCTGATCTGGTCTACTATATTTGATGTACCTTTTTTGGTTCATTGTATTTTGGGTATAGAGCAGGGTAAAATCTAGGGAGCTCATCATCTTTCATTGTGTAGATGATTAACTCATCTTTTAGCTCTGATATTGTTGTCTTCTATTCAATATCATTGAGAACATTCTTCGAGGCAACCTAAATAGCTTTACTCTATTCATACCATTATCTGATCTAGTCTACTATATTTGATGTACCTTTTTTGGTTCATTGTATTTTGGGTACAGAGCAGGGTAAAATCTAGGGAGATCATCATCTTTCATTGGCAGGACATACATGAGCACTAGAGGATCATATACTAAATGAAATTTGGCACTATTTGGTTTTCTTGCATCATCATTTTGTACAAGATCCAAACCAGGAGTGACAAACTCTTTAAGGCCATTTCTTGTTCTTGAAAGCTCATTATGGTCTTGGGACCTTTACTATTGGATGTATTGTTCTCAAGCAACATCTTCACTTTCTAGTCCGATATCCTTCTAGCCATCTATATATTTGTTATCAACACCTTCATTTCCATTGTAATATTTGCATTCCATAACCAAGAGTGTTGGTGTAGGCTCTCCACTTCTCAACAAGCTTGGAGAAGGAGATGGAGCTCTTGCACTTTGCACTCCACACAAGGAGAGAATGTGTGTGTGTGTGTGTGTGTGTGTGTGTGTGTGGGAGAGTATAGCCCCCTCTCATGCTTGATCCACCTCTCTCTCTCTCTCTCTCTCTCTCTCTCTCTCTCTCTCTCTCTCTCTCTAGTAATATTTAATTATATCATTTGGGACATGTGTCCTCTTTTTCCTCTTTGAAAGAAAGAACTTAATTATTGTCTTTTATGCATCTAAATTCTCATTGGACCCCTTTAAAGCCTATCCAATAGGATTCAAGCACATCATGAGGGCCACATGTGGAGAATTTTTTGAACATGTGTCTTTTATGCTTCTTAAGTCATTTGGTTTGATTTGAATACGTTAAGCACTTAGTCAATCAAGCATGTGTCTTTTATGCTTCTTAAGTCATTCCGTTTGAATTGAATACTTCAAGCACTTATTCAATCAAGCATGGAAAAGTTCATGTCTCTTGAGAATTTATCTTTGAATTTAAGTCATTTAAGCATAAGAATCACCTCAAGCTTGGGCAAAGTTCCCACAACCACTTTAAGCATATAAACATCTCATGCTTGGGTAGGATTCCCACCTCAAGGTTAGCCCTAGCTTGCCGGACTTTTTAACACTAGCTTTTGGAGATCTTTAATGAAGCTAACCCTAAGGTCTTTTAAGCTCCATTAGATGCACATTGCTCTTTGATAGACTACCTCCTTTTGGACCCCTATTGAGATGTAACCATCTCTCCTCTTGGTCCCTTGTGGAGGTAAATCTAGAAGCACTTATTGCACATTGCTCTTTGGTAGACTGTCTCCTTTTGGACCCCTTTTGAGATACAAGCATTTCTCCTTTTGGTCCCCTGTTGAGATAGGTCTAGAAGCACATATCTATATCCTAACTCTTGTTCCCCTGTATTAAATGATCAGTTTAATATGAGAAAATCGTTTGGTAAAGTTAAGATATTAAATTTTATGACAGATATGGGTCCTCTTATGAATCTAGATCAATCAGCACAATCTTGCCTTTATCTGCTCTTATGAGAGCCCTAGTCTACAGTTGACCTATTGTGCTAACTAATCCGGTTCCTTCTTCGTCTAGCCCCCTCAATTTTGATCACCCTAATTATGTCCTTGATTTCTAGATTGGTCATTAGTACCCTTTGCGCGACCTTGTGTAGCACCAGTTTGGTTGTGACCAATTGCCGACCCTAGAGTTGGAGAAGATGGAGGGGGTTGGTCGTCATCAACATCCTTTTTATTAAATGTCCCTCTCTAGTCCCCATGTCCTAATCTTGTTCATCTTCATCCTCATCCTCATCCACATCATGGGTGACATGCTCGATCAAAGCTTGATTAGCCAATGTGGCTGTGTACACTTCAGTCTTCTCTTCTAGATTTATCTTTATGGTGCTGACCAGGTTTTGTAAGTCTTCATAATTCAAAGTAAGATTCCCATCCTAATCAAAAATATATACCAAGGGCTGGTATATGTACTTAACCAAAATGGTTTGCTTTAGAACATTATGTACATCTTTGAGATTGTTCAGTGTTGTCTTCTCTTGATCCAACTGCATGCTCTGAGTATTGCTATCTTTGGTGAACTTCCATTAGTCTGCACTGGGAGTTGAATTTTGGTTTTTCAAGAGCTCTACTTGTTATTTAAGTACTTTAATGGACTTTTTGTTCTCTTCCTGGCTACATTCCAAATTGATCAAAACATATTTGATACTAGAGGCTCATTTAGAAGGACATTCCTGGCTCGAGTGCTCAAGGAACTAGTCAACCTGGGACATTTTAGGTCCCACCATAGACTATTCAATAGAAAACTTTGAAGAAGGCTCTAGATAAGTGGAAGCGTTGAAGCTGGAGATCAATCACAGAAGAGCTTAGGTGGATCACGAGTGCTCAATTCATATTGGATTAACCAAGAATCATCTATTAATAATATGAGACCATCCTTGTGGATCTAGTTAACATCAGATGGATATCTAGAATTTTAAAATATGCCAAAATTCAAAGAAAGGGGAGGAGGAATGTACATGATGGAAACGAGCCTTCACTGGTTCATAGTCAGCAGGTTACATAGTCGAGCTTGGTAGTTACTAGCTATAATTATTGTAGTAACTATAATAGAGCATGTAATAGAGCATAGTCAGTCAAATTTTAGTTTGAGTACCTATAAATAGGACGTGCTACTTCCTTTTGAGGGGCTATCATTCCATAGAGTAGAGTGATTCCTTGTAATCATTGATATGTTGCTCTTAGCATCATTGAGCTCTATTGTATCAGCACCCGATGCCATTTGTATTCTTCTTTAATATTTGAATATACCGGTTTTAGTTCTTGTGTCTAGTCTCTATCTTTGTACTTTCATTTTGATCTCTATTTGATTTTTGATTGCCTGAAGCTTGAATTTAGTTGTCTATCTAATCTGACATCTAACTTCAAGTCTCCAACCTGGAATAGATTCGGAAGTGATCAGCTCATTCTAAGCAATCCGTCAACCTTGTAGATGCAATTTGTAATCCTTTGTAGTAGCTACAGAGTTTGCATGCACTACAAGTACCACCTATCTTCTTACAAAATGATTGATTTGATCTCAAACTTTATCCATTACTATGAATTTTGACCAACTTGTGACACTTTGTGTATACCACCTCATCAACCTCTTTAGAATCCCCAAAAACTCACTCTATGCTTGAAGTTTCAAGCTTGAGTCTAGGTTCAACAAGCAAACTTCTTTTCTTGTTGAAATTCCCAAATCCTTATTCTTGCCTATCTTCCCAGACTTGGAGCCCTTCTGACCCAGCTTGAGAGGAAACCTCGTTGCCTCATTTTGTATCTGGCGGCTTGTATCCATATATGCGAGTCTTGGCCTCTTTGACACCTTTTAGATCTTGCTTGAGCCATGTCAGCTCGGTTTTGAGAAACACTCTTATGTGTTTCTCCTTCTTTTGTGTAGTCAATGAATTTCCCTATCGACCCGGTTCCCCTCCTTGAGAGAGCCTTGGAACCGTATGTTCCTTTTCTCGAGATCCCCACAAGATTGGATTCCTTGTCAAATTGCAGTCGATACCTTGTATGTTCTGTGGTTTGATGTCTTTGACAACTTGTTTCCTTGCTTGAAGGAAAACTTTGCAAGCAGCTTGTGCTCTTGAAACTTTAGTCACCCTTATGTATTTCTTTGTTAAATGGGTCGATCCCTTGATGTGGCCCCTAGGGCACACATGTTTGGCCAAGTGGTTAAGGTGACAGACTTGAAATTTATTAGCTACATCCATGAAGGTTCAAACCTTGTATTAGTCTCCACACCGGCCTAGGGGCACGATGTCGTGCAGCTTTGCGTGCATGGGGTGAAAGATGTAAATCAACATACATATTCGAGGTTTTGCCAAACTTATGGACAATGTTACCAATGGTACCAATACCAATTGCGCCAGTTTCAGCCAGACCAGTGTGGGGACGATCGAGAGAACGGGATTTGTTCCCGAGCACCAGTACCAGCTGCGCCAGTTTCAGCCAGACCAGTGGGGGCGGCCGAGCCGACGGGATTTGTTCCAGGGCACCAGTACCAGTTGCACTAGTTTCAGCCAAACCAGTGGGCACGACCGAGCTGACGAGATTTGTTATCGGGCACCAGTACCAACTACGCCAGTTCCACCCAGACCAATCAGTGGGCACCAAAATTGGGCTGCGCCAGTTCCAGCAAGGCATGTGTTGAGTGTCAGTGTCTCAAGAACCAGTACCAATTGTGCCAGTACCAGCTGCACCAGTTCTACCCAGACCAATCAGTGGACATCAGTACCAGCTACGCCAGTTCCAGCGAGGCATGTGTTAAGTGACAGTGTCTCGAGAACTAGAACCAGCTGCACTAGTACCAGCTGCACCAGTACCAGCTACGCGAGTTCTACCCAGACCATGGGCACCAGTACCAGCTACGCCAGTTTTAGCCAGACCAGTGGGCACGGCTGAGCCGAGTGGATTTGTTCTTGAGCACCAATACCAGTTGCACCAGTTTTACCTAGACCAACCAGTGGGCACCAGTACCAACTACGTCAGCTTCACCCATACCAACCAATGGGCACTAGTACCAGCTACCCCAGTTTCAACTAGAACAGTCGATGCAGTCAAGTCAACGGGATTTGTTCCCGAGCACTAGCACCAGCTGCACCAGTTCCACCCAGACCAAACAGTGGACACCAGTACCGGCTGCGCCAGTTCCAGCGAGGCATGTGTTGAGTGCCAGTGTCTCAAGAACCAGTACCAGCTGTGTCAGTTCCACCCAAACCAACCGGTGAGATCAGTACCAGCATACAAGTATTGAATTGAGGAGCTTTGGATTCCGAGTTAAAAGTTGAGGTTTTGCATGGCCAAGCCAGTCATACCAATACCAGTTGTACCAATGTCAGTACAACACTAAAAATCTGAAACCAGTTCTAACTCTTAAGTGTTGAGTCGTGGAGCTTAAGGCAGGCTAATAATAGCATACATGAAAAGAGTCCAAAAAATAGGGAAAAGCGGAAACTACACGTGCCATGGAAAAGCTAAATAAAGATGGGGGGCTAAAAATAGGGGTTCGGACGCGTCTTAAAGGAGTCTTTTAGGCGGCAGAAGGGGGGAGGAGAGGAGTTTTTGGCAAAGAGAGAAAACATGGATTTTTTAGGAGGATACAGAGGAGTCGAAGAAGAAGAAGAAGGGTACAAGCAAGACTTAGGGGAGCGAAGTTTTATCTGGCAGACTATGGATTTTTCCAACGTGTTTGGATTATCTGATTAGTGGATTTCAAAGTGATCGGCATACCAACATTGGAGTATGCAACCGTTTTGTATCAAAGGTTCCAGATATCTGATTAATGGAAACATCTTTTGATTGCCAGTCTTGATCAAGTGTTTATAACTATTCTAAGTTTGATTCCAGCCTTTAACTCTGTTCTCATCCGTGATATTCTCTTACAAATGTCTCTAAGCATCACTAAATTGTCATATTAAATTTAAATCGGCCTAAACCACATTGGTTTCCATCGGTAAGCACCTCGTTTGCTCCTCCTTCGACAGCCAGAAGCCCAACGCTTTCCCAGTCAACTCTGGAGGGACGCGGACTCTGACAAATTTGGTGGTGAACCCGACGCAAACTTGACCGGGGTAGATGGAGCCAGTCATGTCAATAGACCAAGAGAAAGAGATGCAGCAGATTATGGGGTTAATGGCTGCTATTTTGCAACAACAATATGCAAGTCAAGTGCAGAATATGAATCAAAATTTGGACTACCAATTTGAAAATTGAGAACCAAGAATTGCAGCAGTCTGCAAAAAGTGAATTGGGTGGATTTCAAGGGCTGGATAATACAGAAATTTTTAAATTATCGGAGCCAATAATGGAGAATAGGGAATCTGAAACGTCAGATAACTGGAAACAAGAGATGTTGCTATAGTTAGCACTAGAAAATGCCAAACACTCAGTTTTTTATCAGTGAGGGGATTTTGATGGTTATGATCTAGTAGGATACTTGGATTTCTATGAAGAGGAGCTGGAGCAGCATGGGGTGCCAAAAGAGAACAAGATTCTAAAATTTGACAGGTTTGTGATCCCAGATTTTATTGAGAGAGTCCGGGAGCTTCAACATCAAAATTTGCATAGCTGGAGCAAGTTTAAAGTTGCAGTTATCCGAGAACGTTGGGATCCAAGCATGTATGAAGATGATGAGGAATATGTTAATGTACCTACCTATGAGGAGGTTTGAAAGCAGATCATGGCTAAGCTTGAGATTGCTATTGATGAATGCTTGCTTGAGGATGATAGGCTATTAAAGGACAAAGATGATGAAGAGGTTGTCCAAACTGTCTATGCAAAGCTTGGAATTGCAGATTCTATGTTAATGTTAAAGTTGAAGACTTATAGGGTCAAGAAAAGCATGAGGATTTGGAGGGTCTGTACACACAGGACGGTTCGCAGGGTGTAGATGTATATAAGCATTTACAGGACTTGTGTATATCATATTTACAAGGTTTGGATATACCATATTTTAAGCGCTTGGATGTGCAAGAGTATGTGCTTGCAGATATGCAAAGTGATGATTTAGAGGGGGTGCAGACTCCTTCTTTATCAAGAGTTTGTGACATAGGGCTCACACTATGGCAAAATGATCATGAACCTGATGATCCTTATTCAAAGGAGGTGCACAAAAAAGTGCAGTCTCTTGGTGTTTCATATGATTGGCTGCATTGTGTTGATGATATGAACAGGACAGTCGATGCAATTTTCAATGTGCATACTGGCTTTGTGCTACAGAAGTTCAAAGATATTTGGATGAGGGGGAGAAACTTGTTGAGCAGTCTACAACAGATGTGGCTATTATGCATACCATGTATGGAAAGCCTAGTTTGCAGCCTGAGATATAATGGATAGAGAAATCTTCTGAAGCGGTGGACCTTGAGCTTATGTGCTTAATGGATGAAGCTTTAGAATACTTCTCAATTACGAATTCAAAGGGTACCAAGCAGTTTGATTTCATGAATAAGCATGTTTATTTGGATGTGGTTGATGATGACCTTATGCAGTTGTTGGATGATGCTCTATTGGGTTTTGGGCCTATACAGACTAGGGAAATGTTTTCTGATGCATCTCAAAAGTCTGATGAAGAGGATTTTCCAGAGACAATGTATCCAAATATGCATGCTCGGAATTTCGATGCTGGAGGGGGTGAAGGTGAATTAACATTCCTCCTACCCGTGATTGATGATCTATTGCTATTGTATGGGATTTTCTATTTCCCTATGATATAGGGGATGTTGAGCTAGCTTTTGACCCAGGAGGAGACATATATATGCATGATCCGGGGCAATTGACTTATATGCCATATGATCCAGGCGGTTTTCATGAAGATTTGTGGATTAATTTATGTTTATGCTCTACCGATTGGAAATTCTTGTGTTTCCCTATGATCCTAGAAGAGGGACCATTCAAATAAGCCAATGTTTTGGAATAATGGCTGGCATATACCGAAGGATGTGTAGGTTTAGAGGGGATGGATTTCGTGCCGCTTTGCCAAATGTATGGACAATGTTACCTGTGGTACCAGTACCAGCTGCGCCAATTTCAGCTAAACTAGTCGGGGCAATCGAGCCGATGAGATTTATTCCCGGGCTCCAATACCAGCTGCACCAATTTCAGCCAGACCAGTTGGGGGCGGCATAGCTGATGGGATTTGTTCCCGGACACCAGTACCAGTTGCGCTAGTTTTAGCCAAACCAGTGGGCGCGGCCGAGCCAACGGGATTTGTTCTTGGGCACTAGTACCAGCTGCGCCAGTTTCACCCAGACCAACCATTGGGCACCAGTACCGGCTGCTCCAGTTCAAGGGAGGCATGTGTTGAGTGCCAGTGTCTCGAGAACCAGTACCAGCTATGCCAATACCAACTGTACTATTTCTACCCAAACCAACCAATGGGCACCAGTACCGGCTGCGCCAGTTCCAACGAGGCATGTGCTGAGTGCCAGTGTCTCGAGAACCAGTACCAGCTGCACTAGTTCTACCCAGACCAACCAATGGGCACCAGTACCAATTGCGCCAGTTTCAGTCAAACCAATGGGCGCAGCCTGTTGTTCTCGGGAAGTAGTACCAGATGCGCCAATTCCACCCAGACCAACCAATGGGCACCAGTACCAGCTGTGCCAACTCCACCCTGACCAACCATTGGGCACCAATACCATCTATGCCAGTTCCACCCAAACCAACCAGTGGGTACACGTACCATCTGCTCCAGTTTCAACCAAACCAATGGATGCGGCCAAGAGCTGAAGGGATTTGTTCTTGGGCACTAGTACCAGCTGCGCCAGTTCCACCCAGACCAACTAGTGAGCACCAGTACTAGATGTGCCAGCTCCAACGAGACATGTGTTGAGTGCTAGTGTCTAGAGAACCAGTATCAGTTGCACCAATTCCACCCAGACCAACCAGTGAGATTAGTACCAGCATGTACGTATTGAACCAAGGAGCTTTGGATTCCAAGCTAAAAGTTGAGGTTTTGCATGGCTAGGCCAGTCATACCAATACCAGTTGTACCAGTGTCAGTACAACGGTGAAAATCTGAAACTAGTACTGACTCTTAAGTGTTGAGATGTGCCAAACAATAGAGAAAAACGAGAATTACACACACCATGAAAAAGCTAAATAAAGATTGGGTGGGCTAAAAATAGGGGGTCGGACGTGTCTTAAAGGAGTTTTTAAGGCGGCAGAAGGGGGGAGGAGAGGAGTTTTTGGCAAAGAGAGAAAACAGGGATTTTTCAGGAGGAGACAAAGGAGTCAAAGAAGAAGAACAAGGGTACGAGAGCAGGACTTAGGGGAGTGAAGTTTTATCTGGCACACGGTGGATTTTTACAATGGGTTTGGATTATGTGATTGTGGGATTTCAAAGCGACCGACATACCAACATTGGAGTATGCAACCGTTTTGTATCAAAGGTTCCAGATATCTAATTAATGGAAACATCTTTTGATTGCCAGTCTCGATCAAGTGTTTATATCTATTCTAAGTTTGATTCCAGCCTTTAACTCTATTTTGATCCGTGATATTCTCTTACAAATCTCTCTAAGCATCACTAAATCGTCTTATTTAATCTAAATCAGCCTAAACCACATTGGTTTCCATCAATAAGCACCTCGTTTGCTCCTTCGTCTACAGCCAGAAGCCCGGTGCTTTCCCGGTCGACCCTGGAGAGACGCACACTCCGACAAAGCCTTGCAAGGGATATTCCCTAGTGGGATCAACCCCTTGTTGTGGCCCTAGGACGCATTTTTTTTTACCAACTTCAAAAAAAAAGTGAAAACATGCACGTATTGTGGTGAGATAGAACACAGAGGATGAATGAGAGAGAGAGAGACTCATGGGAATAGACAATGACCTCCCCTACTGTTGCAACAATGAGACGAGTTTTACTCCCCAGCTTGAGATGCCCATGATGAGCTCTCTTGCAATGCAAACTATGTAGGTTGCCTTACATTGCACCTTGTGTGCAAGTGGCTGCTCCTGCGGCTTCACCTCCTCGACGGTTCTCAAACACCCCTTGGATGCATGCCATCTTGCATGGTGCCTTGTGGCCTTCCACACATGCAAACCTATAAAAGGAGGGGTGGATCTCATGCAATCCCATCAAGGTGACAAGACAAATATCTCTTATGTGAATTTTTTTTTCAATTGGAGACCATATGAGGGCATATGCCCAAATTACTAAAGCAAACTTTATTTTTAGAGCAAGCTTTCTAAATTCTTCCTCAATATGTGAGGATTCTAGGCTCTATTAATAGCTTCTTGAGAGGTCTTCCATGCTTTTTTTTTTTGTTATGACAATGTCTTGATACCTTATACATAGCTATGTAGAGAGTTTGAGGCCTTCGTGCATCGTTTTCTCTCTTTGCCATAGCCACATGTAGACTCCCTTTGTACTTATCTTTAAGTCCCTCTTATCCTTTTTAGGGCTGACCTGCATGATTTTGGGCATTTGAGATGGGGAAACAAAGAAAGTATTATAATTTGAAAATACACCATGTACAAGATATTATAATTTGAGAATAAAGATTCCATAACCCAATTAGATTCTCGTGGGATTTCCAAGTATTACAATTATAATTATCAATGAATTAGCCTTAAGAAAATATAGCCCTAAGTGTTGTGTAGCCTTTGTTTTTCCTCTCCCTTTGTAGGGCTCACCTACATGATTTTGAGCATTTGTTGAGATGGGGAAACAAAGCAAGTATTATCACTAGTTTGTTAACCTAACAGGACATAAAAGTGTCCTTTCAGGGTTTTGGAAAAAAATTCAATACTCATAGTATATGTGTGAATTTCAAAAATAACCCTCAACTTTCTACCTAAGAAGAATGCCATCTTGAGCATCAATTTCCTTTTTAAAAATTGCACTATAGACCAAACTACGTCCAAGAATCCTCATTCATGAACTATGAACACATCATGTCCTAAAACACTTTCCAAATAATGAACTTTGTAACACATCTTGCCCATAATCCGAACAACAACAATGGATTGGTGCACTCATCCATAGTGGTTTAGATACGTCTGATTGGTTCCCTGCCAGATGCATGCGCCTTGAGCTCCGGCCTACGGGTTCAAACACCAATAACTTGAACTCTAAGCCCTACGGAGCACTGTTTACCCCTCTGTCACTCACAAGCCTCTCTCTAGCTGAAGCTAGTGGCGGCAACTGCCCTTTGACTAGAAATCTAATGTTGAGGCTACTATGGCCGCCACCACGTGTACCATGCCGATCTCCTCTGTCAAATCTTTCTTACCGTAATCTCTGTCCAGCTTTCCTTTATCTTTGTCTATTTGTGAGTTCCTGCTTTTGCCTTTGGCTTCAAACTCCCGATCCAAACAAAGCATCGTGTCATATTTGTGACTGCCTTTGTCAGACCTCATGGGTACCGAGGCAGCTAACTAAGTACTGGTACTACCATCCTTGTCAAGCTTGCCTTTGCCTCTGTCCTCTAGCAAACTCATCCATTTGCTTTTGGCTTTGCAATTTCGAGCCAAAAAAATCGATGGTTTCCTTGATAATTTTGTTGATGCATAGGCCGCTAATTGCATGGTGACATAGCCATTTGTTGGTTTTGGTCGATGGGTCGTCGCGAACCCTCAAGCAAGGCCATGCTGAAGTTACAAGATTCAGATTACGTTTCTTCTTGCACTCCAAAAGGTGGCCGCTTATCCCCAAGCTATTCCACACACTTTGCACAGGGAGCTCCACACGAAATGGTCTCCAAGCTTTACTTCTCTCGATCTGCTCCACAAAGAGTGCTTTGATGCCCCTCTCTTGAGATCCAATCTCCTTGTCACCAAGTTGCTCCGCATGGCTTACCAAGGCCTCTTTGAACTCCATGCATTTAGTGGCTAGCCACTGGCAGTGTTTTAAAACATTGTTAGTAGTCCCCTCTAGCACAAAATAAAGCAAGGGTCTAGTTGGGGGAGCTGTTGCCAACGAACGCGTTTTAAAACGCAGTCACAAGAGGCCAACAGAGATGAACCGGCTAGCCATTTTAAAATGCTCACAATGGAGGGGGGGCTTGATGCCATATTTGGTTGTCAATGCCGCCGTTGGCATCAGTGCAAAGGCTAGCATTTAAAATGCAAGAAAATCACCGGCATGCAGTGGGTGGGGGGGCACCGCTTTTCACAAGCAACAAGGGGGCATCATTTTAAAACTCTGTCACAAGAGAAAATGCTCATCAGGGAGGGTGTGCCATGGGAGAAGGAAACATCCACTAGGGCATGTGTTTCAAAATGCTCACAATAGAGGGGAAATTGATGGCGCCACCGACAAGAGGAAGGGGAGGGGATTATCTTCACGGTTCTTCTCCAGATTTTACGCCTTGCTCCACCAAGGCTCTAATACCATGTCAAAGTCGACGATGCGGAAGCATAGAGACCAAGGGGAGAAAGCAGAGATAGCAAAGAGAGAGAGAGAGAGAGAGAGAGAGAGAGAGAGAGAGAGAGAGAGAGAGAGAGAGAGAGAGAGAGAGAGAGAGAGAGAGAGAGAGAGAGACTCTTGAACCAACCAACCTTGGCCATGAATTGATGATAATACATGGATGCAATTGGTTTCTTATATAGAAACCTCAGTAAATTTTCCTACCCAAACTTTGACAAATAAGTAAAATCAATACCTAAAAGCCAAACTAAATAATGGGATCATGTTGGGCGGTTCACTTGAGAGGCCAAAACTCCAACAGGTACACCATATATAAAATTGTTCATGCTACAAACCTATTTTTTCCATGAACTTCAATGGGTTCCTAGTCTTAATATATGGCTGCTATAGCCATAAAAATTCTTAAACTATCTGTAGAATTAGATAAAAGAAAGTGGCCTTTTTTGCATTCTGCTGAACAATTCTTCGTGTTTGCTTTCCCACGGCCATATTTTGCACTATATAACCTATCTATTGATATAGCTTGGTACTTCACCCTGATATTGACACCCAAAAACTATCAAACACATGCAAACATGTCTTATTATGATCATTCTAGACACAACCACAGGACGCGAAAACTGCAAGAATGAAAAAATTGGGTTTCACATTGTGGCCATCGTAGCCTCCTCGAAAAATAGCTACTTATACCCAAATTGGGTTTGTATGCTTAGATATGGACCTAAGCTAGAAGTTGACAATGTTCATTGAATTTAGTGACCAATATTGAACATAATACATTTCTAAATCAAAATGAGTGTGATTTTGATAAATTGGAATTTTCTTTCAGAATTTGTATTTTTAGCTCTTTCGGGTATTAGGTTTCCCAAAACTCATGAAAGAAGCCTTACATAGCTATGAGACTACACAATCAAAAGTACCTTTGTATAGCATAAACATATCCAAAAAAATCACAAAAGTGTAAAATTTCTCCCTAAATCTGCATGGAAAATTTTGATAACCAGGCAATAAATTTGAATATATACGCCTTAGAAGCATTAGAAAACCTCTATAATGGTAAAGAATAATTATAAAGCACCCTAGAAGCCACTTAGAGGCGTTCTAGGATGATCTATGACCAATTTTATGGAAAATGGTAAAAAACAACACACGTTTTTTGGGAAATTTTAGGGTGGAAATCCTTGTCAAACACAATGTTAGAGCCGAAATCAAGAGCCCAAAAAACTTTCCAAGTTTTTTGCAGCTCATAAGCTATCTTTGTGAACATCAAACATTTAAAAACCAAATTAGCATCTCTTATACTAATTCTAGGAAATTGCTTGGTTAACAGGACATAAAAGTGTCCTCTTACCAATCTAGTGTTAATAATTTGAAAAATTCTCCATGTACAAGATATTTTCTTCACATGAAAAACAAAGATTTCATAACCCAATTAGATTCTCTTGTTATTCCAGTATTACAAGTATAATTATCGATGAATTAGCCTTAAGAAAACCTTGCCGTCAGCATTGTGTAGTCTTTGTCTTTCCTCTCTCTTTTTATCTTCAATTTTTGGTTTTTCTTTGTTTCAACATCAATGTGATTTTGTTTAAGAAAATGCAAATATCAATTTTCATTGTTCGAATTCATACTCAAGATAATAGCTAGAATATTGCGAAAGACCATGTGGTCAAGACATCCCTAAAACCAACCATAAGGGTCTCTTTACACTAGATTCTGCTTCTCCTTGCCATATGAGTGCGTCAATTCACCCATGTGAGACTAATTTACATGTTAAGATGCTCATACAAAAATAGAGACCCTCTTTACAAATATGGAGATGTTCATTATAGAAAGAACACCTTATGTGTTTGTGTGATGGACTGGCATTATTCAATTTTGTTACCATATACATGTGGTAGTGATGTGTGTGAACACACTAGGACCGCCGGGGCATTTTTTCCCTCTTTAGGAAGTTTTTTCCCCCGTGCATTGTATATACGCCCATCACTCTAGGGCTATCTATCTTTCCATTGCACACTAAGTAATACACTCTCTATTGTGTGCCTTGAGCTTCCTTCATCTGCTCAGATTTTTGATTTGGGCTTATTTCGGCCTTCGTTTCCACTATAGGCAGTACTGCACAAGATATTTCGTCATTTTGTGTAGAATTTCTGTCAGTGCCGTTTTCTGCATAACAGGTGCCTTATAGTCTTCTACGGTTTGTGCTATATAGCACGTGTTGTTCTCGCTCCGTTTCTCCTATTTTCGGGCAGTTTTCACATCAGGTGCAGCATTTACCATGGCTGAAAACAACAACACAGATGTGTTCAAGATGTTTGTTGCTGAGTACAGGTTGGATGGGGACAACTACCCTATGTGGGCTTATATGATGCAACATGTTCTTGTGTCAAAGGGCGTCTGGAACATTGTGCAAGGCATTGATATACGTCCTAGTTCTGAGGATGTAGGCGATGATGAGGATGTTGCAGGTCTTGCTGCTGTTAGAGTTGTTTTGCCTGCGTCTGGAACATTGTGCAAGGCATTGATATACGTCCTAGTTCTGAGGATGTAGGCGATGATGAGGATGTTGCAGGTCTTGCTGCTGTTAGAGTTGTTTTGCCTGCGTCTGGAACATTGTGCAAGGCATTGATATACGTCCTAGTTCTGAGGATGTAGGCGATGATGAGGATGTTGCAGGTCTTGCTGCTGTTAGAGTTGTTTTGCCTGCGGCAGAACAAGCTCGTTGGGATGTAAAGGATGCGCAGGCTCATGCATTGATTGCGTTGTCTGTGAAGCATACCATTGTTCCTCACATCCGTTCAGCAAAATCTGCAAAACAGGCTTGGGATATTCTAGCAGGTCTTTATGCAAGCTGCAATGAGGCTAAAATAGCTTTGTTGCGTAAAGAGCTGGAGTCGAAGATTATGCATGAGGAAGATGATATGGATACTTTCCTTGCTAGTGTCAAGGATATCAAAGAGCAACTTATTTCTGCAGGAGAAGTCTTTTCAGACAGTTCCCTTGTGCATACTGTTCTTGATGCCTTACCAAATTCCTACCAGACTTTTGCTAGTACTTGGAGACTAATGACCCAAGGAAATCCTGAAGTTGTCAAGTTTGATGCATTATGCACATTGCTGTTACAAGAGTCACTTTCTAGAAAAAACGGGACTAGGTAGCGTGCAGTTGAACAGGCTTTTATTGCTTCTCAAAGAAAGGGTGGTAACAGTAATGTAGCCACTTCTTATGGTTCTGCTACGAGTCGCAAAAATTCTGTTCCTAATGCTTCTGCTGGCAGCAATTCATCTGGAAATTCTGGTGATAAGGGCAAAAAGAAGATGCGTTGCCATTATTGTAAAGCTAATGATCACTTAATCAAGTCATGTCCTAAGTTGAAGGCCAAAGAGACTAAGAAGAAAGAGGATGGTTCCACTATAAATGCAGCCATTGTTGAGTCTTCTGTGAAAGTAGAATGTAATGCTGATGTTGATGCAGAATGGGTTTTTAGCACAGAGTGCACTTACAATCCTGCTGTCCATGATGCATGCTTGTTAGTTGCTGCAGATTCACATGTGTGGTATTTCGACAGTGGTGCTACAAAGCACATTACCTCACATCGTGAATTGTTTACCTCTCTCGAGTCTGTCCCTCATGGGAATTCAGTCACTTGTGCCAACAATGCCTCTTATCCCGTTCAGGGACTTGGAAAGATTGTGCTTACTGCTGCTAATGGAAGTTCTTTCACACTTGTTGATGCACTTTATGTACCTGGGATCAAGAAGAATCTCTTGTCTGTATCCGCACTTGCTAGACTTGGACTTGTAGTCAAACTTGTGGATGACAAATGTACAGTTCATGATCTCAGTTTTGGTGCCATGGGCTGTATAAGCTCACTTTGTATGACAAGTGTGGAAAAAATTTTCAAATGCTATTGCATATTCAAGGGCTATTTTAGATGCAAAGCTTTGGCATGCACGTTTTGGCCATCTGAATTTTGCCAGTTTGCTGCGTTTGCAGAAATCTGATATGGTTGCTTCTTTGCCGCCTCTTGAAGCACCTATCAAACATGTTTGTGAAGGCTGTATTTTGGGTAAGATGCAGTGTTCTAAGTTTCCGAAGGACGGCTCAATTCGGGCCACATGCAGATTGCAGCTTGTGCATAGTGATGTTTGTGGGCCCATGCAAACTGCGTCCTTGGGCAATTACCTCTACTTCGTCACTTTCATTGATGATTACTCCAGGCATGCATGGGTATTTTCGCTTAAAGCGAAGTCCGAAGTTTTTATGTGCTTCAAACAATTTCTGGCTATGGCTGAAAATGTCTCGAAATGTACTATGGACACCCTCCGTTCCGATCGAGGGGGGGAGTATATGTCTCATGAATTTAATGCATTTTTTGCTAGTCGTGGGATAAAACACCAATGTAGAGTGCCTTATACACCTCAGCAAAATGGTGTTGCTGAGAGGAAAAACAGGTCACTTACGAAAATGGCATGATGTATGCTCAAAAGTCAAGCTTTGCCGCATTCTTTTTGGCTTGAGGCCATCATGAGTGCCACTTATGTACTTAACAGGTGTCCTACAAAATCTTTGCAATCTATTACTCCATATGAAGCATGGCATGATACAAAGCCTTCTATTGAGCACATGCGTGTTTTTGGTTGTTTGGCATATGCTTTGGTGCCACAAACACAGCGCAGAAAATTGGACGATAAGCCTGTCAAATGTATTTTTGTTGGTTGTAGTGCTGAAAGCAAAGGTTACAGGTTATATCATCCACAAATGAAGCGTATTCTAATTTCACGGGATGTAGTGTTTGTGGAAGATTCTGTTCAGCCCTTGCTGTCATGTACTAGAGACAGTAATGTAAGCTCACAGGACATTTATGACACTTTGTTGCCTCTTTTCAGTGGTGGAAATACGAATGTAAGTTCCAATGAGGCAAATGTACAGCCTATGGGGGTTTCTGAAAATGTTATAGATCAGCCTATTACTGATGTAGATGTACATGATGTACTTGATGAGGAAAGGGCTGAAAATGAGCAGGCTAGAGGTATGCCAAAATGGATGGTGCACACTTTGCATGACAGTAAATTGGATGCACCTTTGTCTAGTCGTACTCGTTCAGGCTCTCGCCATGCATCTTATACATTAGATTGTTATGCTTTGGCTGTGTCTAGCTTACATGATGTTGAGGAGCCTCTATCTTTTGATGAAGCACAAAATTCAAAAAATTGGATGGCTGCCATGCAATCAGAATATGATGCACTTATAGAAAATGACACATGGACTTTATGTGATTTGCCTCCTAGCAAAAAGGCCATTGGTACGAAGTGGGTTTACAAGTTGAAACGCAAGCCAGATGGTGAGATCAATTGCCATAAGTCTCGACTTGTTGCAAAGGGTTATGCACAACAAAAAGGCATAGATTATGCCAAGAGACTTTTTCTCACACTTGTCGTATGACTACTATGCGTTTTCTATGTGCATTGGCAACTCATTTTGGTTGGGATGTACATCAATCAGACATTGTTACTGCTTTCTTGAATGGTGACATATATTGAGGAAGTTTATGTAACGCAGCCTCGTGGTTTTGTCATAAAAGGACAAGAGGACAAAGTGTGCAAATGTAAGAAGGCTTTGTATGGGTTGAAGCAATCTCCTCGTGCTTGGTATGAGAAAGCTGACACTCATTTGGTTAAACGAGGCTTTCGTAACAGTCCAACAGAAAGCACATTGTATGTAAAGCGTGAGGGTGATGTACTTCTCATTGTGGTTCTTTATGTCGATGATTTGCTGATCACTGGACCAATGGAGAGACATATTGCTGAATTTAAGGCTGATTTGAATGCTACTTTCAAGATGAAAGATTTGGGGATGTTGCATCATTACTTGGGTATACAGTTTAAGCAGTGTGATGGTGGTATTGCCTTGTATCAAAAAAGTTACATAGAGACATTGCTATGTAAGTTTGGACTTGAGGATGGCAAACCTATTGCCACTCCCATGGAAACAGGTTTGAAGTTGAGTCTACATGATGCTGGCGATCCTGCTGATGTCACTCTTTACCAAACTACTGTTGGCTGCCTCATTTATGTATGCAACACGAGGCTAGATATTCAATTTGCAGTCTCACAAGTGAGCAGATTCATGCATAGCCCAAGGTCTAAGCATTGGCAGGAT
Source organism: Adiantum capillus-veneris (assembly GCF_014529385.1). NCBI lineage: Eukaryota > Viridiplantae > Streptophyta > Polypodiopsida > Polypodiales > Pteridaceae > Adiantum > Adiantum capillus-veneris. The sequence goes on along the minus strand of NC_140949.1, from coordinate 43,807,332 downwards.
GTCAAGAGGATTTTCCGCTACCTTAATAGCACTTTACACCTTGGCTTGTTTTATCCCAAGGGGGGATCATTGCTGCCAGACTTACATGCTTTTTCAGACTCAGATTGGGATGGTTGTTTTGACACGCGAGTGTCCACAAGTGGTTTTTGTTTCATGCTTGGCAGTTCATGTATATCATGGTTGAGCAAGAAGCAACCTACTTTGGCCACTTCAAGTTGTAAGGCTGAGTACAAGGTATAGTCTTCACAGCTACGATTGAGTGCAGACGCCTTATGGCTGATTTGGGTGTTGGACAGGACACTGCCAACACTATCTACACTGACAGTCAGAGCGCATTGGTAGTTGCGAGGAACCCAGTTTTTCATGCTCGCACAAAGCACATTGAGGTGCATTACCACTATGTAAGGGAGAGGCTCTCAGCAGGAGAGATCAACTTGGCTTATGTGCCAACACAGGACAACCTTGCAGATCTTTTCACAAAGGCATTGTCTCATGAGAAGCTTGAAGCTTTCCGCAAGGCTTTGGGCTTACTCTCCTTTGTGGACTAATCATGTCCTCAGGGCATGGCACTTCCCTTTACTCATGTGCCAACTCTCGTTCACCGCATCTCTCCAGGGGGGATTTGTTACCATATACATGTGGTAGTGATGTGTGTGAACACACTAGGACCGCTGGGGCATTTTTTCCCTCTTTAGGAGGTTTTTTCCCCCGTGCATTGTATATACGCCCATCATTCTAGGGCTATCTATCTTTCCATTGCACACTAAGTAATACACTCTCTATTGTGTGCCTTGAGCTTCCTTCGTCTTCTCCAAGCAGTGTGCGTTTCTCTGCAACCCTAATTCCAACAAATTTACTTATTGATTCAACAATTTAAACCATATAGTATGTGTATGTACTAGTTGGCATATCTCAATATCCACAACACTAGTGTTGTAATATGTTTATTTTGAATGCATTTGAGGTTTCGTAAGGATTAAGTTTAATCTTTTAGGCTCAATGTTGACCATGCAAGCCATTTTCAGGGGCACGGTCAGTACTCTCACCAATGTGAGAGCAAGAGAGAGAGAGAGAGAGAGAGAGAGAGAGAGAGAGAGAGAGAGATTACGATCTTCAAAAACTAATAACACATTACTCTTCACTTTTGGTCTTTATCCACATTAACCTATTTTCTCTACTCTTTAAAGAGTCATAAATTAAAAGGATGCTCAGGAGCCTAGCTCATCGTACTTGATTACCATTACAAAAGTAGAAGGATAAAGACAAAAAATGAGAGATTGAGACGAACAAAAGAATGCCAATTGGAAAACAAGTTGAAGCTTCACTTGGGCATTCTAAAATAGAAAAGGTGAATTAGAGAGAGGACTTTCTTGCAAACTAAACTTTTACACACACAAACTGTGTGCGCCTTTCTCCCTTCTAAAGCATGCCAAAAAAAATTCCAATTCCAAGGGTTTTTAAGTTTCTTAAAAACCAAAGCTCTTATTTTCTCATGGATGTTTTTTGCAAAAAGTTAAGAGTTCGAGTCCAGACCGCTAACCTTGGTTTGAGTTAGCATTTGCTAAAAATTGCCCTTTAGAGAATTTTTCATCGCTTAAAAATTTCAAAACCCTTGTTTCAAATTCTACCTGTTATAGTGTAAAACCTAGAAATCCTTCCAATTTTAAAAGGACAATTTCAACTTTCTCACTAGTGACAAATTGAATCTGTTGGTGAGTCACCCATCCATAAAACCTTAGTATAGGCGGAAGTTATAGTGCCAAAAAAGGAGTGCAGTCGAACAAAAAAAAAACAAGGTGAAAGTTCACTATGGCCTACCTGAGTTTATGAGAAGAATTTAATAATAAAAGGTTTTTTTGTGAGAGAAAACAAGAAAGTGACACCAATTTTTAAAAACATTTGCTTTCACAATAAAATTTTATATTTCTTGAAAAAATGTAACAATAAACTATTTAGACTACAATATATTCCAAAAATATAAAAAGTGATGTTTGAAAAACCACTTGGAAGCATTGTAGTAAATTGAGAAAAAGAAGGTGGTAGCGCATGATAAAGATTGTGTGTGACCCAATATTCAATAACCCTCTTTAGCGAGAGAGGTACACAAATGTCAACACATCTCACAAAGGCCTAGGAAAAATAATTAATAAGAAAGCTTTTTGCCATGTGGCACCAATCCACATGCTTTATCCAATGGTCCAAAATTGCACCAAAAATCCAACGTTTTACTAATGACTCCTTACAAGGCTTTCACACGATGGGCTTGGAAAAGGAAAATGGAAGGTTTTTGGCTAAACTTCACCTTCACACGATGAGTTTGGGTAGGAATCCCAAGAATGTAGGCAAGGGTGTTCCTTTAAACAAACTTTTGCAAAATAGCAAAAGTCTAGCACGACATGGAATAGTTTCATTCTTGGTACTTGTAATAAAAGGTAAACACCTTCTTTTTAGTTCCCTTTTCTTACTCATCCCATCCATAACTCGTTCTATGGATCACAATCTTTTGAAAAACTATTTAGTGTGAATGTACCCCCCTTATTTATCAAGGGAATAGTTTGGAGGTGAGATTTCAAACCCACCGTGTGTAGGCTCTCTTATGTAGTCCCAAAAAAAAAGCAATGGCGTTTTAAACTTAAACAGAAGGAGCTTCCGACTTCGTAGATTGTGGCCAAATAATACGGAGGTGATGACCACTGAAACATTCCCTAAGGTTTGATCGATCGACTTCAAGCAACAGCTAGTAAGCATGTCTCCTCCACTGGACGATGCCAACCCTCAACGGCCCATCTCCTCCATCTTGTTCGTTATGGGTAAGTGCTATATTGTTGAGAGAGAGAGAGAGAGAGAGAGAGAGAGAGAGAGAACTTTATTATCGTTTTCTAAAGGCTGAAGTCGGCCTATGATATAGATCGATGTATGTCCTCTACCGTTGTCGCTTTTATTTAATATTGTACCCAGAACAATAAATAAAAGTGCTGATAACAAGATAATCCCTAAGCTCTGATGTAAGGTGGGAGTGTTTCGATGAAGGGGTGGAGCTGTAGATCAAACTATATGCTCCGGGAGTACATTCATGAGATGCATGCATTTAGCTAGCTCCATCTGGTAGCAAGCTGGGGATGTAGGATATGGTGCATGGGATAGGGGATAAGAGCCTATGAAGAATAGCTACTGGGTTCGAGATGGTTTGCTCCACCTGCTCCTTTGTTGTGGCCCTCAAATGTCGTGCTAGAAGCTCTTGGATTGGATTTTTATGTACTCTCTAGGCTCGCCTTGGGTCATTTGCAAGCTAGAAGAGTCTTTGTTTGTTGTAATGAGACTCCTCTCTGGGTGGTAGGAGAGGGTGGTGGGTAGCTCTCTAAAAGAAGTTGGTAAGCTATGATTGTTGTCCTCCATTAGTGACTAGAGGGATACTTGGGACCTCTCTATATCTCTAGATCTCAAGGACGTTGGCGATTCATCAGGTAGCACATGTAGAGATGCAAATTCCAACAACCCAGTCATTGAGAAGTTGACGTTCAGTAAGTATGACATTCATTCTTGGTTGCATCAATTTAATGCTTACTTTGTGACAACTAAGAAAACAGGGAATAGCAAAGTTTTGACGGCAGTCATGTATCTTGCCGGTGACGCCATTAGTTGGTATCACCCGTGGCAAGAGGCACAATTGGCCATGCACCTAGAGGAAGCCGAGGAAGGCTTGCCCCTTTCCCCATAGCATATGCATATAGGTTGCACTTTTGTTCGGCCGCCCAGGTTTGGGGCGGCCGCCCGTCCAGTATGGGCTCCCTTGGGCACCTACATATGGAGCCAAGGGGTACCCATTTCATACGTTGTATTTTGCAGTCTTGTGGTTGATGGTAGTCGGGGGGGCTGATTGCCCCCTCACATCTTGCGTTTATGTCTCTATCTCTCTCTCTCTTCTCCTCTCTCACGCTTCCGCACTCACATTTTGAAACCTTTGAAGGGAGAGGTGCCAATCGATAGGGAGACTAACGAGCAACCTGAAGTGGAAGAGAGCAAGGAGATACTCGTTCTTAACAGATACTGGCTCACAAGGAAAGGAAAGTGAAAGGTAAAGTGAGACGGCGGTTCTTGGTGAAATTGAAGAACTATCCGGCATTGGATGCAAAGTGGATGGAGGAGGATCTGACAGATACTCCACAGATAGTGGAACTTTACCTTGAGGCTTTCGGTCTAGTTGCGTCTATTCCGAGAGATCTCGCAGATCAGTAGGGTTGAATCTGGTGCAAACGAGATTGCACGAGAGGAGTTACTCCGCTCCTTGTCACAAATTACCTAGATGGAATAAAGGCACTGATTTCCCTTTGGACTTCGGGGATACTGATGTGCTGACAGTATTCTGCTATATGACTTTATGAATGAAGAACTTTGAAATGGGAATTCCCGAAATAAATCTGATTTATGTGCACTCTCTCATGTGATTTTATTTGAGTGCAAGTTTGAGAGATGAAACGACTGCAGCATTTCGGTCTTGAGACTATATGGACATGATCGCAATAAGAATTAGTTAATCCGACATCAGTAAGGTACGATGTGGATCTAGATGCGATTGCTAAACATGTTGCCAGGAATCATGGTTCTAGATATCGATGGATTCTATGTGATTTGATGTTTAGTGACCGTCGTCTTTGTGCAAGTACTAGATTTGTGTTGTCTAGTGCGTCGGTACTTAGAGTCAATGTCTACTGAACTAGCTTATGGCTTGCACTTGTTTTTACAGGCGTAATTGAGGGCGATTACAATTCTTTCAAGAGGGGGAATATGCCACAAATTGATGACGTTGCAGTCCCAACGATGACATGGACAACTGTACGGAAGCTGGAAAACGGACTGACATACTGACGTGGCAGGACGTACGGATTTCCGCAAAATGCACCGACGAGCGCTAACGTGGCACAACGTATGGACTTTCCACGCTTTCAGTGGCAGCTTTTGGGCCATTAGCTTTTGAGTTTGAAGCTTTTTGATGTATTGCTTTAGAGAGGCCATGGGCCTTCAAATATGAACCCAGGGCCACTCTCTTCCTTAGTTTTGCTGACGAGCAAGCTGAGCAGAAAGGACCCTCGAACTCTGTAACTTTGCTCAAGCATTAATATAAAAATAAATATCGAAAGGAGCGCCAGACTTTGGGGCCAATACCTTTGGGCACGGAACTACGCCGGTCCTTGTTGATTTAAGTGAATTGTGATTAAATTTGTGTTTTTTAAGTGATTCTCTTGTGTGTCGTGCCAGATTCCCAACTTGGGGTGCACAAGTCTATTTCATCAACTCCAAGAGATGAAGCACAACAAGGGTAAACTCAAAGACGGCCTCAGGTAATGGTAACTCTTTCTCTCATGACTCCTCTAAGGACAAGGACAAAAATTCACATGGGAATGGTAACAATAAAAAGATGGCAGGAGCAGTGGAAGTGTTTTAAGGAAATATCTCAGATCTATTACTCCGCACAAACACAAGGGACACTTACTTCACTTGAAAGAACTGAACGGAATTGAAAGAAAGAGAGAGACACAAGAGAGAGAAAAGAGAGGACACAGGGATGTCAGGTCCCAATCCTCAAGGGCCCCCTTGCTTTGTTGCCAGAGCAAGTACTTTCTTTATTCTTGTAGAATGCTGATACAATGTCCAAATGTTGAGGTGTTGATGCTAATGGGTACTGATGCTACTGATGCTGGATACTGGTATTGATACTACTGATGCTGGGTACTGATGGGTAGTGAGGTACTGCGGTACTGAGGTATTGATAGGTTCTATGTCGACGACGGCGACGACGAGGTACTGCTGGAGTCTATGTCGACAACGATGATGTCGATGATTGGGTATTGATGGGGTCTATGTCGATGACAATGATGTCGACGACGAGGTACTGAGGGGTCTATGTCGACGACGACGTACTAATGGGTCTATGTCGACAACTAGGTACTGAGGGGTCTATGTCCACGACGACGACGACGAGGTATTGATGAGGTCTCTGTCGATGATGGGGTACTGATGGATCTATGTCGATGACGACGATGAGGTTTTTGATGGGTCTATGTCGAAGACAGTGAAGTCAACGACAAGGCTAGGCTGAAATCTGCTACGATCAAATGCTGGAAACGCTGGCTGTCTTGGGCTGAAAACGCTGGTTTTCCTGGCTGAAAACACTGACCATGCTAGGCTGAAAACGTTGGTCATCGAGGTTTGAAAATGCAGATGGATCTGCTGCAAGGAATGGGGTGGATCTGCGAGGCTAAGGGCTGAAAGCTGATTGTCCAAAGGCGTGATGACGGTGAGGTACTAAGGCTGAAAACGCTGATGCAATTGGTGGCAAAAACGCTGGACAATCATTGTGCTTGAGAGGCTCTACAGCTCTACTCCTCTGCCCTTCTCTCCCAACGCTAGGGTTTCTTTTATAAGAATTATAGGATGGGTTGGGCAAGTTTTCCAACAAATTCTCGATTTTTAAAAGAATTCCAAAAGTCATTTATAAATAAATGACCTATAAGAGGTGGTCCAAGCGGTAAAATGCCTGTATGTTGAAACGGTTGTACTGTGTAAGAGAGGGTATGCAACTATGACCGGTCTGGGCATGCACGTCTTGCTAGAGGCTCACAAAGGTGCCAGGCTCACTCCTTAACTAAGACTCATGCCAGACTATAGTAGAAGCATGTCTACGTAGCGCAAGTGAAGTGTGCACGTGGCAAAAGAACTCTTCCAATTCTCTTTCTCAATCTAATTTTCCATCTACATCTCAATTTAAGGGCGACAAATCTAAGGATAAGAGTAAAGAAAACTCTGACAAACCTCACTCACACTTGAAGAAAAGAGTTTGCCCTACCTAGCCCTTAAGTGAATTATAAGCCCAAAGCCTGGCCTTTAAAGGCAACCCATGAGCCATCACTTGAAGACAAATTGCATAGCGCTAGCAAAGGGAGTAAAGTAGCCCAAATTTCAGTGCTAGCTTTTTTAGGCATCTAGTGTCAACGTTTTGGCAGCAAGACACCAGCGTTTTGCAGATTCAGCCATAGTGCCCATACCCTTGCAGATTAGACAGTGTTTTCTGTTTTCAGCCCATCCTCTTGCAGGAGATCTGCGGGATCCGCAATCGTTAGCCTCTCAGATGCGGTGCGGTCCTTCGGCTGCCCATTGAGCCTCTCCTCGGCCATTCCCTCATTGTCATGGAGTGTTCCATTGTTGTCCATCATCGGCATCATCGAGATCTGTCTTTTTCAGCCCTTAATTCCTCTCACATCGAGAGCGCAATTCAGCTTCAGATCTACCCCTTGGTGGCCATCCGCAATCCCACATCAAGAAGGATCCAAAGGTGCATCAAATCAGCCTCGGAGGTGCCTTGTCTTCAAGAGTTACCATGGTGACATTCCCCATTCAAGTCAGTAGAGTCCGCACTCGAGGTATTGCATGTGTGTACATTCCACTTACACAATCAAAAGCAAATACCACGTCGGCCATGGTGTCACAAATTATGACGTGGCATGACCAATTGCCAAGACCTAAAGTTATAAGTTCCAACTTATAGGGTCCCATCCGACGGGGCCTTAGGGATGTAAGGTGCAGCGGAATGAATGTTGTATTTTCTCAAGATTAGTGATTTTTATTTACTCAAGGTTCCTTTTAGTTCTTAGGGAAGGAGAGAGCCTTCCGTCTTATGGAGAGTGCTATGATCACGAACAAAGTGAGTGGATATTGTGTGTGCAAGTGAATGAGACTGAGAGAAGGAGAGAGAAGAGATATGACACCGAGAGGTTGTAAAACCCTCCTCCGAAGGCCCCACTCTCGTCGGCGAGAGTGGTCTACTTTGATTGCACAAAGGTGTACAACGCGTATGCAATGGACTGATGCAATGGGGGCTATGCCGATGACGACGACGGTGGTGACGACGACGACTTGATGGCTGAAATCTGTGGTCTTCTAACTGCTGAAATTCGGGACTGTTTTGGTGGCTGCAAATGACTGTTTTGGCTGCGTTTTTCGAGGCTAAACTTGAGGATCTTCTACAACCAATGGGGATTGAATCTGCTACCTTGCTATAGGCTGAAAACCTGCGTTTCGAACTGCTGAATTTCTGCGTTTTGTCACTGCTGAAGCTGCGTTTTCATATGGCTGAAAAACGCTGGTTGATGGTGCTAGAAAAACGCTGATCTGCAGCAAATGCCTAGCGTTAGTAAAAACGCTGAGTAGGGCAGGTGGTTGGTGAGTAAAATCGCCAAGGATGGGGCTGATCTGTAGGGGGAACAAACGCCAGGAAAGAGGGGGACTTTGGTGGCGATGCTGATGGTGAGAAAACGCCAATGAGAGGATGGCCTAGGGTTGAAAACGCTAGGGGTGCGGAGTGGGGGGTGTACTGCTGAGAAGTTGCCTGTTGAGCGGGAAGCTCCTGCTGCCTCTTCTGCCAGAAAGTGCTAACTTGGGTTTGCTTATATATTAACTTAGCAAAATTGCCCTACCTACTTTTGTTGGAAAGTCACTTAAAAATAATAAGTGAAAATAACCAAAAATAGGGAAAATAGGCTAAATGCACCGGAAGAATCTGATGGATTCTGAAGGGAATACTGATGATCATGCTGTGTGCAACCGGAGGATATGCATCTATGCTAAGTGACTGGGCATGCACGGTCTACGAATAGACTCACAAAAGTGCCAGATCACTGCTAAATCTAGACTGACTGGACTGGCTGAACCCTGCTGTGGTGTAGCTTGTCCACGGACACATAGGGTTGGGATGTGTCACGTGACATCCCCTCCTTTTCAAAGTGAGGTACTGGTACCGAACTGTATGACGTTGAGGGAGATCGCCAACAGCATCCGGAATCCTGGAAGGGACTCTTCGCCAGCCCACTTTGATGTGTGGGTCGTGGGGTACTTGAACTTTATAAAGGTCTGCAACGCTTGCTTCTTTGGGCCGCGCCGAAAGCGACACAAATTCGTTTGAATCTCCTTTCTTGCGTCAACTTCGTCTAGAGATCTGCTTCTACCGTCTTCAAGAATCTCCATGGTTGAAAATTCCTGAAACCATCTCCAACACAAAACCATGGACATACCCATTCCATGTCAAGTGAAGGAAAAAAATCGTGTCTTTTCTAAAGACTGTGTAGGCAATGTGGATGAACATAGAGATGGAGTGACAACCGGTTCATCAAACACATGCAAACAATGCGATCGAATCTTTTCTGTTTGATCGAAATCAATCAACTGTGGCAAATCACAATGGAAATGACCATGCTTGGTGCTCATACTATCATGTGCTCGTTCGGAGACTGTGTCATGCCAAGGAAGAGACATGGAATGTGACTTCCTTACATACATACCTGTCAGCTTTTCATGAACAATCCGCATACATTCGTGCTCATCCATGAGAGAAACGTGCTCAACATACAATATGTCATGCCTAGGAAAAGGGATCACATAACGATGTTGACTAAAATACAGGAAACGATCACAAATGAAACATTCGAACAATGCGTGCGTATCAATCATGCAAACACATAATAATTCCTGTGAGGGTTCTTTGGACCAAGGCTCGAGAGCCAAGATGGGTTCGTCCTGAATGATCGAATCGTCCTGTGGGGGTTCTTTGGACCTCGACTCGAAAGCCAAGGTCGCTTCTTCATGATTGCTTGAATCTACAACAAGGTTAGCTTCGCTATACAGCAGTTTGACATAGGAGGGCGTAACTAAGAGCACTCTTAAGATTCGGAGGGCTGCCTCTTACTTTAAGGGAAATGCTCGAACTTGGTGGTCCACGCTTCTATTAAACAAGATAGTGCCAATTAAATGGCTGAAATTCAAAAGCCTATTTATTTCTTCTCGGCTGACTCGAGAGTATGAACGCGACTTACGAATTGCTTGGAACCATCTTTGGATACCATCTTCGGATGACCAAGAAGGATACAGTGGTCACTTATTGCGAGAGATTCTGGAGCTCTTTTCTACCCACCTCTTCATTTAAGAAGATCTCGTTCAAGGAACAGATTGAGCGGTTTACCTTGGGTCTTCCTACAGAGATCCGAGATCACTGCTTAGAACAAAAGTTAGCTTCCATCAGGAGTTCACGGGGTTTTGCCATTCACTCGGGCAGTTTGACCTACCCCACAGATGAAATCATGACGCAAAGAGCCGAACAAACTTCGACAAATGAAAGTAGAAAGAGGAAGAGCAATCCAAAAAAGAAAGAAAAGGATGCACGACCCAAACTCACACTTCGAGAGAGAGCTCTCTACATCAAGGAGGGGAAGTGCTTTGGATGCGGGAAAATTGGACATCTCTCCGCGAAGTGGCCTAAAAAGGCACAAAAGAACAGAACGACAAGGATGATGAAAGGCCTGAGAGTTCGAGAGCAGCTGAGGAACGTGGAAGAAAAGGCAAGATGAAAACAGGACTGCTTCCAGATTGCGTGGGTATTGATCCCTGCACGATGGACGAGAGTACAGAACTTTGCCGAGCTTGGGGCAAAGTGAAAGACCAAGAAGCCCTGATCTTCTTTGATGGAGGAGCCAAGGCCAACTTCATTTCACCGGAATTGGCGGCATGGTTCCAGATCACTCCCGATCGGATGGGGCCACTTGCAGAGGCAGTTCTAGCGGCACCCGGCAGGGACGTAGTTATTACACCTGTCATTGGCAAACTATGGTTGCATTGTCAGGGGTATTTGGGGCATGAGGACGTCTACATAATGCCTTTGGAAGGTTGTGATGTCCTCTTGGGAATATCCCTTGTACCACAAGAACAACGCTGTGGTTGACTATCGGGCGAGGAAATCGACTTTGACCACAGAGAAGGGCAGAACCATTGTACTCAATGTAAAACTTAAGGGCGAGTCTGCCTTATTGTATCGGATTCGGCCTTTTCAAAATTAAGGAAATCCACTCTGTTTGTTTACTCGATCTTTTTGAAAGAGTTGAGTGATGAGGATAGGACAAGTATGTCTGAACCTGATAAAGAACGCCAAGATTTTCTCAACACTCATGCCGATTGCTTCTCAGAGGGCCTGCTAGGCGAGTTACCACCCGCTCGTCCTGAAGATCATACCATTGATCTGATACCTGGAAGCACACCATCGAACCGACCACCTTATCGTATGAGCCGAGCCAGAACGAAGAAATTATGAACCACGTGAAAGACCTCTTGGAAAAGGGTCTTGTCCAGCCTAGTACTTCACCGTACTGCTCTCTAGTGTTGTTGGTTTTGAAGAAAGACGGATCTTGGAGAATGTGCATCGATTATAGAACTCTCAACAAAATCACCATCAAGAACAAATTTCCGATTCCTAGAATCAATGATATACTTGATCGACTTCAGAGATCCTCGTGCTTTAGCAGGATCGAATTGAAAAGTGAATATCATCATATCCGAATCGCGCCGGGAGACATCTACAAGATAGCCTTTCGAATGACTTTTGGGTTATTTGAGTTTTTGGTGATGCCTTTTGGCTTACCAATGCTCGTGCGAAATTTAACCAGATGATAGACAGGATTTTTTGAGAGTATAGACTATTTGTTGGCACTTTCTTTGACGATATCATTGTTTTCTCCAAGGATGAGACAGAACATAGAGAACATCTGCTTCAAGTCTTCCAGGCATTACGAGATCACAAGTTAGTGATTAATGCGAAGAAAAGTGAATTTTTCCTACCAGAGATACACTTTTTGGGAGACATTGTGTCCACAGCAGGAGTGCAGATAGATCTGGCCAAGATAGAGTCTATCCGTGATTGGCCCGATTTGAAGAATGTCCATGAACTTAGAAGCTTCTTGGGATTGTGCTCGTACTACATGCGATTCATTAGAAAGTTTGCAGAGGTTGCTTCCCCTTTGCATACCTTGACACAGAAAGGAGTCCCTTTCTGGTGGGGACCCACAGAGGTGACTGCCTTTCAGACATTGAAAGAGAAATTGAATACGGGACCAATTTCGACTTTGTCGGACTTGCAGAAGTCATTTGTGATGCTTGTGGTCGTAGTCTAGGTGTGGTCTTAATGCAAGAAGGCCATGTCATTGCTTACGAGAGCCAATTGCTCTCAAGGCCGGAATTGATAGCACAGATTTATGAGAAAGAGCTTTTGGCAGTTATCCATGCTCTTACTCAGTGGCGGCATTACCTACTCGGAGCGGATTTTACTGTCTTTACAGACCATCAAAGTTTACGCTACTTCTTGTCACAGAAGCATCTATCGGAAAAGCAGATGCGGTAGGCGAACATCTTGTCACAGTTTCACTTCCAGATTGTCCATGTGCAAGGACAAAAGAATTTGGTGGCAGATGCTTTGTCTCGGAAGCCGTTGGTTCTGGCTATTTCCGCGATACATCATAGGAGCTTCGAGGATATGGTCGATAAGTATGCCACATATACAGATTTTGCAGACATTTTCACACGGATATGGGATGGGGAGACAATAGCGGGATATCCCATTCGGGATGGCTACTTCATGAGGAAAACCATGTTGTGCGTTACACAACCGTTGAGGGAAAAGGTTATGACCGAATGCCACTGTCTGCCTTTTACAGGTCAACGCGGCATTGCTACCACCTTGAAAGGGGTAGAGAGAGACTTCTTTTGGCTGAGACTTGGGAAGGATGTGGATGAGTTTCTCCGCAATTTCTTGGTATGCCAGTAGGTCAAGTTTGACAGGCATAAAGCACAGGGATTGTTACAGCCTTTGCCCATACCCACCCGTCCCTGGGAAAGTATTGCAATGGATTTCATTTTTGATCTCCCGAGAACACAAAGTGGTCACGATGGTATCTGGACTGTTATTGACAGATTTAGCAAGCAGGCTCATTTCATTCCAGTGAAGAAAACAGTCAAGCCGAATCACTCAGCGAGACTGTTTGTGGCCCAGACCTTCAGATTACATGGCATGCCTGAGACGATTGTCTCCGACAGGGACCCTAGATTCACGAGTTTGTTTTGGAAGGAAATTTGGGAGAACATTGGCACGCGGTTGCAATTCTCATCATCTTTCCACCCGCAGACTGACGGGCAATCTGAGATTGCCAATTCAGTGGTTTTAATTTTATTGAAGTCTTACATCTCAGATCAGAAGACTCAATTGGAAAAGTATCCACCTTTGAAGTTTGGTGGAATTTGCCTACAACAACACGGTACACTCTTCGACGAGGAAGGCGCCATTTGAGATTATTGAAGGTGCTGCAAAGGTTCCACCCTTCCTAAGCACGAAAGATAAGATTTTTAAAGATGATGAGTACACGCATGACTTGGACACGACTTTTGCCAAGGTCCGTGAGGCTTTGCAGAAATCTCAGGAAAGACAGAAGGCAGCGGATCGCCATCGTCGCGATTTGAAATTGAAGGAGAATGATTGGGTGCTTTTACGTTTTGAGAAGGCACGCCCGAGAAAGAAGAAGGGAAAGGAGAGGCTTTTTCCAAAGCTTAGTGTGAGATACTACGGACCTTTCCAGATCTCCGAAAAGATCAATGATGTCTCCTTCCGACTGAAACTGCCTGACACTTGGAGGATTCACAATGCATGTCATGTGAGTCTCTTGAAACCTTTTAAAGGTGATGTGCCCGAAGATGGCCTGATGAGCAACCCGAAGTGGAAGAAAACAAGGAGATCCTTCTTCCTGAACAGATTTTGGCACATAAGGACAGAAAGAATAAGGGTAAAGCGACAAGGCGGTTCTTGGTTAAATTCAAGAACTATGCTGGAGTGGATGCGAAGTGGATGGAAGAGGAGGACCTAGTAAATACTCCTCAAATTGTGAAACTTTACCTTGAAGCTTTTGGTTTAGCATAGTCTACTCCAAATGGAACCCCGAATTCAGCTTGGCCAGAGATGTGGTGTAGTGGGTTGCACAAGAGGGGAGTTACTCCGCTCCTTTGTCAACAGATGCCTCGATTTTTGAATACTAGAGTCATTGATGTCTCTTTGATCTTCAGGGATATTGAGAGCTAACAGTATTCTCGTGTACGACTTTATGAAATAAAATTCCGGAAAATATGAAACTGATTTGTTCTTGACTTGTTTAAGTGCAGGAACTGATAGACGAAATGACTGCAGCATTTTGGTCTGAATGATCTCGATAGACATGGTTGCAATAGGGATTAGTCAATCGGGCATCTATGAGGTCTTGAGTGGATCTAGATGCGATTGTTGATTGCATTGCCGATAAATCATGGTCTGAGATCTAAATGAATGTTGAATGTGATTCGTCATGTGATGTCCTGTGATGTCAAGTGATGTCCTGTATTGTCGTGTGATGTGACTGTTGATTTGGTACATGTGCTAGATGTGTGTTCCTAGTGCGTCCGTACTAAAAGTCAATGTCTGCTAAGACAGTTTATGGCTTCTGTCTGTTTTGCAGGCGTAATCGAGGGCGATTACAATGCTTTCAAGACGGGGGTATGTCACAACTCAGTGTCGTAATTGTCCAGTACACACACACACCCTTTGTCAAGACTCCCGGCTAGAGGCAGTGATGTGGTAGGCCCGTTCAGACTGACCCGGAAATCACGACGGATTTTGCGGCGCATTCGGCGGGATGCTTATGTGGCAGCTGTGTACGGAAAAGCCCTTCTTTTCATCTATGCAAGGGCTGAAGACTTTTACGTTGAGGATTTTTGGGATTGTTGTATTTTCCCACTAAGTTTGTGAGAGAGAACTTGCATTTGATTTTGAAGCTTTTGGGCTCTGCTTTTAGCATCCCTTGTAAAACCTTTATAAGAGTCTTTGGGCTCTCACTTCTTAGAGCATCTGGACGCAGAGTCTGAGAGTGAGTCATGGCTAGTCGCTTGTACTGAGTTGCAGATTAATACAAAAAGAAATACCGAAAGGGGCGCTAGTCTTTGGAGCCAATATCTCTAGGCGCGGAACTCCGCGGGGCCGGTGTCGAATCAATTTTGAACTGTGAACTCTTTTTGAAGTGATTATTTGTGGTGTCGCGGTAGATTCTCGACATGGAGCTGTAACAAACTGGTGACGTGTCTACCCAACACACTGCAGGAATTGCCCCCGTTGAAGCTGCTGACGTGGCACTGCCGTACGGACAGGCCGACGTACTGCTGACGTGGCATCCCACAAATCGCGGTGTAATTTGTGGCTGTTTGGCGCAGCTTTCGGACTTGCTTTTTGCTACACAAATTGACGAACGAGAGAGAGAGAGAGAGAGAGAGAGAGAGAGAGAGAGAGAGAGAGAGAGCCTTGCTTTAAATTTTTAAAGGCTTTTGATTTTAAAGCTTTTGGGGCTCTTCTTTTAGCATCCCTTGTAAACCTTTATATTGGTGGTTTGGGCTCTCACTTCTCAGAACATCTGGACGTAGAGTCTGAGAGTGAATCTCGACCACTCTTGTGTACTTTGAGTTACAGATTAATACAAAAAGAAATACGAAAGGGGTGCTAGTCTATAGGGCCAATATCTCTAGGCACGGAACTCCGCCGGGCAGTGTCAAATCAATTGTGAATTGTGAACTGTTTTGAAGTGATTTATTGTGGTGTCGCGGTAGATTCTTGACTTGGAGAGTCCAAGTCTAATACAGAATCTATGCTCTCTATGAGAGAATGACTGGGAGAGTTTGTTGTCCAGGCGGTCTGTGTTAAGCAAGGATGCCCTTTCTCCTCAACCCTCTTTGGATTCTACATCAACGAGATCTCCGACTACATCTTACGAGAGGGAGGGGCAAGAGCTGACCTAAATGTACTCCAACATCCACAGTATACAAAGTTTGTGAAGAATCACCAACTTGACGAGATTCATTCACGATGGTAGGCCACCATCCACTCGCCTCTCAAGTTGGCCATGAAATAGAAAGCAAAGCCAAGTGCAGACAAGCAAAAGCTGTACTCGCAAGATGAATTTGACAATGCTATTGAGCAACACGTCAATAAATTGATGAAGACTACAAAGAGCTCTCGGAAGAAGACTCGATCTATCACAAATTGGTGACGTGGTTGTTCAGTACACACACACACACTCCTTCAATCATGGATAGTCCCCGATAGAATTCATGTCACTGGGACGTGGCAACTGTTAACTATGTCACGAGGACGTGGCAACTGCTAACTTTAGTTGTTGGTTTCTTTCCAAGGGGTTTTGTTTTATTTTAGAGACCCTTTTCTTGAAGTAGCAAATGGTCGGACATTGCATGGCGAATGTGAACGGTAGTTTCACCCGCAGATGGGTAGTGGTCGGCACTGGAATTCGTATGGTAAGAGGATGTCTAGGCTCAGAGCAAGATCATATAGGTTCCCCCCGTCGCACTTAGCAAGTTGGTGGATACTAGGAAGTGAACTCAATTAAGGCGTAAAGTCAAGGTGGGACTACCAACAAAAAGTATCCGACAATTGGGCCACATTGCACTTTTGGATGCGGTCCCAATGAGGATAGATGGTCAGAAGACCAGTGGGAGCCCAACCGAAGCATCTCCTAAAATTTAGGGAACTGCTATTTTGGGCCGTGAAATGTGTTCGCGTCATTATCTCCGGTATGACTGGGGGAACATTTTACAACTCTGTCGCGAAGTCAATTGGGCAACCAGTCGGGATATTTTTAAGCGGAAAACCCGAAACGGGAAAATGCTTGTAAATGTGCGAAGTGTCGATTCTTCATGAACTTTCCCCTTGCAAAAAAATGGGCGCTGATTTTTAAGCTGGGAGAGGCCTCATTTCAACTTTTGTCACAGGTTAAGAGCTATGGAGTGCTGCCTTTCCCTCTCATGTACAGTGTGGTGCTAGGAGTGATGCCTTGCACACTACACACTGCTCTCTCTCTCCCCTACGTGCAATTATGTGATGCTCCACAAGAGGGCTCCTCATTTGACTGATGTACAGCTGTGTGGGTTCATGCTTTTGTGTTGAGGCAAGAGCCTCCTTGGGCAGGAACAGGGGTAGCTAGCTGCTACTCCAAAGCAGGCACTGGTGAATGTCATAACCTCACCATATAGGTGCAAAATCAATGCTGTGTATGCGCTGTAATTTTACTGTTTTTCAGCCATACGGACGCCAGAACCTTTGGGAATCGTGCCCCACTGGTAGAGGACAGTTAGGGGACTGTTTGGGGCTGAAAACAGGGCAAAAACCAGTAAATACAGCGTGCTGGATTTACTGTTTTTGGGCAGGAATCAGAGGGTATACGCCAGTAGAAGCGAGTTCCAGCAGGGGAATTGGTTTTGCGCAAGTTTAGGGGCTGTTATGTTGCCGAAATTTGGCCAAAACAGGCGGTATCTAGTGGGATACAGTCAAAGGATTCCCAGGACTCTTCTTTGTACTTTACCCTCCTAAAGAATAAAGAAATACCGAAAGGGGCGCCAATTTTGGGGCCTACAGGTTGTCAGCGTCTGCTCGGAGCATTCTAGCTTCCGAGCCGTGTGTGATTAAGTGTTAATTCCCGTTACAGGTCTCCTTTGCAAAGTGCTCTGTGTGTGTGTTTAAAGTAAAGAATTTCGGGTGAAAGCCAACGCCTACCGCCCTACGGGCCGGTTTCATGGTTCCGTTGCCGGGACATCAAACACTTTTTCCTTAAAGAGTGAGCCTGGATTGTTTTGGGATGAAGACAGAGTGCAGGAATGCGGGGATTACACTATGGCCGACAATGGGAAGGGAATTATGGAAGAGGGTTCCTCTTCAAAGGACAGGCAGGAGATTCGTATGGTTTTTGAGATTGGCGAGAGCTCACGGCCATGTCAGTCTGTACCTCTTGTCAACGTGAATGTCCCTCCAGTAGTACAGGGCTTTATGACTGGGCAACTTGAGGATGATGCGTTCAAGACCCCGCTAGTTGCCGGGTTGAATGTCTTTTTCGCAGCTGGTGCAGAATCTGAGGTTTATGGAATTCTTGCAAGCGCCACCAGTGCAACAACAAAATAGGCAACCTATGCCGCGTACGGAGCTTGTTGATGCTCAAGCCCAGGTACTTCGTGTGGCGCAAGAGGAAAGGGAACACTCGCATGTTGCGGAGTCGGGGACTCCAAAGCAGGTTCCTCCTGTGCTTGAACAGGTGGCTAGAACGCCTATTCCACAGGTTATGCCAGTTCAGCCCGCCACCTTTCAGAGCCAGCATGCTGTCTTGAATGGACAAGGAGCTGGATACCAGGCAATGCACTTAGTTTTTCCACCACCCACGGTACATCTTGGGTATTTCGGGGGTGGATCAGTGTTCCAAAGTATGGCTGGTTATGCGCCTGGAAGTCAGCCGTACATGCCAGGAACAGTGTTCGGGGGTATGCAAGGCATCATGCCAAACCCCATGTATGGTAGTATCGGCATGCAGCAAGGTTTCCACTGTAACCAGGGCCAGTTTGGGGTGCCACAGGGTCATTTTGGCATGGCTGGTTTTTCTGGACAGCAGCCAGATATCGCACCTCTGATGCAAAATGTGAATGGCCAAGATGTGCCGATCATGCCTACTACAGTGCCCATGTTGCAGATCATTCCGTATGACAACTTGGGGGCACTAGAGAAGCCGAAGGCTTACAAAGAAGGTGGTGCAGCGGTAAAGTTCAGTACCTTCAGTGGTTTCGAGGATAAGACAAAGGCCCTCACTTTCCTCCAGCAGTTTGATACAGCTTATGCGGGAGGGAATTTTACAGAGGCCTCGAAGGTCAGGAAAGCTGCCACTTTCTTAAAGGACAATGCGCTTACATAGTGGACGACATTGTTAATGCAAGGCCAGGCACCTGCCACTTGGGTTTACTTCAAGAAAATGTCTGCATCTGCTTGGTTGTCAAATGAATTTGAAGCCGACGTCATGACAGATTGGCACCAGCTTACTTCAGCTTTGTGCAAGAGCTTGCTGGAGTACAATAGGAGGTTTTGCAAAGCGTTACTCTCAGTGACCTCCTACAGATTTGTGCCATTGACAGAGCAGATAGAGAAGTACTGTTGTGGGCTGCCTAGGCCCTAAAGGGCTTCGCGATTACTGTACAAAGAACAGAGTGGCTACCCTTACTCAACTTATGGAAGTTGCGAACACTGGTCTTGCCTTGTTGAAAGGAGAGGACAGTGGATTTCCGAGTAGTGATAAAGGAGGGCAGCAAAAGAAAAATTCAGCGAAGAAGCCCTTTGTGAAAATGGCTCCTGATGCGTCACAGGGGTCAGAAAAGGCCACCAAAGACAAGGATTCAGCCGGGACTTCTGGAGCGCAGGCAAAGAAACAGAAAAGGAAGCCTTTTGTGCGCAAGTCGCTCGAGGAAAAGAAGGTCCTAATGGCTGAGAACAAATGCTTTATATGCGAGCAGCCTAGTCACTTTTCTATCAATTGTCCACAAAGGAAAAGACCAGCTGACTCAGAGGATAAAGAAGACCAGAAAGGCAAGAAGCCTAAACCCACAACAGGTTTAGTGCCAGACATGGTGGGTGACAGGCCCAACACAAATGCCAGTGAGGTATGCAGGGCATGGGGTAAAGTTAGGGATCAGACGACACTCATCTTCTTTGATCCACGTGCCAAAGCCAACTTTATCTCACCAGAGTTAGCTATGAACCTGGGCATCAGAGCTGAAGAGATGGGGTACACAGCAGAGGCAGGGTTGGCATGTCCTAGCTACTCAGAGTGTGTTACTCCCATCATTGGAAAACTGCGTCTGCATATTCAGTCGTATGTGGACATTGAAGAGTTTTACATCATGCCGCTGGAAGGTTGTGACACCTTGTTGGGGATCCCGTGGATGTTCCGAGTGCATGGAGTCTTGGATGCCTACAACAAAAAGATCACTGTACAGCATAGGGGCAAAACTCACATCTTGGATGTAAAGCTTAAAGGAGAGTCAATCCCTATTGTATCTGCTTCTGCTATCACTTCTGTAATAAAGAATCATCTTTCTGTGTACTTGATTTTTGCACGTGATGTCTCAGATAGCGATCAGTCAAATTTATCTGTGGTAGATAAAGAAAGGTCAGCATTTTTGCAAAAGTTTAGTGACTGTTTTTCTGATTCATTACCGTCGCAATTGCCGCCAGAGAGACCTGAGGACCATCGGATAGATTTGGTGCCAGGGTGTAGCCCACCAAATAGACCTCCCTACAAGGTTAGTGCGGCGCAGCAGAAAGAGATTATGGGCCAGGTTGAGGAGTTATTAGAGAAGGGGCTGATTCAGCCTAGTTCTTCACCCTTTTACTCCCCGGTGCTCCTAGTGCAGAAGAAGGATGGCTCATGGCGCATGTGTATTGATTACCATGCGTTGAATAAGAATACCATCAAGAATAAGTTCCCTATTCCTAGAATTGATGATATCTCGATCGTTTAGAGGGTGCTGCAATTTTCAGCAGGATAGACCTTAAGAGTGGGTACCATCAGATTCGTCTAAGGCCAGAGGATGTGCACGACTGCGTTTAGAACGACATTTGGTCTTTATGAGTTTCTAGTGATGCCGTTTGGGCTAACAAATGCTCCTGTCACGTTCAACGGAATGATGGACCGGATTTTCCGCTCGCATCAACAGTTTGTTGGAACGTTCTTCGATGACATGATAGTGTATTCGAAGAATGAAGAGGAGCATAGGCGTCACTTGACCATTGTGTTCGAAGAGCTGCGCAGTCACAGGTTACTTGTCAATCCTAAGAAAAGTGAATTCTTCCTCGAAGAGATCCACTTTCTTGGCCACATAGTCTCAAAGGAGGGTGTTAGAATGGATCCCGCAAAGGTCGAAGCTATCAAGACATGGCCAGACTTGAAGACTGTGCACGATGTTAGAAGCTTCTTGGGATTGTTTTCCTACTATAGAAGGTTTATCAGAAATTTTGCAGAGATAGCATCGCCTCTTCACGCATTGCAAAAGAAAGAGGTCACTTTCAGATGGACCCAAAAAGAGATTTCAGCTTTTAGTCTCTTAAAGGAAAAGTTGACTTCAGATCCAGTTATTGTTTTGCCAGATCTCAGGAAGTCATTTGTGGTCCAGTGTGACGCGTGTGGCAGTAGCATCGGAGCAGTGCTAATGCAAGATGGACGGGTAGTAGCTTATGAAAGCCAAATTTTGCAAGGGCCAGAGAGGACTATGCAAGTCTATGAGAAAGAGCTCTTGGCCGTGATACATGCGCTTTCTAGTTGGAAGCACTACCTCTTAGGTGCTGATTTTGTTATCCAAACAGATCATCAGACCTTGCGATACTTCTTGACACAGTCAAAGTTATCCGAAAAGCATATGCGATGGGCAAACATTCTTTCCATGTTCCACTTCCAGATTATGCATGTGGAAGGCAAGAAGAATGTTGTGGCTGATGCGTTATCAAGAAAGCCACAAATTTCAGCTGTGTCAATTCCTTATCATCATGAGTTAGGTGACATGAAGGAACAGTATACTGCTGATGAAGATTTTGCAAGGATCTTTGAACAGTTACGAGAGGGGCAACATCACGAGCACTACCTCCTCAGAGATGGTTTTATGATGATGCATGCCAGACTTTGTGTCACTAGGCCACTGCGACATAAGTTCATGGAAGAGAGTCATGTCCCACCGTATGCAGGGCATCGTGGCATTGATGCATCAGTTAAAGCGGTAGAGACATTCTTCTATTGGCCTACCTTGAGGAGAGATGTGGATGCCTTTGTGCGAGCATGCATAGTTTGCCAAAAGGTCAAGTTTGACAGGCAAAAGGCACCAGGGTTGTTACAACCACTGCCGATTCCGGATAAGCCATGGGAAAGCATTGCTATGGACTTTATGTTTGATCTTCCAAGGACGCCAACAGGGAATGATGGTATATGGACCATTATCTGCAGGTTCAGCAAGCAGGCCCATTTCATCCCTGTCAGGCAGAAGATAAAATCTGATCAGATGGCACGCTTGTTCATGTACAATGTGTTTAAGTACCATGGTATGCCACAATCGATTATCAGTGATCGTGATCCTCGCATGACCAGTTTGTTCTGGAGAGGATTGTTTGAGAACATGGGCACTATGCTCAAGTTCTCGTCTTCGTTTCATCCACAAACTGATGGACAGTCAGAAGAGGCTAATTCTACTGTCCTAGATCTGCTGAAATGCTATGTGTCAGATAATAAGGGCAAGTGGGAACAGTATTTGCCTATGCTTGAGTATGCGTACAATAATACGGTGCATTCGTCTCCTGGCAAAGCACCTTTTGAGATTGTTGAAGGCGGCAAAAAGGTTCCTCCCATTTTGCATACAAAGGACAAGATCTTTGAGGCAAATCGATATGTTGAGAACATGGATGAGATGTATAAGAAGATTAAAGTTGCCTTGGAGAAGACTCAGGCAAAGCAGAAAAAGGCTGCTGATCGTCACCGTCGTGAATTGCTACTATCACCTGGTGATTGGGTTCTGTTAAGGTTCGAAAAGGCAAGGTTAAAGAAGATGAAGGGCAAGGAACGGCTGTTTCCTAAGCTCAGCATGCGTTACTATGGGCCTTTTCAAGTGCTTGACAAGATCAGTGATGTGGCTTACAAGCTGAAATTGCCTGATGCATGGAAGATTCATAATGCATTTCACGTGAGTCTTCTAAGACCCTTCGTGGGTGATGTGCCAGAAGATATGCCAGATGAGGATCAACGAGAAGTTGAGGAACTTGATGAGATCCTGGTACCTTAGCAAGTTTTGGCACATAAGGACAGAAAAGTTAAAGGGCAAGTTGCAAGACGCTATTTGGTGAAGTTCAAGAACTATCCGCCTATGGATGCAAAGTGGATGGAAGAGCATGAACTGTCAGAGTCACCAAATGTATTGCAGCTTTACCTTGAAGCCTTTGGGTTACAGCCTACTTATGCCCCAACACAACGTGTGCAAAGGAGGGGTAATGATAGAGCTAGTACATCAAATGTACATATGAATTCAGTGTAATAGATGGAAATGACAAAAGTATGAAGGTCTCATTAAGTCATTTGTATCTATATGTTATGACCTTTCTTGCGGATACATGCGATGATAAAAGAGTGTTAATAGCACAAGATCATCAATGGCATGTATTTATGGTATGCAATCGAGGACGTTTGCGATTTCAAGAGGGGGGTATGTCACGGGGAGGTGTCAACTGTTAACTATGTCACGAGGACGTGGCAACTGCTAACTTTAGTTGTTGGTTTCTTTCCAAGGGGTTTTGTTTTATTTTTGAGACTCTTTTCTTGAAGTAGCAAACGGTCGGACATTGCATGGCCAATGTGAACGGTAGTTTCACCCGCAGATGGGTAGTGGTCGGCACTGGAATTCGTATGGTAAGAGGATGTCTAGGCTCAGAGCAAGATCATATAGGTTCCCCCCGTCGCACTTAGCAAGTTGGTGGATACTAGGAAGTGAACTCAATTAAGGCGTAAAGTCAAGGTGGGACTACCAACAAAAAGTATCCGACAGTTGGGCCACATTGCACTTTTGGATGCGGTCCCAATGAGGATAGATGGTCAGAAGACCAGTGGGAGCCCAACGGAAGCATCTCCTAAAATTTAGGGAACAACTATTTTGGGCCGTGAAATGTGTTCGCGTCATTACCTCCGGTATGACTAGGGGAACATTTTACAACTTTGCCGCGAAGTCAACTGGGCAACCGGTCAGGATATTTTAAGCGGCAAACCCGAAACGGGAAAATGCTTGTAAATGCGCCAAGTGTCGATTTTTCATGAACTTTCCCCTTGCAGAAAAATGGGCGTTGATTTTTAAGCTGGGAGAGGCCTCATTTCAGCTTTTGTCACAGGTTAAGAGCTATGGAGTGCTTCCTTTCCCTCTCATGTACAATGTGGTGCTAGGAGTGATGCCCTGCACACTACACACTGCTCTCTCTCCCCCCTACATGCAGTTATGTGATGCCCCACAAGAGGGCTCCTCATTTGACTGATGTACAGCTATGTGGGTTCATGCTTTTGTGCTGAGGCAAGAGCCTCCTTGGGCAGGAACAGGGGTAGCTAGCTGCTACTCCAAAGCAAGCACTGGTGAGGGTCATAACCTGACCATACAGGTGCAAAATCAGCGCTGTGTATGCGCTGTAATTTTACTGTTTTTCAGCCATACGGACGCCAGAACCTTTGGGAATCGTGCCCCACTGGCAGAGGACAGTTAGGGGACTGTTTGGGACTGAAAACAGGGCAAAAACCAGTAAATACAGCGTGCTGAATTTACTGTTTTTGGGCAGGAATCAGAGGGTATACGCCAGTAGAAGCGAGTTCCAGCAGGGGAATTGGTTTCGCACAAGTTTAGGGGCTGTTATGTTGCCGAAATTTGGCCAAAACAGGCGGTATCTAGTGGGATATAGTCAAAGGATTCCCAGGACTCTTCTTTGTACTTTACCCTCCTAAAGAATAAAGAAATACCGAAAGGGGCGCCAATTTTGGGGCCTACAGGTTGTCGGCGTCTGCTCGGAGCATTCTAGCTTCCGAGCCGTGTGTGTGATTAAGTGTTAATTCCCGTTACAGGTCTCCTTTGCAAAGTGCTTTGTGTGTGTGTTTAAAGTAAAGAATTTCGGGTGAAAGCCGACGCCTACCGCCCTACGGGCCGGTTTCAATTCATGACGTGGCTGCAGTGTACAGACAGGCCTATAAAAAGCGGCGCATTCTGCGGGACTGGCTGACACGTGGCATGCTGTACGGATGTCCGCTTTTTGCAGCAGTTTTTACGGCAGCTTGGAAAAGCTTTTGGCTACGCAATTTGAGAGAGAGAGAGAGAGAGAGAGAGAGAGAGAGAGAGAGAGAGAGAGAGAGAGCGAGCTTTTGATTTTGAAGCTTTTGGGCTCTGCTTTTGGCATCCCATGTAAAATTTTTAATAAGTGGGCAAGTTTCCCACTTCCCAGAGCATCTGGACGCAGAGTCTGAGAGTGAGATCCTCCCACTCACTTGTACTTTTGCAACAGATTAATACAAAAAGAAACACCAAAAGGGGCACCAGTCTTTGGAGCCAATATCTCTAGGCACGGAACTCCGCCTCGCCAGTGACGAATCAATTGCGAACTGTGAACTGTTTTGAAGTGTATTCTTGTGGTGTCGCGGTAGACTCTCGAGTCTTGACTTGGAGTGTCCAAGTCTGTAACACTCGTATCAAAGCGCGGCCGATCTCTCTCCTACCGGTAAATCCGATCCTTTTTACGCGGCACTTATGGCTTCAGACGGAGATTAGACGACTTCTTCTGCATCCGGAGACACGGTAAGAGGTCACAATGAAGATTCACGCAGGAGTACGGCCCGCCTCGGCCTACTCAGGCGAAGATCGAAGAGGAGCGTCGGGGGGGGCAGACCACATAACCACCCCTCAAATCGGTCCTGAAGAAACCTCCTACTCCAAGGATGTATACAGAGCAAGAATTAGAAGAGGTGGTTGATGCACGAATTGCTCAGCTTTTTGACGTGTAGAACAAAGCAGAAAAGGCAAAAAGCAAAGGTTCGGAAAGGGCAAGAAAAAAGCTAAGAAGCCTAAATCTCGTCCGTGGTTGACAGTTCTACATAGGACTATCTTCAGATAGTTCAGGCTCTGACGACAACACCTTTTATGCAAAGAAGAAGAATTTTTATAAAGCCAACCAATATGACTTTCTGGAAGATAAAAGCAAGAAAGTCCGAGAGTTTAAGGAAGGTGGGCAATCAATAAAATTTGACACGTTTTCTGGTTACAGAGATGCTTCGAAGCCTTTGTCTTTCATACAACAGTTTGACATAGCTTTCGCAGGAGGGTGTTACTCAAAGCACTCCAAGATTTCGAGAGCTGCATCTTACTTCAAGCAAAATGCTCGAACTTGGTGGTCCACGCTTCTATTAAACAAGACAGTGCCAATCAAATGGCTGAAATTTAAAAGGCATTTTAGTTCTTTTTGGCTGACTCGAGAGTATGAACGCCACATACAAACTGCTTGGAACCATCTTCGGATGACCAAGAAGGATACAATGGACGCTTATTGCGAGAGATTCTCGAGCTCTTTTCTACCCACCTCTTCATTTAAGAAGATCTCGTTCAAAGAAAGATTGAGCGGTTTACCTTGGGTCTTCCTACAGAGATCCGAGAACACTGCTTAGAACAAAACTCAGCTTCCATTCAAGAACTGATGAGTCATGCTGAACGGGGTTTTGCCATTCACTCAGGCAGTTTGACCTACAACACAGATGAAATCATGACGCAAAGGACCGAACAGACAAAGTAGAAAGAGGAAGAGAAACCCAAAAAAGAAAGAAAAGGATGCACGACCCAAACTCACTCCTCAAGAGAGAGCTCTTTACATCAAAGAGGGAAGGTGTTTTGGATGCGGGGAAACTGGGCATATCTCCGCGAAGTGCCCTAAGAAGGCACCTAAGATGACAAGGATGAAGACAGGCTGAAGGTTCGAGAGCAGCTGAGGAACGTGGACGAAAAGGCAAGATGAAAACAGGACTAGTTCCAGATTGCATGGGTACTGACCCAAGCACGAGGGACGACAGTACAAAACTTTGCTGAGCTTGGGGCAAAGTGAAAGACCAAGAAGACCTGATCTTCTTTGATGGAGGAGCCAAGGCCAAGTTCATTTCACCTGAATTGGAGGCGCGGCTCCAGATCTCACCCGATCGGATAGGACCACTAGCAGAGGCAGTTCTAGCGGCACCGGGTAGGGACATAGCCATTACACCTGTCATTGGCAAACTTCGGTTGCATTGTCAGGGGTATTTGGGACATGAGGACTTCTCCATAATGCCTTCGGAAGGTTGTGATGTCCTCTTGGGAATTCCCTGGTACCACAAGAACAACGCCGTGGTCGACTATCGGGCGAGGAAAGCGACTTTGACCACAGAGAAGGGCAGAACCATTGTACTTGATGTAAAACTTAAGGGCGAGTCTGTCCCTATTATAACGGCTTCGGCCATTTCAAAATTAATAAAATCCAGTCTGTTTGTTTACTCGATCTTTATGAGATAGAGAGATGAATGATGAGAATAGGACAAATATGTATGAACTTGATAAAGAACACCAAGATTTTCTCCACACTCATGCCGATTGCTTCTCAGAGGGCCTGCCAGGCGAGTTACCACCCGCTCGTCCTGAAGATCATACCATTGATCTGATACCTGGAAGCACACCACCGAACCGGCCACCTTACCGTGTGAGCAGAGCCCAGAATGAAAAGATTATGAACCAAGTGAAAGACCTCTTGGAAAAGGGTCTAGTCCAGCCTAGTACTTCACCATACTGCTCTCGAGTGTTGTTGTTTTGAAGAAGGACGGATCTTGGAGAATGTGCATCAATTATAGAGCTCTCAACAAAATCACCATCAAGAACAGATTTCCAATTCCTAGAATCGATGATATACTTGACCGACTTCAGGGATGCTCGTGCTTCAGTAGGATTGAATTGAAAAGTGGATATCATCTGATCCAAATTGAAATGTCTACAAGACAGCCTTTCGGACGTCTTTTGGGTTATTTGAGTTTTTGGTGATGCCTTTTGGCCTAACCAATGCTCCTGCAACATTTAACCGGATGATGGACAGGATTTTTCGAGAGTATAGACTATTTATTGGCACTTTCTTTGACGACATCATTGTTTTTACCAAGGATGAGGCAGAACATAGAGAACATCTGCTTCAGGTCTTTCAGGCATTACGAGATCACAAGTTGGTGATTATTGCGAAGAAAAGTGAATTTTTCCTACCAGAGATACACTTTTTGGGACACATTGTCTGTCACGTGACACATCCCAACCCTATGTGTCAGTGGACAAGCTACACCACAGCAGGGTTCAGTAAGGTCTAGATTAGCAGTGATCTGGCACTTTTGTGAGTCTATTCGTAGACCGTGCATGCCCAGTCACTTAGCATAGATGCATATCCTCCGGTTGCACACAACATGATCATCGGAATTCCCATCAGAATCCATTAGCGTCAGTTAGGGGAATTTTCCAGTGCATTTAGCCTATTTTTCCTATTTATTGATTATTTTCAATTATTATTTTTAAGTGACTTTCCAACAAAAGTAGGTAGGGCAATTTTGCTAAGTTAATATATAAGCAAACCCAAGTTAGCACTTTCTGGCAGAAGAGGCAGCAGGAGCTTCCCGCTCAACAGGCAACTTCTCAGCAGTACTCCCCCCAGCAGTAGTCCCTCGCCATCACCACCCCTCCCTTGGCGTTTTTCTCCCTACAGCCATCCATCGCCATAAGCCTCCCGTTCCGGCACTTTTCCCGCGACAGGCTCAGCCCGGCCCTTAGCGTTTTTGCTAATGCCAGCATTGCTGAATTTCCCAGCGTTTTCAGCAATTTACTAACGCTAGCAGATCTGCAAGTCAAGCATACCAGCGTTTTTGGATTTCATATGCAAAACTGCATGGCGTTTTTGACCAGCAGCAAGGAACCTCAGCGTTTTTTATTCTCAGCCATACCGCAGCAGATACACCCAGTTTTCAACCTCAGACACAGTAGCAGATTTCCCCCAAGAAGGTTGCAGATTGCTTCCCCAACTTTAGCCATAAAAACGCAGCCAAAACAGTCATTTTCAGCCACCGAAACAGTCCCCGAATTCAGCGATTAGAGGCCTACAGATTTCAGCCATCGAGTCGTCGTCGTCATCACCGTCGTCGTCATCGGCTTAGTCCCATTGCATACGCATTGTACACCTTTGTGCAATCAAAGAATAGACCACTCTCGCCGACGAGAGTGGGGCCTTCGGAGGAGGGTTTTACAACCTCTCGGGTGTCGTATCTCTTCTCTCTCCTTCTCTCAATCTCATTCACTTACACGCACAATATCCACTCACTTTGTTCGTGACCGTAGCACTCTCCCTAAGACGGAAAGCTCTCTCTTTCCCTAAGAACTAAAAGGAACCTTGAGCAATAAAGATCACTAATCTTGAGAAAATACAACATTCATTCCGCTGCTCCTAACATTGGTATCAGAGCTTTGGAAGTGTTCTGCATTACTCAAGGAAAGAACCACAAGAACCACACGATTTTTTTTTTTTCTTGTTGCGATCACACGAACCCAAGTTTACTTGGGCGTGGTGATTTCTAATCATGTTTTGTTGAAGAGTGACAGGAATCCCAAGAAAGAAGGGCTTGTCCAGCCTCCCCTTGTGTCTCTTTTCACTCATTGAGAGCGGACCGTGCACTTAGCGGCCGGCCAATCGACATGAGGTGCGAAAAAGCAACCTTGGTGTGAGCGCAAGGCCGCCAAGGGGTGCGCCCGCAAAAAAGGGTAGAACTCGGGTGAAGAGAAGATCCTTCTCCAACGCGATTTGCAATCGAAAGAAAACCTGAAGAACCCCAAGAACCCAAGTCTCTCAAGACTCAAGAACCTCAATAACCCACAATAACCCACGACTTCAGAATGATCATCACTTGAAGCGGAATGGATACTTCGCTTGGAAGTGATGAGCATGAGAGAGGTGAAGGAGAATTTTCCCCACCAGGAGGTTTTTCCGACCCTTCCCCATCTACGACAAAGATTGCACTAACTCCTATGGAGGAGTTGGACCAAGAAAGAGAAGCAGAACGAAAAGCCTACGAAGAAGATATTGCAGCCATCGAGTGTAAGTACCAAGAAAGAAGTGAAGTGGTAGAGGGGCTGGCGATGGGTGTAGCAGACCACACGAGCAGAGAGATAGTGTATCCTTGCCATAACATATACATGTGTCCAATGTACCTTTTAAGTACTTGAATATGCTCTTCACTGCCTCCCAATGTGGTTTGCCAGGATTAGACATGAACCTGCTAACAACTCCCACTACATAAGCAATGTCTAGTCGTGTAGCAACCATGGCATACATCAATGAACCACAAGCTGAAGCATAAGGAATGCCTTTCATAGCATGAGCAGCTATATCATCTTTTGGGCAATCAAGCTTGCTAAGCTTTGTGTGCGTAGGTAAGGGCACACCAAGAGGCTTAGCATCAGCCATATTAAATCTCTCAAGTACTTTCTTGATGTACTTGTCTTGAGAAAGGAATAAAAGACGCTTCTTTCTATCCCTCCTAATACGCATACCCAAAATATGTTCAGCTGCACCCAAATCTTTCATCGAGAAAGTTGAATTCAGCTCCTTTTTCAAAGCATTCAAAGTCTCCTTATGCTTGCCAACAATCAACATGTCATCCACATATAGGACTAGAGACTACCATCAGGAGCCTTTTTAGTGTAAAGACAATGATCTGCTTGACTGCGTTTGAAACCATGATTGAGCATAAAAGTATCAAACTTTTTGTACCACTGTCTAGGAGCTTGTTTTAGCCCATACAAGCTGCGTTTTAGTTTGCATACCAAATGCTCTTTCCCTGGAATGACAAAGCCCTCAGGCTACAACATATACAGCTCCTCATCCAAGTCACCATGTAAGAAAGCAGTGATCACATCCATTTGATCAAGCTCCAAATCCCAGATAGCACATAGAGCAAACAACACACGGAGAGTAGACATCTTCACTACAGGTGAGAAGATTTCCTGGAAGTCAATGCCTTCCTTCTGTGCATAACCCTTGGCAACTAAACGCGCTTTGTATTTGGGTTTGTTATCAACACATTTGATCTTATAAACCCACTTGTTAGGAATAGCTTTCCTACCTTTGGACAAATGCACAAGCTCCCATGTATTATTTGCATACAGTGATTGCATCTCAGATTTCATAGCAAGCTCCCACTTACTTTTGTCGTCACAAGATTGGGCCTCTTTGTATGTAAGAGGCTCTCCCTCATCAGTCAACAAAACACAATCCAAAGATGGCTGAAATCTCTCTGGTTGACGTCTCTAACGTGTAGATCTCCTCACCCAATGATCTACATTTGCCGGTAAAGGGTCTACATCCTCAGGAATGATTCTGTTATCATTTAGCGGTTGATTTTCAGCATTTATACCCTGCTGTAAATCATTTTCAGCCTGCTGGTCATTGTGCTCTACCCCACTTTGTGCATCTATTTGCTGTCCATTTTCTTCTGGCTGTTGCACAAATGGTTGCTGCTCATTTTCAGCATCAATAGGCACCATATTTTCAGCCAAGGAAGGCTTTATGGCTGGCTGGTCATTATGAAATTTGACCCTCTTTTTATCATGGTCTACATGTGTAGCATTTTGGAGCAATTTAGCCTCATTAAATACTACGTCTCGGCTGCGTACAACCTTCCTGTAATCAGGTAGCCATACTCTGTAACCCATCTCACCCTCATCTCCATAACCCATGAAGATGCCTCTGATGGATTTCATGTCTAGCTTAGTCCTCTGATCTACAGGCACATACACAAATGCCTCGCAACCAAAAACACGCAAATGGTCATATGAAGCAGGTTTGCCAGACCAAACCTCTTCGGGGATGCCATTGTCCAAAGCACGATTTGGAGAACGGTTGCATACATGAACTGCAGTTTTCAAAGCCTCTCCCCAAAATTCTTGCGGAAGATTAGCTGTGGACAACATGCAACGTATCCTCTCACAAATTGTGCGGTTATATCTCTCAGCCACGCCATTAGATGATGGATTATAAGGGGCTGTTAACTCCCTTTTAATACCATGCATCTCACAAAAACCATTAAATTCACGTGATACATACTCTCCCCCATTATGTGTTCTTATGGCCTTTAACTTGAGACCCTTTTGTGTGGTCACAAAAGCATGAAATCTTTTAAAAGCGTCAAAAACATCACTCTTGTTTTTAAGTACATACACCCAAGTCTTTCTACTGAAATCATCAATGAAAGATACAAAATAGCGTGCACCACCATGCGAGTTCACAGGCATAGTGCAAACATCTGAATGTACTAAATCAAGAGCATGCAACTTTTTAGAGACACCAGACGAATAAGAGAACTTCACTTGTTTACCATAGATACAATCTTTACAAAATTCAAGGCAAGGACCTTTTACATCAAATCTCCCAAGAGAGGAGAGAACCTGTAGTCCTTTCTCACTCATATGGCCAAGTCTCTTATGCCAAAGTTCCATTGGACAATGAACTTCAGCCATAGCAACAAACTTGCCAGGTAAGGCCTTGCAATGCAAATAGTATAAAGTTTCCCTTTTTCTACCCTTCATAATCAACATAGATCCCTTTTGTATTTTCCAAGAGCCACCACCAAAAGTAGTGAAGTAGCCCTTTACATCCAGCTGCCCAACTGATAGCAGACTCTTCTTAGTGCCAGGCACATACCTAACATCATGCAAAACAAGTTCTTGGCCATTTTCCAAAGCCAAGTGAATGGTGCCAACACCCTCAATGTCACATGCATAGTTGTTACCCAAGTAAACTTTACGCAGGTTACCTGTAGTGTATGTGGCAAAAGACTCCAAAGAAGGAGTTACTTGAAATGAGGCACCACTATCTACTATCCAAGATTGGGACAGCCCATCATGTGTTGAAAGCAAAGCGTCAATAAGATATGGCTTCGTGATGTACGTATCACCTGCCATAGCTACAACATCATCAAAGACACTCGAAGCTATGACAAGTGCTTCGTCCACATCAACAATTTCCTCTATGACCACACTAGAGGCCACATTGGCCTTGCCAACATCCTTGGAAGAAGAGGAGGTGTCATCATCACCTTAGCATCTTTTGAATCCTTCTTCTTCTTACCCTGCTGCTGCTTCTTCCTCTCAAGCTCTTGCTTGTAAAATCTGCAGCTAGGCTTTATATGCCCTTTGCGTCCACATTGATAGCAAGTTATTTTCCCTTGCTCTTACTTCTACTCTTGCCCCTGTTAGCTACATTGTTCCTTTTCTCTGACTTGCCCCTTACATGATAAGCTGTGCCACTGCCTTCACCACTGGCTTTCCTCCTAATCTCCTCATTGAGAATGGAGCCTCTTACACCATCATAGGTTAAAGCAGCATTGTTTGACAATGACACAACAAGCGCTTCCCAACTGTCGGGCAAGTCATCAAAAGAAAGATGGCTTTCAACTTGTCATCAAATGGTTTCAGCCCTGAATCCTGAAGTTGACTCAAAACACCTGTAAACGCATTCAAATGCTCAGATGCAGGCTTTGCCTCATCCACTTCAATGTTTACAAGTTTCCGCATGAGATGAACTTGATTCACAGGAGTTTTATTCTCATACGTACTAGTCAACTTCTGCCAAATAGCATGTGCAGTGTCAAGACGCTTAATATCAGTAAGCACATCATCTGACACAGCCATTTTGATATAAGCAATAGCCTTTTTGTTCAGCTTTGCCCAATATGCATCTGACAAGTTTTCAGGTTTTGTTGCGAGCAATGCATCTTCACAATCTTTAAGGAATAGAATGCCTTGCATTCTTTCCTTCCACAAATCAAAGCCAGTGCCATAAAATCTTTTGATTTCCATCAAAGACTTTGACTCACTGCTACTTGTAGATGCATTGGAAGCCATTTCGATGCAAAATAGACAAAAAATTCACTACTGTAATTTTATAACAGCAGGCTGCAAGTTGCAATTTTAGCCTCTTACAGGCTCAGAGAACACTAAAGAAGTGCAAGGAAACGTAACACTGGGTTACAAACACTTTATCCAAAGTGTACAGTAGTAAAAGAGATAAATTTCAGTAGTAAATACTGAAATTTCAGCACACACATGAAGCATACATCCTGTGCATGAATGCTCCCACTTCAACAGTAAAACCAAAGTGCATTTGCAACAACCTCAAACATGCAACTGAGGTAAAAGCTGCTGCAAAATGTATTTTCAGCAATACATAGACTCAATGAGAAGCATCCACAAGTAAATACATGTGTTTATTGTCACATAAACCTCCTGTATATGTGAGAGAGGTCTCAAACTCTGCTCAATTGTACCACAAATTGCAATACATGACACAAAATGTCCAGAATTGCATCACATTTGCAAAAGCCCCAAAAGTTACAGCACAATTTGCTGAAATTTCTGAAAAATCAGTAAAATGCCCTCAATTTCTCAACTCAAATCCCCCAAAATTTCTCCTGTAATTACACCCGTAGGCGTAGACTCGAATAATCTTGCACTAATGTGCAAAACCCCCAAGTTTAAAGTGACAATTTGTTGAAATTTACTGAAATTTCAGTAAATAGGGCAAAATCCCCAATTCTCCGGGTGGATTGGTGTTGCCCAAAGTGTCCCAAATGTGCCTGTAACACTTGTGCTTGCTGTAATTAACAGAAAAAACCTGTTTTTGAGAGAAACAGCCCCAAATGACTTGTTTTCAACCTGTTTTCAGCATATAAGCACTTTTGGGCTGAGGTATTGTCTTCCCTGAGTCCGGGGAGGAGAGAGAAAATTGCGCAAGAGAGAGAAAATGAAGATTTCTCGCGAGGGAATGCGCGCGGAAGTAGGGAACTTGGCTCTAATATCAGTTTGAAGTGGTAGAGGGATTGGCGATGGGTGTAGCAGACCACACGAGCAGAGAGAGAGAGTGCGAGCGCTGTTGCAGAGAGAGAGCATACGATATCAATTGTGTTTCTTAGGCACACAACTAAAAGCCATATGTTTTATTATTAAGGGTACAAACTTGTGACCATTTAAATGGCCTTTGGGTGTGAACACGCCCAAGTATAAAAGAATGAATAAATGAGTAAGAGAGGCTATAAGAGGGCCTTTAGACCCAACAAGAAGGGCAACCATAGAAGCATAATTTTATCGCAAGAACAAAGCACAAATGCAAGAGTTATTGCGACTCTTTTCTCAAGCTCAGGCACAGATGCAACAGAATCGAAAAAAGGAGACTTTCTCAGTCTCTTCTTCTCCACAGCATGACACACAGGATTGGCATGATTGTGGGAAGCATGATGATGATTTGTTTGACAATGACTTGCATGATGATTTGAAGCACAATGATAACCATGATGATTTGGATGCCTGTTGCTAATTGGACTATTTTCTTATTTTTAATGATTAATCTCTTTTTTAGGATATTTTATTATGTGCACTAAGAACTGTTAAAAGATTGTAGCTACAGGAACTGCCATCAAGAACGGACAAACTCTGATGTGTCATTTGATGGGTGACGGTAAACATCGCGAAGGAGTTTCCGTAAGGTCGGTGGAAAGGGCCGGGTTACGAGTGCCTCTGATGCATCACATGATGGGTGACGGGTGCATCAGTAAGGGGGCATCCCGTAGGCTCAGGAGGAAATCCGAATTGAGTAAGAAAATATTCGTAAGAACGCAAGCACAAGAATAAAGATGGGTTCAATGAAGCTTTTTACGAAAAGTAGGGACAGTCGCGGGAGGACAGATGTTTTCCCGCGAGGAGTCTATGTCTGCATTGCATCTGTGTCGTGTCCTGCACTCGGGGACGCCTGGAATGTGTCCGTGTAGCATTGTTTTCACTAACTGAGTGAGTTTTTAAAGTTTGAACAGGTTCACACTTTATTTTATAAAGTGACCGGTCACTTTTAAGTGACCGGCCCCTTTATTAATAAAATAAAGCAAGCAAGGCTCTTATAGAAAAAGCCAGCGCTAAAACCAACGCAGGGGGGCTGAATTGCGATCTCTCTCTCTCTCTCTCTCTCTCTCTCTCTCTCTCTCTAGAAAATGCAATTTTCTCTCTCCTCTCTCTAGGAGCGCCAAGCTCTGCTTTTGGACCCCTATTCCTGCCGGGTGTCAGACCCTATAAAAGGGTAGCTAGCGTTTCAGTTTGGAAGAGCCGGAAGTAGCAGGAAGTGCAAGCGCTGTGATTCTGGAGCAGAGACTGGCGACGGAAATTGCAAGTGTTCGTGTGACGACTGAGTACGGAGGTCGTTTTTCCGAGCAAGGAGCGACAGGTATAAGGTGTTGATACGCATTGAGAATTGTTGCTTTGTGTGGTTTGTTTTGCAGGAATCTCTCGTCTTACGGGAAGGCCCTTTACGGGAAGTACGGCTTCACGCCTAAGTCCCTTACGGGAAAGTACGGCTTCGCGCCTAAGTCCCTTACGGGAAGGAACGGCCTTGTGCCCAAGCCCTTTACGGGAAAGCACGACCTTCGGGTCTAAGATTACACAACGGAGGGGTTTCCTCGGGTTCTCGTGCTTGTATAAGAATTCTCCCTGAATAAAAGAACACTCTTAACAGGGGGGGGGACCAGCCCATCTTCTGGTCCCCAATACTGTGTCGATCTTCTCCCTTCTCTCATGTTTTCAAAGAATTATAATTTTCAGATTTTCTAAGTGCTCGTGTACGCTCCCGTTTTGTGATAGTGGTATCAGAGCTCGGACTCCTCTCTTTCTCTGAAAAGAAGGACGATTCCGGGAAGAACGGGAAGAACCATGTCGAGCCAAGGGAGAAGCGTTGAAGAGGAACTTCAACAAGTGCAAGCTCAGCTTGCGGAGTTGCAACAAATTTTACAGTTGCCGGACGTCCAAAAGCTTTTGGGCGGAATGAAGAAAACGAATGGAATTGATGCAGCAAGCATCCAGACAACACTGTTGGTGTGAGACCACAAGAGGCAAGAGAAGAAGCACGTGCCGAGGTGCACAAAGGATCTTCGGATCGGAATGAACGGCCTACTTCAAGGAAAGGCCAGGAAAAAGCGCTCTCTCTGCTAGACGAGAGCAAGGACATCTCTATCTCATCTCCATCTTACTCTCCTGATTATACTTCTACTTCTCGATCATCTCGTCAGAAGAAGGAAGCAGCTACTACTTCCACTACCTTACATCAACCTAAAGATAAGCCTCGATTCAAGAAGCAAGGTCGCAAGTCTCAACATTGCATGAGAGTCTTCAAATCTCTCCCGTCTTACGGGAAGGCCCTTCACGGGAAGTACGGCTTCACGCCTAAGTCCCTTACGGGAAAGTACGGCTTCGCGCCTAAGTCCCTTACGGGAAGGAACGGCCTTATGCCCAAGCCCTTTACGGGAAAGCACGACCTTCGGGTCTAAGATTACACAACGGAGGGGTTTCCTCGGGTTCTCGTGCTTGTATA
Organism: Adiantum capillus-veneris; assembly: GCF_014529385.1. Lineage (NCBI taxonomy): Eukaryota > Viridiplantae > Streptophyta > Polypodiopsida > Polypodiales > Pteridaceae > Adiantum > Adiantum capillus-veneris. The sequence goes on along the minus strand of NC_140949.1, from coordinate 43,770,629 downwards.
AGAATTCTCCCTGAATAAAAGAACACTCTTAACAGGGGGGGGGACCAGCCCATCTTCTGGTCCCCAATACTGTGTCGATCTTCTCCCTTCTCTCATGTTTTCAAAGAATTATAATTTTCAGATTTTCTAAGTGCTCGTGTACGCTCCCGTTTTGTGACAATGCCAATGATTTGCATAATGATTTGGATGACAATGACAAGCATGATGATTTGCATGTTGAAGATGTGATTGTTCACAAGCATGATGAGTTAGTAGATGCTTACCTAGCGAAGCTAACCTCGTTGTAGATTCAATCAATCATGAAGAACAGATCTTGGCTTTCGAGTCGAGGTCCACAGATCCCCCACAAGACGATTCGATAGATCCCGAAGAAGCAATCTTTGCTCTCGAGCCTTGGTCCAAAGAACCCTCACAGGAAGTATTATGTGTTCGCATGATTGATACGCACGCATTGTTCGAATGTTTCATTCGTGAAGGTTTCCTGTATTTTAGTCAACATCGTTATGTGATCCCTTTTATTAGGCGTGACATATTGTATGTTGAGCACGTTTCTCTCATGGATGAGCACGGATGTATGCGGATTTTTCGTGAAAAGCTGAAAAATTTGTATGTAAGGAAGTCGCATTCCATGTCTCTTCCTTGGCATGACACAGTTGTAGACAGAGCACATGATAGTATGAGCACCAAGCATGGGCATTTCCATTGTGATTTGCCAGAGTTGATTGATTTTGATCAAACAGAAAAGATTCGATCGCATTGTCTGCATGTGTTTGATGAACGGGTTGTCACTCCGTCTTTATGTTCATCTACATTGCATACACAGTCTTTAGAGAAGACAAGATTTTTTTCCCTACTTTACATGGAATGGGTATGTTCATGGTTTTGTGTTGGAGATGGTTTCAGGAATTTTCAGCCATGGAGATTCTTGAAGATAGAAGAAGCACGACTCTAGAAGAAGTTGAAGCATCAAAGGAGCCACAGAAGACTTTGAGTCGCTTTTGGCGCGGCCCAAAGAAGCAAGCGTTGCAGACCTTTATGAAGTTCAAGTACCGCTCGACCCACACAGCAGAGTGGGCCGGCAAAGAGTCTCTTCCAGGATTCCGGATGCTGTTGGCGATCTCCCTCGATGCCATACAGTTCGGTTCCAGTACCTCACTTTGAAAAGGAGGGGATGTCACGTGACACATCCCAACCCTATGTGTCAGTGGACAAGCTACACCACAGCAGGGTTCAGTCAAGTCTAGATTAGCAGTGATCTGGCACTTTTGTGAGTCTATTCGTAGACCGTGCATGCCCAGTCACTTAGCATAGATGCATATCCTCCGGTTGCACACAGCATGATCATCGGAATTCCCATCAGAATCCATTAGCATCAGTGAGGGGAATTTTTTAGTGCATTTAGCCTATTTTTCCTATTTATTGGTTATTTTCACTTATTATTTTTAAGTGACTTTCCAACAAAAGTAGGTAGGGTAATTTTGCTAAGTTAATATATAAGCAAACCCAAGTTAGCACTTTCTCGCAAAAGAGGAAGCAGGAGCTTCCCGCTCAACAGGCAACTTCTCAACAGTACTCCCCCCAGCAGTAGACCCTCGCCATCACCACCCCTCCCTTGGCGTTTTTCTCCCTACAGCCAGCCATCGCCATAAGCCTCCCGTTCCGGCACTTTTCCCGCGACAGGCTCAGCCCAGCCCTTAGCGTTTTTGCTAATGCCAGCATTGCTGAATTTCCCAGCGTTTTCAGCAATTTACTAACGCTAGCAGATCTGCAAGTCAAGCATACCAGCGTTTTTGGATTTCATATGCAAAACTGCATGGCGTTTTTGACCAGCAGCAAGGAACCTCAGCGTTTTTGATTCTCAGCCATACCGCAGCAGATACACCCAGTTTTCAGCCTCAGACACAGTAGCAGATTTCCCCCAAGAAGGTTGCAGATTGCTTCCCCAACTTTAGCCATAAAAACGCAGCCAAAACAGTCATTTTCAGCCACTGAAACAGTCCCCAAATTCAGCGATTAGAGGCCTACAGATTTCAGCCATCGAGTCGTCGTCGTCATCACCGTCGTCGTCATCGGCATAGTCCCATTGCATCAGTCCATTGCATACGCATTGTACACTTTGTGCAATCAAAGAATAAACCACTCTCGTTGACGAGAGTGGGGCCTTCGGAGGAGGGTTTTACAACCTCTCGGGTGTCGTATCTCTTCTCTCTCCTTCTCTCAGTCTCATTCACTTGCACGCACAATATCCACTCACTTTGTTTGTGACCACAGCACTCTCCCTAAGACGGAAAGCTCTCTCTTTCCCTAAGAACTAAAAGGAACCTTGAGCAATAAAGATCACTAATCTTGAGAAAATACAACATTCATTCCGCTGCACCTAACATTGTCTCAGCGAGCGACAGGAGTGCAGATGAACCCGACCATAGAGACTATCCGTGATTGGCCTGATTTGAAGAATGTCCATGAAGTTAGAAGCTTCTTGGGCTTGTGTTCGTACTACAGGCGGTTCACTAGAAAGTTTGCAATGGTTGCTTCCCCTTTGCATATCTTGACACAAAAAGGGGTCCCTTTCTCGTGGGGACCCACAGAGCTGACTGCCTTTCAAACATTGAAAGAGAAATTGACTACAAGACCAGTTTTGACTTTGTCGGACTTGCAGAAGTCATTTGAAGTATATTGTGATGCTTGTGGTCGTAGTCTGGGTGCGGTCTTAATGCAAGAAGGCCATGTCATTTGCCTACGAGAGCTAACTGTCCTCAACGCCGGAATGGACAGCACAGATTTATGAGAAAGAGAGTTTGGCGGTTATCCATACTCTTACTCAATGGCGACATTACCTACTCGGAGCGGATTTTACTGTCTTTACAGACCATCAGAGTTTATGCTACTTCTTGTCAAAGAAGCAGCTATCGGAAAAGCAGATGCGGTGGGCGAACATCTTGGCCGGATATCTGGTGCAGTGGGTATGCACAAGAGGGGAGTTACTCCGCTCCTTTGTCAACAGATGCCTTGATTTTTGAATACTAGAGTCACTGATGTCTCTTTGAGCTTCAGGGATAATGAGAGCTGACAGTTTTCTGTTGTATGACTTTATGAAATGGAATTCCGGATAATATGAAACTGATTTGTTCTTGAGTTGTTTAAGTGCAGGAACTGATAGACGAAATGACTGCAGCATTTTGGTCTGAATGATCTCGATAGGCATGGTTGCAATAGGGATTAGTCAATCGGGCATCTATGAGGTCCTGGGTGGATCTGGATGCGATTGCTAATTGCATTGCTGATAAATCATGGTCTGAGATCCGAATGAATGTTGAATGTGATTTGTCATGTGGTGTCCTGTGATGTCAAGTGATGTTCTGCGATGTCGTGTGATGTGACTATCGATTGGTACATGTGCTGGATGTGTGTTCCTAGTGCGTCAGTACTCACAATCAGTGTCTGCTAAGACAGTTTATGGCTTCTGTCTGTTTTGCAAGCGTAATCGAGGGCGATTACAATGCTTTCAAGAGGGGGGTATGTCACAAATTGGTGACGTGGCTGTCGAGTACACACACACACACACTCCTTCAACCATGGACAGTCCCCGGTAGAATTGATGGCGTGGCTGCAATGTACGGACAATCCCGTAAAAAGCGGCGCATTCTAGGGGACTGGTTGACACGTGGCATGTTGTACGGACGTCCGCTTTTTGCAGCAGTTTTTACGGCAGCTTGGAAAAGCTTTTGGCTACGCAATTTGAGAGAGAGAGAGAGAGAGAGAGAGAGAGAGAGAGAGAGAGAGAGAGAGAGAGAGAGCTTTTGCTTTATTCTCTCAAGAGAGAGATTTTGATTTTAAAGCTTTTGGTCTCTGCTTTTAGCATCCCTTGTAAACCTTTAAATAAGTGGATAGGCTTCCCACTTCCCAGAGCATCTAGACTCAGATTCTAAGAGTGAGAGCCTCCCACTCGCTTGTACTCTTGCAACAGATTAATACAAAAAGAAATACTGAAAGGGGCGCTAGTCTTTGGGGCCAATATCTCTAGGCACGGAACTCCGTCAGGTCGGTGTCAAATCAATTGTGAACTATGAACTGTTTTGAGGTGTATACTTGTGGTGTCACGGTAGAATCTCGACTTGGAGAGTCCAAGTCTGTTACACGATCAGCAGACTATCCCGGCTATTTGGGTCAGAAATCTACTTTTAAGGCAGACAACAAATCCAAGAAGCATGTTCGTTTTGAGGATGATCCCAGTTTATCATCACCTTTTGATACCTCGGACTCTAGCAAGCAGGACGAAAAGCACCGAAAGCGGAAAAAGACTCTGAAGAGCAAGAAGAACAAGAAAACTAAGAAGAGCAAATCCCACAAGAAATCTTGGAAGCATCAGAAACATTCTGATTGTTCTGACTTATGCAAGTCAATGTATGGGAAGAAGAGAAGACACCGGTACCGTTTGAACCAATATGACCATCTCGAGAAGAAGGGTGGGAAGACCAAGGATTTTAAAGAGAGTGGGCAAGCACTCAAGTTTGATACCCCTTCAGGCTATAAGAATACCCATAAAGCTCATGCATCCATACAACAATTTAACGTCGTCTTTTTGGAAGGTCTTTTTTCAAAACACTCCAAAGTGCGAAGAGCGTCGTCTTATCTGAAAGGGAATGCCAAGACATGGTGGTCTACCCTAATCTTGCACAAGGAAGCGCCTCCAAAGTGGTTGAAATTCAAACGCGTCTTCATTTCCAGCTGGCTTACAGAAGAATACGAAGAGGATGTCATCACAACCTAGAATCAACTGCTTTTCTACTAGTCACTTCTTTTAAGAAAATTACCTTCAAGCAACAAGTTGAGCGGTTTTGTTGCAGTGTATACAAAGAGATACGGTGATATTGCCTCCAAATGAAGTCTAACTTCATTCAGAGACTTATGGGTCATGCCAAACAGGGTTTTGGTATGCATGCCGACATACAAATGTACCCTTCAAACAAGCCAGTGTCCATTAAAACAAAGGCGGGATTGGTTTAAGATTTTGTGGGGACAAGCCCAGAACAGATACACGACAGTACAGAGCTCTGCAGAGTGTGGAGCAAAGTACGTGATCAAGAAGTCCTTATATTCTTTGATGGAGGAACCAAGGCAAACTTCATCTCGATTGAACTGGCGCAAGGTTGGATCAACATGTACGTCCGGAACCAATCCGTACCGTACGGTTGATCTGTATGGATCCGTACCGTACGGATCGATCCGTACGGGGCTGTTTTTTTTATAAAATAAATTCCGGCTTTTATCCATCGTGAGGGTTTCGCAAGGCCTAGGCGATTATATTTTGGGTCATACTTATAAGGCGCTTGAGCACTGAGTACTAAGAGCAAACGAGTAACTAGTCAATGCACAGAAATTGCAGAGAAACAGTGTGCAGGTAAATTCTCTCTCTCTCTCTCTCTCTCTCTCTCTCTCTCTCTCAAGTTCCTCCTGCAAGCTCCCTCTCTCTCTCTGTCTCTTTCTCTCACTCGTGTCTGTCTTATTGTTTGCGACAGATTCATCATGCCTAAGCCATGCAACCCCTACTGGAAGGAGCATACCAATGTCATCCGCATTATCAACACTCCAGGCCAAGCGGGTTCCGGCACTTGACGATGGCAATGCAAGTACTGCAACTTTCAACTCACGAGTACAATTTCTCGTGTCGTCAAGCACCTGACAGGCATTGGCACGACCAACAATTGTGGAGGGTGCAAAAAGGTTCCACAGGATATTAGGGACAAGCTGATTGCGGAGAATTTTTCGGAAGTACCAACACCCAAAAAAAATACAAGTGGACAGCGCACACAGGATGCTCTTCATGATGCTCTTATTGGGGATTTCGATGGTTCATCTCTTGAGGTTCAAGAGGAGCATCCCACTGCTGGTTCTAGAGTAAAGAGGGCTCGAGTTGTGCAGGAGGAGAAAGATGGAGGTGATATGGATGCACGTAGGCAAAGCACCTTGCCTTCGTGTGTGAACTCTCTTTGCAATGAAAGAGGATGGTTCGGGCTATAGCTGATGTTGGCCACACAGATTCATGGTCAGGGGTGGAGTATAAGAAGATGTGCACTACAATGCTTGATGAGCAGAAGGCTTTGATAGATAAGGCTTTGGTCTCGGTCAAGGCCGGTTGGCAGCAGTTTGGGTGCACCATCATACCAGATGGATGGAGTGATGTTCGTAGGCGGCACATCATTAATATTCTTGTGTCGTCTTGTCTTGGCACATACTTCTTGCGCGCTGTGGATGCAAGGAAGGCCGGAGAGCGCATCAGTGGTGAGTTTATCTTTGGGCACATCAAGAAAGCTATTGATGAGATTGGGAAGGAGAATGTGGTATAGGTTGTGACTGACAATGCCTCAAATTGTAAAATTATGGGTGAAATGGTCGAGGCAGCTTACCCTGGGATTTCTTGGACTCCATGTGCTGCGCATTGTCTTGACTTACTTATGGAGGATATAGGCAAGTTGCCTTGGGTATTGCCTATTGTTACAGATGCCACTAAGATGACCACCTTTTTCCGCAAGAAACATCAAGCTTTAGCTATCTTCAGGAGCCACAGTACACTTGATATGGTGCGACCCTCAAAGACCAGATTTGCTTATATGTATTTAGTGCTACAAAGACTCTTCAATTTGAGGGATCCACTTCTCCAGACAGTCGTGGACCCGAAGTGGAGATTGATGCATCACTCGCAGACAGAGCCCACTAAACACATACAGCGACGGGTGCTTGATGAGTCCTTTTGGACACAGGTTCAGAATTTGACAGTGGCATTGCAGCCAGTGTATGTGCTTCTTCGAGTCACAGACATGGAGGGCTCTACATTGGGCTTAGTCTATCATCTCTTCATGGAGATGAAGAGACACATTATAGAGTGATTGTCTCTGACACAGAACTGGTAAGTACTTTTTTTTTAAAATCGATTATTGCTTTTGTTGCAAATCTTCTAGTAGACTTGTTGTCATTTGAATTTGCCAATTCAACTTTGTTTTATTGCTGAAAATTTAAGCTGAGATGACATCATGGCCATTGTAGAAAGGAGATGGACTTTCATGAGTCGTCCCATTCATGGGATGGCTGCATTGCTTCATCCTTTCTACAAGACGCCAGAGCTTTTCCGTGAGAGGAGTCTCTTAAAGCTCAAGGATGATTACATCAATATGATATACGACATTGACGATTAGCCGGAGATTGATGCAGAGATGATCGGCTGCATGAACAATCTAGGACCATCCTTTGCTAGAGTTGTGGTGTTGAGGCCAGAGGCTACCAAGTTTCCTCTTTACATTGTGGCAGAATTATGGGAGACAAGGTCTTCCAACGCTTACACATCTGACTTTACGAGTACTTTCACAATAAATTATTGCCATATATTCAATCTCAATGCTCATTGTTGTAGGATTACTCGGCTGGTGCATGCGAGCGCAACTGGAGCGCTTATTCCTCGATAAATACGAAGATCCGCAATCGTCTCAGCACTTCTCAACTAGAGAAGTTAGTCTATTGCCGAGCAAATATGAGGCTTGTGCGAGCCTACCACGCTTTAGGAACACCCAAGCAGGTCCACTGTTAATTTTCACATGAATGATTGAATCATGAATCATGATACACTCGGCCATTGAGTACTTAGTACATACTAATATTTCCTCTATTTTCATTTTTCAACAGGCGGACCCAACACGCGTGAAGATGGTGGCAGATCCTAGTGCTATAGAGGAGGTGGAGGCGCAGATCAGAAATGAGATTATTCGGCTGCTTCACAGGGAGTTGGAGAGTGTTGATCGGCGTGTGACGAGGTCACGCGCACGAGCTTTGGCTATTCCTCTACGTGAGCATGCTCCAGACCCAGATAGTGCTCGAAGAGAGAGCATTCGTAAAGAGAAGCTACCTATTCGTTCTTCTCCAAAACGGGCAAACGAGGCTGTTCGTCTCATTGAGGCTTCGATAGGGGCAGTAGAGGATGATCTACATGTGGCACAGGTGTCCATGATGACAGAGCCAAAGTACGACAAAGAGGGCAATGTCCTGACTTGCTCTCTTCAACAGAGTCTTCATCTGCATCTGATGATGATTTTTGAGGATGGGGCCATCACATGGATGATGGGCTAGCTTTGAGCTAGCTATTTAGTGCTTTCTACTACTATATAGACAGACTTTCTGAGTAGGATGGTTTCATTTATGATGGCTGATGAGCCTTTTGTTATGGCGTGGGCCTTGTAGGCTATCACCTATGGTACTTTGTCATTTGATGTTTTCAGCATTGGTGTGTTCACTGTTATTTCAGATCTCATTTGACTCTTGAGCTTTGATGTTCTTGTTCAATTATCAATGTCGTCTTAACTTTTAAGTCTCTTGCAGTAGTTACACAGTATGTGGTTGTCTTGTAAAACATGTCTTTGAATGTCTCTATAAGTTGTTGGCTTCTCTCTTGATTTATATTGGAAAAGTCCTAGAAAATCTAGTATTTTGCGGTTTTTTTACAAGAGTACGAATTTTTACGTACATAAAATTTTTTCCTGTACGGAACAACGTACAGTATGTACATATACGCCACGTACAGTACGTTTGGTACCACCTTGAACTGGCGGCCCGACTTGGAATCACGCCTGAAGAAATGGAACTGCTGATGGAGGCAGTTCTAGCAACCCTGTCGCACTTAGCAAGTTCATGGATACTAGGAAGTGAACTCAATAAAGGCCTAAAGTCAAGGTGTGACTGCCAACAGAAAGTATCCGACAGTTGGGCCACATTGCACTTTTGGATGCGGTCCCAATGAGGATAGATGGTCAGATGACCACAGGGAGCCCAACGGAATCATCTCCTAAAATTTAGGGAACTGCTATTTTGGGCCACGAAATGTGTTCGCGTCATTACCTCCGGTATGACGAGGAGAACATTTTACAACTCTGCCCGAAGTCAACTGGGTGATCAGTTGGGATATTTTTAAGCGGCGAACCCGAAACGGGAAAATGCTTGTAAATGCGCCAAGAGGCAGTTTTTCATGAACTTGCCTCATGTAGAAAAATGGGCGCTGATTTTTAACCTGGGAGGAGGCCTCTTTTGCATTCTGTCACAGGTTAAGAGCTATGGAGTGCTTCCTTTCCCTCTTATGTACAATGCGGTGCCAGGAGTGATGCCTTGCACGCTACGCACTGCCCTCTCTCTCCCCTACGAGCAGTATGTTATGCCCCACTAGTGGGCTTTTCATTTGACCAATGTACAGTTATGCGGGTTCATGCGCGATTGCCGAGGCAAGAGCCTCTTGCACAGGTACTGGATTAGCTAGCGGCTAATCCACCCCAGGTACAGGTGAATTCGGAGAGGTTTGACGTCAGAAATCTCGTTCGATTCAAAGGGCAAGTAGCCCTACAGGTGCGGGAGCTCGAGGTCTTGCTATAGATGCGACCGGCACGCAAAACGGAGCCCAAAACAGGGAATTACAGCCTGCTGTGTATTTTTGCAGGTTTAGGGTTTCGGCCCTAAACGGACCCTAATTCCTCCAGGAGGTTCGGGGACGTGAGGGGACCGCTATACAGGTGAATTGGCACATTTTCGGTGCAAAAAACAGAGAATTCACCGTGCTGCAGATTCTCGCCAGGTTTTGCAAAGTGTCCGTATGCGTAGGGAAAGTCACCTACTGCGTGGGGATACTGACTGTGAAGCGTCCAAGTACAGTTATGCTACCAAAATCGAGCCAGAACAGGTGTTTCCTAGCCTAGATTGTGCGGGGCAGGTTGTAGGAGATCACAGGTTTTATTCCCTCTGTTAAAGAATAAAGAAATACTGAAAGGGGCGCCAATTTTGGGGGCTACAGGTTGTCGGCATCTACTCGGGGCATTCTAGCTTCTAAGCTGTGTGTGTATTCAAGTGGCAATTCCCGTAGCAGGTTTCCTTTGCACACTCTCTCTGTGTGTGTCTAAAGTAAAGAATTTCGGGTGCAAGCCAACGCCTACCGCCCCACGGGCCGGTTTCATTGCCGCCAGAAGACGCAAGAGATCGCGAGACTACGAAGCACGGAAGTCACTTTCCCCGCACAAGAGCTATATGTATCTATTGTGGATTCGCCATACAAATTGTTGTCCTGTGTTTGTGTGTGTGTTTGCTGGTACTTCATCGCAAAGGCGAAGCGGGAAGGCTTCGGTCTACGCTTTGGAATTCCGGGAACGGAATTCGGAAATTGTCTGCGGAGTCTCGACTCCGAGTTCAAACGGAAAAAGGATTGAGAGCTCGTCTCTCGGATTTCCCTTACGGGAAGGAACGACCATCGAGTCAGAGAAATAGAACGGAGGGGTTTTCTCCGGTTCTTGTGCTTGGAAAAAAGATTCTCCCGAATAAAGGATTCTTTTTAAGGGGGGGACCAACCCATCTTCTGGGCCCAAATATTATGTCGAACTTCTCCCTCAACTCTGTTTAGTTGAAAGATTATTTATTTTCATCTTGTTGATTATTCGTGTGCGCTCCCGTTTGTGACACCCTTAGTTTCTCCATATGAACTAAACTCAGCCTCAAGTACTGCCCCATACAGTTTGGCCATTGTATGGCCAATCATGATAGTCTTGTAGTTTATTGGGTCCAAGGTGTTCTAGATTTGTGGATTGGCACAATGGTGTGCTGAGCCCGCTTCTCTCAGAAGCCCTCCCCTATAGCCCGGTTGAATACATGTGCAATCAACGGGGCTAGAGAGAGAGAGAGAGAGAGAGAGAGAGAGAGAGAGAGAGAGTCTGACATGGAATTGTTTCTTTTCAGCAATGCAAGCAGAAGCACTTCCCTTGGTTGAACATTTAAAGCTTGATCAAGATGATGGCTCCTTGTAAGCTTGCTTTATCTGGAATAAGTTGACTAGAATTTGTTGGTGTTTTGTTGCTTGTTCTTTCTGTCTGTTTGTACTTTGACTTCAACATTGTCTTTCAAACTATTATTAGCTTACATGCAAGCACACAGACATACATTTTGCACACAAATACGAGGTTAAAGAAGTTGTTAAGCTCATCATGGTTCATTGGGGTAAGATTCTTTCAAATGTAACCACCTATTGTGGTTTTATGTTTTCTCGAAATGCTTGTGGCTACATTAAAATCAAAGCGCGGTTTGAGGTTGCCATATTGCAGAGACAATTGTAATCCGTTAAAGATTACAATTGTAATCCGTCACAAACAAAAATCTCACACCAAATGGGGCTGTGGCATCTTTGAAATATTGAAATCTCAAGGGGGTGTTGGAGATGCTAGTCCATCTCCTTTTGCGCAGCTTGATTGAGTTTTTCAGATACAAAACTGTCTATCTGCTAGGATCTTCCCTTTCAACAAGCACACATACAGAAGAGCATGTGAGGCATTCCATTACCTGTTCTTATAGTGGTGAAAGAGGTAGTTAAGGTGAGTCATTGCTTTGATTTTGGCAATGGGGATTGATGCCAATTAAGTTATGGACAGCATATATTTTATCGTGGATATGGTTATAGGTGGGTGAGGCTTTCTTCATCTGTGCCAACTTCGGCAAACCATTATGGCAGAGCTCTATTCATCAATGTTAAAAAGTCTGGTCTCACTAAAAGGAATACATGATGGATCAGCCTTGTACAAAACAACTTGTCTGGAACCCTCATTAGCTATGTATGAGAATGTATCCTGTGGTACGCTCTCATCCTTTGAATGAAACATACTGTGTGGAAAGGGGCCTCCACTACCATGGGTGGTGCAACCACCTTTGCTCTGATATGTTGAGGGTTTACTGTAAAAGATACGTGAGAGCATCGTAATTATTGGCCACTTGATCTTTGTCCACCATGAAGCTGTGAGTCCAAGTGCCCAAGTAGCTGCTGCGTACATAATTGGAATTATACGAGTATGGTTCATCTAACTATACTCGTACAGTTAGATGAACCATCGAGTATAGTTAGATGAACCATACCTGCATGAAAATTTGTTTTCATATTTGTATGAAAAATAGATCATGCTTTGCCAAAATTGGCTAGAAAAATTCAAGCTGGTGATGCTGATGCAGGCATTATTGATAATTGAAATACATAGTAGTTTCAAGACTGAAGTAAGATGTGAAATGTTCCATGTTTCTATGGGGCTGTGGTTTCAAGAGTGCATCTCCACGTGTTCCGTGTTCCCAAAGCTAACTGCATCTTGACGGTTGACCTCAAGGTTGGTGAAAGCCTCAAGTTTAACATACATTTCCTGCATTTCCAGCACGCTGGAAATACAATAAGCGAGAGGATTGCCATAGTTCTTCTGGTTGTATCACTTCTTTTTCTTTCCCGTTAGTTTTATATTTTATGTAGAATTAGTACGTTTTTTTCTCCTGACATCATGTAAGTTCCTTTGGGTGTTTCTAAAGTAATATTTTATGTAGAATTAGTACGTTTTTTTCTCCTGACATCATGTAAGTTCCTCTAAAGTAATATGAATGTATATCAAGCTATGTTTTCTCTTAACAAAAGAAGAGAGTGGGGATTGCAGGTTTCCTGCAGGATTACCTTGGATTAGGTATCATGGAAGACATGAGGGTCTCGATGTTAGCGTTGTTGTACCAGGGAAATGCATGGTTTTTGGTAAGTGAGAAATCTCATCGGCTCTTAAAAGGTTCTTGTACAAGCCAAATTCTTTAAATCATCCACATTTCTGGTGCTTGAAGGTGTGGATAACGTTGGAACTGTACCATCTGCACTGATAACATATGCGGCTGTACAAGCACTTCATCCAGATTTGATTATCAATATGGGTACAGCTGGTGGGTTCAAGGTAGTATTTGGTCTCTTATTCTTATCCTTTTTGCACCATTCAGTCAGGTCTTTTACTGAAGCTTAATTGTCAGCATACACTGTTAAGGTCTCAAACAGTCGTTTAAACTGCTTAAATTTCTAGTTCCTTAAGTGCATCTTCACGCTCCTTTTTGCACCATTAAGTCAGATATTTTTCTGAAGCGTGCATACACTGTTTAAGGTCTCCAGCAGGCGTTTAGACTACTAAAATTTCTAGTTTCCCAAGTGCATCTTCTCGCTCTTAGTAGTTAATATTGCTTATAAAGGGTAAATTTATGGACGTGGACTTCCTCCCTCGGTTTTCTGGCGTTTTGTCAAGAATGTTTAGAGTGAGCATGGTTGACTCTCTCTTTTTCTTTTTTCTCAAATCATTGGCAGCATTTCTTCTGTGCATTATTAGTTGAGCAGCCCCTTAAACAGCCTTTTGTGTGGTTGGAACTGTACACTCTGCATTGATAACCAACAGAGCAATCCAAGCACTTCATCCATGCAATTGGTGGGTTTGGGATAGCAGTTGATCTCCTGTATTTGTCCTTTTTGCTTTGTTAAGCTAGATGTTTTTTTGAATTTTAATCGCCATTTATGTCCTCCTTTAGGTGTTCAATGCCTGAATTTCCAGTTCAAGAGGGATATTATGTACCCCTCATGTAGCTCTGACACAGATGGTATTCCTCTAGCTATGCTCATGACACAATAAGAGGAGAGTTTTCCCCCTCTTGGATCACAGAAGAACGTATATTTTAGGAGATCTGAGACACTTTTGAAAACCAAGAAATGGTCTTTGTCATTCATTGTATATTTATGGACATTTCGGGGATCACACCTCTATGGTGATTGGATTGTCACGTATCTTGTGGATGTGCCCTAGAGATGTTTATTTAATGAGAAGGTTTTCTCTTGTAGAAGAGAGAAATGAACTGTTATATTTACGTCTTCAAAAGGCCTATATGACCTATGAGACCAAAAGGTTACATCCATGTGTGACTCAAGTACAATGTATGGGGAACATAAAAATACAAATAAATGAGGGTACCTAGAGTGGGTAGGTATGTAAGCCTACCCTACATCCTCATCATCCTCACAACATAATACATGACCTCAAAACATATGGGGACGGGCACAATCACGAGGGCTAATGAGGTGTACAATAGAGAAGGTATGCAATGGTGATTATCCCATGAATTCTCTCATAAGTCTCTGCAGTATGGCCTCAATGTCCTCGATAGTCAGCTCTGTAGGGGGGCGAGGTCGATGTCGCTCAACAATGCTCCATAGCCTCCGCTGTAGACCTCGTCTACGATGTGAAGATCGTCGTAACCTGTGGTGGACCATCCTGAGTAGTCCCTTTGTAAAAAAGTAGCGATCTGCCTTTGTATTCTATGTAATCTCTCCCTGCAGGTGTAGAATTTGTAGATGCATGCAAGATACGAAAATATGGAGAACTTTGTTTTCGATAGCTTTGATGGTTAGTTTTCTGAAAGGATCTTTACAAAAAATTCTCCTATTAGACACTAAAACGTGGTGCTCCTGCAGGCTTAGAGGTTGAAGTCATCAATAACTTCATAAACACATGACAAATACATTAGTTTCTCTCTCAATCGAGCTTCACAACTCCAAGTTCTCGTATTTGCGAAGTCGAGCTTTGGTAAGCTCTCCACACCCAAGCCAGAAACCTCTGGGCTCTAGCTCTGGTACGCGTGCATGGAGAGCGAGAGGGACAGAGAAGAGAATACACTTAGTGTGGGTGGAGCTCCTGCAGCAAGCCTAAGATATGCAGGTCCTTATACCTTTTCATTAGGTGATAAGAAAATAGTTAGTTAAGGTCATGAGTTGGGCAGCTTGACATTGCCGGCCCGTTACTGTCTGTTAATATAAACATTGGTATCATTAATGTCTTGCATAAGACAGGCCCCAAGGAAGACATTCTAATTAACGAGCTTTGGCTAGAACATTAGAATCTCTCTCTCTCTCTCTCTCTCTCTCTCTCTCTCTCTCTCTCTCTCTCTCTCTGCGCGCCACTGCTGCTGCCCCTTGTGCGCGCCACTGCTGCTGCTGTTTCACCCCCTGCGCACGCCACTGCTGCTGCTGCTGAACCTGTTGTAGCTGACCTGTTGCGACTGCACGCTGCCAAGGCTGTAGCACTTGCCGCTGCCTCACTGTGGCAGCATTACCAAGTGCACCAGGCCCGCTGCCCCCAATCTCTCACACACGGATACATACCCACACACACACTACACACATACACGCATACACACAAGTACTCCCTCTCTTCCCCTTCTCCCCTCTTCTTCACAATATGAAGAGAGGGTAGTTACGAAGACAGCCATGTCTTCCCCCATCATCAAGACGCCGGCATCGACAATGAAGACAACGTTCATGCTCACGAACAAGAGGCTTGCACAATTGGAGAAGGACATGAAAGAATGGCGGATGGAGAGAGAGATATGGGAGGAGGAGAAAGCCACCCTCATCAAGCTATGGAACGAAGAGAAGGAGGACATGAGAGCGGAAATCCAAAATCTCAAAGAGGAGAAGGAGAGAAGGGAACGGGAGAACGGGAAGGAGAGGGAGAGATGGAGGAAAGAGCAAGAAGAGATGAAGGCACAAATCGATCTCCTTCATGCTTCCATCACATCCCTCACCCCCGAAGAAGGAGAGATTAAAGAGGAGGCTAAGGAAGCCCTCAAGGAGGAGATCACCAAAGCCCTCACCGCAAGCATTGAGGACAAATTAGAGGCCACCAAAGAAGGATGGGTCGAAGTGGTCAAAAAGAACATCAAGAAGGTTGCAAGAGAGGAAGCCCAAAAAGATGAGGTACTCATCGTACACACAACCATCGAGGAGGAGAAGATGCGACAAGCTCGCCGTCTCAATGTGCGAGTGACCGGCATCAAAGAAGAAGAAGGGTCTACACCCGAGAGCGATGGGAAAGCTTTATGCAAGAAAGTGGGATACAAGGAAGAAGAGATCCCTTTCTCCAAAGTTTGGAGAGCCGGCAAAGATCCAAAGAAGAGAGCTCTCATCCTCCAATTCGCCTCCGAGGAGTCTCGAACTTCTTTCCTCCGAAAGAGGGTCATCTTGAGAGGGCTAGAAGGCCCCCCGATTTATCTTGATGATGACCTCACAAAGATGCAACAAGATCACCGTCGCGCGTGCATGCCTAGAGTCCACCAAGCCCGCAAAGAAGGGAAGAAGGCAGTATATCGAGATGGTAGGGTTATCATTGATGGCAAGACCATCGCATAGGGACTCGCGGCCTATGGGACACACGAGGAGATTCATGTCACGGTTTGGAATTGCAATGGAGACCTATGGACACACCCAGAGAGACTCGAGGAGGTGATGAGAGGTCGAGACATCATTCTACTTACAGAGACACACGAGAGCCCAGAGAGAGGGCTACCACGGATACATGGATTCCAGTGGGAGTCTCTACATCGGGGGTGTATGCGCCAGCACACCACTCGTGGCTCAGGAGGAGTGGCCATACTCTTTAGACAGGGGCTTCACAGTAGACTACAGATTGTTGCCCGGGACCCACAGGCCTGCTACATGTGGATTCGCCTCGAGCTCTCACGAGACAGGATCGTCTACATTGCCCTTTGCTACTTTGCTCCCACAGGCTCCAGATTCGCCCCTATTGAGCAGGAGTCACCGTACGCATGCCTCACGGAGGAGATTATGGAGTACTCCACACTGGGTGAAGTCTTCCTTATGGGAGACTTCAATGCTCGTACGCGCAGTGAGCAGTGTGAGGCATATGACCACGAGGACCCAGAGGCACTACACACTCTAGATGAGGAGGCTACTATGAGAGATACAGCAGACAGAGCTCCAGTCACAGCCTACGGACGACATCTACTTCGACTTGGCTCCCAGCACCGTCTCGTTATTTATAACGGGATGGTCCAGTGGCCCACCTCAGGGGACCTGACTTGTATGCCACATGGAGTTGCAGAGGGAGGGGGGAGTACAGTCGACTATATTCTGGGACCCAGGGAGGCTACACACCTTATCACATCCTTCACCATTCCACCCATACCCATCGGAGCCGACCACACATACCTCTCTTTCTCCATCACCGGAGATACCATCCCACACAGCTCCACAGCACACACTCCACACACCACCATCCATTTCACACACGAGCTAGCCTCTCTTTACTCGGCCGAGGTCGAGCATGGCCTATGCCTCCTCCACCCATCCACACCACTCTCAGTTCTCACATCACATATCTCTTCCGTTCTCCACACTTCAGCTATTAGCTCCTTTCCACACACCACTCACACAGGACGCACTCCCCCCCCCGGGACTATGCCTCAGAACCGCTGGTATGATGATGAGTGCAGAGAGCTATACCGACGCCTCCACGCACAGCGAGCCTTAGGAGAGATCACAGAGAGAGAGGCCAGACGGCATATGAAGACGCTGACACGCCAAAAGCGGCGAGCATTCGAAGAGGCACAGGAGCTTGAGCTATACCGCCTATTCATGAGCATGGATAGCACGACAGCATGGTGCACCCTGCGCGAGCCACGTCCGACTACAGCTATTGAGGATCCACAGATATGGCATGATTATGCAGAGCGACTTTACGAGGTGCCAGGACAGCCTCCTATCCCACAGCCACACGAGCCACGCCCCACGTGCTCCTCCTTCTTTACAGCACAGATGGTAGAGAGGGCCATACGCCGCATGCAGCACAGACGATCAGTTGACCATACTGGATTACAGAGTGAGCACATCATTTATGCGGCCTCCACTATAGCCCCGTTGATTGCACATGTCTTCAACCGGGCTATAGGGGAGGGCTTCCCAGAGGAGTGGACACAGCACACCATAGTGCCTATCCACAAATCTGGCGACACCCTGGATCCAGGGAACTACAGGACTATCATGATTGGCCACACGATGGCCAAGCTATATGGAGCAGTACTTGAGGCACAGCTCAGCTGCTACGCAGAGATCGAGGGTTTACGAGCTCCAGGCCAGGCAGGTTTCAGACGAGCTTTCTCCACCACTGATCACATCTTCGTTCTGCGCTGCCTCATTGATGGGACAAAGGCGCGGAAGAAGAGGCTTTACTGCTGCTTTGTGGATTTCCGCAAGGCCTTTGACACAGTCCCACGCGAGAGACTCTTCTAGCGCCTTCACAGCATTGGGGTACCAACAGAGATGATTTGGGCCATATATGCTCTCTACGAGAAGGTGACGGGTCGAGTTCGTTGCCCAGGCGGTTTTTCAGAGACCATTGCTAGCACCATTGGTGTTAAGCAAGGATGCCCACTCTCCCCGACACTCTTTGGGCTCTACATCGACGAGATCTCCGACTACATACTGCGAGCAGGGGGAGAGGGGAGCGACTTGGCAGGTACTCCGGTCCACATCATGTTATATGCTGATGATATTGTGTTGATTTCAGAGTCATCCGAGGGCTTGCAACGCCATCTTGAGGCCTTGGACGAATTCAGCACACACAGGGGGTTGACTGTGAACCTTGGCAAAACCAAGGTTATGATCTTTCACACATCCAGTGCAGTGAGGAGCGCTGCCACCTTCACAGCAGCAGGAGGAAAGGTTGATGTAGTCACCTCCTATGTCTACCTTGGCATCACATTCGCCAGCCTACCAGGACCCTTCACTATGAGGCAGGCTGCTGCTGACAAGCTCACCCAAGGATATGCAGCTCTGGCCATGCTAGAGCGGAGATGCCACCAGGCACACTTTCAGGAACCCCGCACGAAGGGGTGGCTTTTCGACACCTTAGTCACCCCGGCCTTGATGTACTCGGCGGCAGTATGGGCACCAGGATTGACAGCTGACCAGTGGACATAGCTTGAGAGGCCACAGGTATGTATGATCTCACGCTTGCTCCGCAGCAAGAAGACAGTGCCACATGACATTATTAGAGCCGAGCTCGCCACACCACCCATGGTGGTAGAGGCACTATTCCAGACAGTCTGCTTCATCCAGAGGATGAGAGAGCTACCTCCTGACAGACTTACTCGTAGAGCATTTGAGGCAGCTATACAGCTATCAGAGAGTGGGCATGAGAGAGCATGGTACTCACAGGTCAGAGCATGGTTTGAGGGACACGGTCTTGACATGGAGAGCCTACCACCAGTCCAGTACGACCCCCACTCACCATATGTTCACCTCTCTCGCAGTGAGAGGAACTTGGTACTGAGACAGGATCTGAGGCAGCTATACACTAGGAGAGTCTGGGAGTCACCTGGCTTGGGGACGAGGATGTCAGATTACAGAGACCAGTTTCTCACCATATTGTCCGGGGGGTTCATACAGAGACCACGCTACATGGACACATATATGCCACATAGCTCACGGGTGGCGATTGGTCAGCTGAGAGTGGCTTCACACAGGTTAGAGATTGAGATCGGGAGACATACTGGTGTTCCCAGGGAGGAGCGCGTCTGCAGAGCCTGCACAGAGGAGGTGGAGAGTGAGGAGCACTTTGTATGTAGATGCAGAGCATACACTGAGATCAGAGGCAGGTATGAGGCCCTATTCAGAGGACAGCCCACTCTCCGAGAGATCATGGACTCTCGAGATCAGAGACAGCTCGGACGGTTCTTACTAGAGATACAGAGCCATCGGGACACACTACTACAGCCACACACAGCTACACAGACAGAGAGGAGACAGTCGCAGCTCATAGACTTCTTTCAGAGGATTACCGCCCCTCCCCCACCAGACACTCAGAGGGGAGTGACACTCCCACAGGCGGAGGTGAGCCGAGCTAGACGACGACCACGAGTCACAGGCTACAGGGGCGCGAGCTCCCACCACCGACAGATCGAGGAGATCCGAGCCCGGGAGCGCCGTGCCACTGAGGAGCGAGTGGCCCGGATGAGGGCCGACCCGACAGCTTTCATCCGGGCAGCCTTGGCACCAGACCCGCCCATGTACCACATCTTACATCCCCCCATTAGTACAGGATGGAGCTAGATAGCTTGATGCATTCTCATGATTGTACTACCTTGAGCATATAGACATGCATATACCCCTAGAGATAGAGCTCCATCCCTCCTCAGATACCCCACTACCTACACTCAGTTCAGTTTTGTATCAGTTTTTGTTTCATTTGTCTTTCCGATAGACGGATGACATACACACCATGTACATTTGATTTGTCTCATAGGCCGATTTCGGCCTGACATAGACGTTAAAAATCTTTCTTTCTTTCTTTCTTTCTTTCTTACTTTGTTTAGGAGTGCCCTAGCCAAATTGGCATTCACGGGTGAATTTTTAGAGCTGTGTGGGACTCATTTGGAGGGTTACAACTCCAAGGAACACCTATCAATTATTTTCTCTTAGGTCACGAATGACATTAAGTGTTGTTCGATGACCCAACTTGTGTCAATGAAATTTAAACACCCTTTGCTTGGCCTCTAGCTCAGCGATTACCACCTAAAAATTGATCTCAAAGCAACACATGACCCTCTTTCACAAAAGATCATTGAGTAATGCCATCAAGAGATTTCAAATTTAAATCTTTTTCACCTACTTGAATACCCATGGAATTCAATGTAACTTTAAAGCAAAGATTGGAATGAGCTTTTTAGAAGTTTAGATGAAAGTTTAGAAGTTAATTGATTGGTAGGCCATCAACTTTCACTTGTTGCAAGTAGGGTTCTAGTCATTAAATACTCTCTTAGTACTCTAGTCTTTGGCTTGTTGGAGGCCTTGAAATTTGCACTTACAAAAATTAGCTAGAGTTTGCAATAACTTTCTTTCAAATGGTACAAAGGTAAGATCTCCAAGAGGATGTTCACATGCAACAATGTAAAGAGCTTGTTAAGCCAAGCAAAGTAGAGCTTGTGTGTAAACTCAGAAAAGCATTATAAGGCTTGAAGCAAGGATCCATGCAATAGTATCACAAATTTGATACATTTATACAGTCTCATGGATATAAGAGTAGTCAAGAGGATCAATTGTCCTCTGCTCCTGAGGGTAGTCTCTCTAATTCTATGGATCTCCAGCAAGAAGGGACTTAGGTACCTCTGATCATAGTAGTCCATGATGCAGGATAAGGGGCCAAAACCCTCTCTGAATAAGCATTTAGAATGCCTGCGGATCTTGTATTATGTTGTGCAGTGGAAGAGGTAATGCTCCTCTATCTGTGGCTCAGCGGGACAGCGGGGGAGGCGGCAGCGAGGCGAGGCGAGATGAGGAGGGCAGCGGGGGGCAGCAAGGCGAGGGGGGAGCGCTGTGAGGGGGGGGAGGGCTGGGCTGGGCTGGGGATGACGGGCAGAGCAGGCGAGCGAGGGAGCAGCAGCAGCAGCAGCGAGCGTGCGTTTTTCCCTATCTCATGACAGTAGATGTGTTATTAGTAAGTTATGCACCCCATCTCACCAGTTGGAGATAGAGACTGGCTCATACAGAGGTATAACCCCAAAGGAGAGATTATGCCAAGTTTGCCCCCTGCCCGCCGTGCTGCCCCCTCCCACCCTGTCCCGCTGCCCCTCTCACCCTGTCCCTCGCTGCCCCCTCCTGCCCTGTCCGCGCTGCCCCCCTCCCTCCCTATCCCGCTGCCCCTGTCCGTCATCTCGCTCCCTCCCCCCTGTTCCTCCTGCTTGTGCCACCCCCCCGCCTCGCGTCTCTGTCTCTGTCAGAACTGGTTCACAGCGGCTTCGACTCTTGTCGCTCGTTTCATCGCCTTCAACTCCCCTTCGTTCGCCCTTGCAGCAGCAGACACAGATGCAGGATTCTGCTTCACCATAGAGGGACAGGTGGGCCCCAGTTTAAGCGTCAGAGGGGCCGGCTGCATCAGGAGCTTCAACGATGCCTTGTGGGAGGAGAGATTGACCTTCTTATGCTACAGGAGCATCATCTGTGGGAGAGCTGCATTAAACGTTGTGGTCAGCTTTTGCGTGGACGATATGAGACTTTTTGGTCAGGTGCATTTGGATCTGGTGGCATCCAGGGAGGGGTATGCATGACTATTGCGGACTCTTGGTAGCATGCCATTGTGGACAGAGGGATTATTGTGCCTGACAGGGCTCAGTGGATCGCTATGCAGGTTCAAGGGTGCCTCTTGGGTTTCCTGAACATCTATGCGCCCAATGTGGCGAGTGCACGAGCAGAGTTCTGTCTCACGTTGTAAAGTCTCTGCCGCAGGCAGAGCAATGGTGCATTGGTGGTGACTTCAACATGTTGGAGGACCCCTCTGACAGGATTGGAGGTAGCCACACTACAATGCATGGAGTTGATTTGGCAGCTTGGGAGAGGTTATGTATGACTGCGGGTTTTAGATGTGTTGCAACATTCTAGCTTTGTGAGGCCCCCAGACAGGCCTTCTCTCGTTCAAACCGCAGAGTGGGAGGAGTGAATCTATCTCGGATAGATGGCTTCTACACTAGTGACCACTTCTGTGGCTTGGGTGGGACAGTTTGGGACTTCTTTTTCGGACCATGCACCAATGATCCTCACAGTGACAGATAGACAAAGGAGGGGGAGCACGATGCTAAGCATCCCTGAGAGGGTCTTGATGGACTCTGCGCTCAGAGAGCGAGTGGTGGCTCTTTGGACAGAGGGCTTAGACATGTAGGACTCTCCTGCTAATAGAGTGGCCTCTGGACTTGCTCGGTTTAGTCGGCTATTTCTCCAGGAGTCTAGACTCTACGGCCCGCCTGGCTGCAGCAAGAGAGGAGGAGCGGCGTCTCCGACGAGGAGTTGCTTGCAGAGGATGCAGGAGCAGCATCCAGACAGTTCCTGGTTGGAGGAGCAATTGCAGCAGGCTCGCCAGGAGCTTGCCAACAGAGAGGAGAGGTGCCATGAGTTTGCTTTTCATCAACAGGCATCGCAGTGGACCCAGGTGGGTGACAGAGTGACAGGGGCTTTCTTTGAGACAATGGGGCCTTGACATACACATGCGAGGGTCAGACAATTGAAGAGGCCTGACGGGTCAGTTGCTTCAGAGCCAGAGGACATGCGTGCAGTTGCTACTGACTTTTACCGTGACCTGCTGTCAGCAGAGCCTCAGTCAGAGCGTCAAGATGCATGCAGAAAGCAGGTGTGGGCACAGATGCCTTGGCTTGTGACTGAGGAGATGCACCAGAGGCTTGAGCTGCCTCTTCAGTTAGAGGAGCTCCACGCAGCCTTTAGAGCACTTCCTCGTGGTAGTTGTCCAGGTGAGGATGGTTTTACTCCCAACTTTTTCTTGGAGTACTGGAACTTGCTTGACCCTGATTTCTGTAGTGCTTTTCAGTACATCCTACACACAGGAGAGATGCCTGATAGCATGAGTGAGGGCCTGATTTACCTCATTCCCAAGGAGGGTGGCTCCTTGGATGAGATTCGACAGTGGCGGCCCATCACCATCCTCAACTCAGCCTACAAAAGTCTTTCCAAGGCTCTGAGTGTGAGGGTTCAGTCACTTCCAGAGAGCATTATACATGGGCGAGAGAGGTTTTGTCAAGGAGCGTAGTATCCTTGACAACATCTTTACTTTTTGGGAGGTATCTGCCCTTGCGCGCCTTTGTGGTGAGGATCTGGTGATACTTCTTCTCGATTTTGAGAAGGCCTACGATAGAGTTGACTGGGACTTTTTGGAGGGCACTCTACGCAGGATGGGCTTCTCAGATGCTTGGATCAGAGGTGTGTCAGCTCTTTACAGACGGACACACAGTTAGGTACTTTTGTCAGGTGGTAGAGGTGATCGTTTCATGCTCACACGTTCGGTCAGACAGGGCTGCCCTCTTGCCCCCTTCCTCTTTCTATTCTATGCTGAGGCGATGAGCAGGTTTTTGGTTTCACAGCAAGTTGGTCTACGTGGCTTAGCACTCCCTATTCGGGGAGATGAGCTACTGGATGCTGAGTTTGCAGACGACTCAGCCTTGTACTTGGATGGCCAGGAGGCCAACCTTCACAGGTGTGAGCAGGCTCTTGAGACCTTTTGTTGTGCATCAGGCGTAGTGATCAACTAGAGAAAGACAGTCGGTTGGTAGTGCTCCAATGCCTAATTGGCTACGAGGTGAGGGTTTCAGATGGATTCCCCCAAGCCCCACAGGTGGCAGAGTGTTGTTTTCAGAGGATCTGAGTTGTGGGCATCTGTTGGAGGACTTGTGTCATAGATCCTAACCCAGCAGCTCTTGAGATTGGCCATTGGAGGCTGTGAGCTTGGGAGAGTTGTCCACTGGCACGAGTGTAGTGGGATCTTGGAGAGTGGTTTTGGAGGGACCCTTTCTCCTCATCCGACGATCCAGGTGTCCCTTTCTTTCAATACACTGCTCGACTGGGACGTCACATACTAGCAGCACAGAGAGAGGCTCGTCCTGCTGCAACACCTCATTGGCAGGAGGAGTGTCTCATAGCTGAGTTCTTGTCAGCTTTTTGGGCGAGGTTGTGGGACTCCAGACAGCCGAGGCGAGTCACTTTGTTCCAGTGGCTAGTTGCACATTGAGCTACACCAGTTGGGAGCCGGCTTGTACATAGCGGTCTCTCGGCAGCATCCGCAACTTGTGACCATCTTGTGGAGAGTCAGCGTCATTGTCTTTGGGACTGTCCTTCGGCACAGCAGGTTTGGCCTCGTGTCCTTCGACTGATGCCAGCTCTTTCCACAGCATGGCAGTACACTTGGGGGGCAACTGCTTGGTCCACTCTTGGCCCAGCACTTCAGTTTGAGCTATCCTCCACCAACAGGATGATAGTGATGCAGGGGGGTCGACCTACACTCCAGCCTGCTACAGAGCTTACTCCTCAAGAGTGATGGAGTGAGAGAGAGGAGTGTTGGGAGCTCATATGCGGCTTGACACTCCGGTTCATCCGGCGGGCCCGTTGCTTCCGCATCTTTGAGGCTCGCCCTGTACCACCAGCAGAGACAATTCGAGATCGTTGGCTAGAGCTGATCCATACTCTCAGAGGACAGTTTGAGAGACTCCATGGTAGCTCCACCGCATGCGGGAGCGTAGAGAGGCTTTCCTTCGACTCAGGCGCCCTGGGCCTTTCTTCACCATGGTCTAGGGTGTGGGCATGGGGGTGTGGGTTTTTTGAGAGAGAGAGAGAGAGAGAGAGAGAGAGAGAGAGAGAGAGAGAGAGAGAGAGAGAGAGAGAGGGAGGGAGAGATGAAATGAAATGAAATGTTATATTAACGTCTTCAAAAGGCCAAAATGACCTATGAGACCAATTTGTTACAAAATGGTGAATCTAATGCCATGTCTGGGTACAAAAGAACTAGATACTACTACTAGAATCCATCCTCATCTGCACTCTGGATATCGAGAGGATATGGCTCGAATCCTCCTGTTGTAGTCTCCATCGATGGATGGAGAGAGAGAGAGAGAGAGAGAGAGAGAGAGAGAGAGAGAGAGAGAGAGAGAGAGAGAAATTGAAATGTTATATTAACGTCTTCAAAAGGCCAAAGTGACCTATGAGACCAGAAAGTTACAATGTGGTGGATCTGATACAAAATCAGAGTCAGAGTAACAACGAGAGAGAGAGAGAGAGAGAGAGAGAGAGATGAAATGAAATTAAATGTTATATTAACGTCTTCAAAAGGCCAAAATGACCTATGAGACTAAAGTGTTACAAAATTGTGAATCTGATACCATGTCTGGGTACAAAAAGACTAGAACAAAAATACTACTACTACTAGAATCCATCCTCATCTGCACTCTGGATGTCGAGAGTATGGCTCGAATTCTCTACTGTAGTCTCCGTCGATGCTGTGTAGCCCCTCTCCTCAATCGTGGCCATGTGGATCTCTGTAGCTCCAGTGCTCGGTCGATGAGAGTGCCGGTAGTGGTCGAATGAGTGGGGGCCGAGCTCTGCACAAATGAAATGAAATGATATATTAACGTCTACAAAAGGCCAAAATGACCTATGAGACCAACTGATTACAATGATGAGTTTAGTACCAAGTCTGGGTACAAACAAAGAAAACTACAAACTAAGAACTGAGATAGGAGTGCTACCAACTCCTATGGGTGGCTGGTAGGCTGAGCAATGGTATCATGCCACAAAGGTACAAAGTGGGGATAAGTGTCACCATGATACAATATAGCAGTAGCATGAAGCCTATCCTGATCGACACTCTGGCTGTCGTGCTAGAATCCTGTGGATCCTCTGCCGCAATCTCCGCCGATGCTGCGTGGCTCCCCTCCTAAAGTCGTGGTCGTCTCGATCTCCCCAACTCTATAGCACGGCCAATGAGAGTACCGCTGGTGTGTGTATGGGTGGGAACCGAGCTTTGTGATGGTGGTGTCCCCTCTGCCTCTGTGGTACTCAGATTGAAGAAATCTGAGATGCGTCTCTGGGGCTGTCTCTGTCTTTGCCCTCTCAATAGAGAGTCTCTATGTCTCTGTATCTCAAGTAGAAATAATCCGAGACATCTCTGATCCTGATATCTCATGACTCTATCTAACAAGTCAAAACCATCTCTCAATAAACAATGAAAGCGTCCCCGTATCTCATAGTATCCCCGTATCTCATAGTAGACTGTGCAGTGACATATGTAGTGAAACTCTGTCTCTGGCTCTGCATGGCATAACTGACATATCCTATTGTTTGCTGGTATGCCTCTGAATCTACCTGCCTCAATCCCAAGCTGGTGTGAAGATGTGCGAATCTGGCCTATGGCACATCGTAACCCATGAGATAGATGTGTGTCCATGTAGTTGGACCGTGTGACAAATCCGTCTGTCGTGAGTTGGAGAAGATGCTCTCTATAGAAAGCCCTCTTCGTACCCAACCCCTGTGATGGCTCTATCCATGTGCTCCTGCTATCAAGCTGGATAAGATCCTGCCGAATGAGTCTAGTAGTCTCCATCCGTGAAGAGCCAAAGATGGTGCATCAAGAAAATACTGGAAAGGGGGCAGCCTGTCCATGCTGAAACCATGCCTCTGAAACCATGAGCTCATCTGTGCATACCAACATGATGTATCTCCCTGTAATGCCAGCTGTCTGGATGACTCAAGAGCAAGCCTAGCATACCTGTCCCTGGTGGTGTCCCATAAGCTGTGTACAAATGATACTGATCTGGTGAGTGCCTCAACCTCCATAGGTGGGGCAGCCAGCTCCGCTCGTATGATGTCATGTGGAACTGAGGCCTTGGCTCTAATCAGCCTAGAAATCATAGATATCAAGGGTCTCTCCATATTACTCCATCCAGCACTGTCAACAGACGGTCCCCAAACCTGAACCCCGTAGTGCATAACTGAAGCGACCAAAGTGTCGAAAAGTCAGAGCTTTGTTCGAGGTTCTTGGAACTGAACCAGAGAGAGAGAGAGAGAGAGAGAGAGAGAGAGAGAGAGAGAGATGAAATGAAATGAAATGTTATGTCTTCAAAAGGCCAAAATGACCTATGAGACCAAACTGTTACAAAAATGTGAATCTGATACCATGTCTGGGTACAAAAAGACTAGAACAAAAATACTACTACTACTAGAATCCATCCTCATATGCACTCTGGATGTCGAGAGAGTATAATCCTTTGTTGTAGTCTCCGTCGATGCTGTGTAGCCCCTCTCCTCAATCTGGCTGTCTGGATTTCCGTAGCTCCAATGCTCGGTCGATGAGAGTGCCGGTATCTATATATATATATATATATATATATATATATATATATATATATATATATAGAGAGAGAGAGAGAGAGAGAGAGAGAGAGAGAGAGTTTGTATAAAAAGCAGCTAGAACTTTTGTGTCTGCAATTTTTTTTCAAAATTCTCTGCTCTTGAGATTTTTGATCTAACAGGGTAAAGGTGCAAAAGTAGCAGATGCTTATATAGCAACCAAGGCAGCTAATCATGACCGGCGTATACCCATCCCGGTAGGCCTTGAAGGGACTATAATATGCACTTCTAGAATGTTGTGTGTTTGAACTACATTCTAAATTAATGCATTTTGCAGATTTTCGATGAGTACGGCATTGGTGAAAACACAACTATATCAACTCCAAATCTTGTACAAACTTTACAATTGAAGGTGACATATGACTCTTTGCAGTTTGTAGACATGTTTTCTTGTCATCCAAGTGTTTAACTCAAGTGTCTCTACAGGAAGGGAAGTTGTCGACCGGCAACTCGTTAGACATGACACCTCAGGATGAACAAATAATCAAATCTAATGATGCGACTATTAAGGACATGGAGGTATGCTACATTAGCTATCTGGAGATTGGTCTCAAGTGTTTTGATTTTTTACTCGACTGTCTACTAAGCCAAAGTCAGCCTGTGAGACTTAATAATGTACATGTGTATGTCTCCTGGATATCCAGAAAAAAAGGGGACAAAAGTGCTGAAAATATGAAACAAAGGAGACTGAGGTGGAGTATGTCTGGGTGATGTATACATGTGTACTAGAGATGAAAGGGATGGAGCTCTAACTCTAATGATGTGAAGCTATTTACTCAGGGAAGTCCAACCATGATATGCAAAAGTTTAAAGACCAGCTAGCTCCAGATACCAAACTGAGGGTGCAGGATGTCATGCATTTCTCCACAGCATAGCAGCAGGGATCTCCCTTTGGTGTACTCTTCGGGCCTGATACGGAGCGTCTGCGGGCTCAAACATTCTCTGTTTGTTATAGTGTGACCCCCATCTGAGTGACTGTGACAAAAAAATCCAGAGCGAGGCATCTCTGTAGCTTCTCTACCCATTTGGAAACACACTCTCAACCTCGCAAACTATTAACAAAACATTCTCTTCAAACTGCCTCCAGAACACAACTCACGCAAGGCCAGGGGAATTAGAGACTCGCCCACCCACAAGCTCTGTGAGGATGAATTGCCTCAAGGCGTGGGATTACAACACCCGCCAACCATGCCTAACATGAGACAACTGACCCCACAAACATATAGATGCACACTTTCCACATCGCATCTCTACCACAATCTTTGAACCACTTTCCAATACTAGTCTCTTATCCTCCCTTTCTTTCATACACAAGAAACAACATGTTCGTAGTTCTTGGGTTCCTTCTCGTAGATCAGCCCCATCTACGACATTTATGGGCTGAAAACAGAGAAAAACAGCAACTTATCGTGACTTGCATTGGAAGCACTCTCCGTAGGCACTTCATCGTGACGGAACTTGCCTACTTGGTCATGGCGTCATCCCTTACACTCATGGGCATCACCAGCCGGCGTCTTTGTGGCTGAATCTGCAGTAGAATGTGCTTGCATCTAGCGCTGGCTTTTTCTTCTATCTTAGAGAAGGAGAGAGTTTGCTTTTATAGCTCCTAGCAGCCGGTGGGAATAGAGGGGGTCTCGCCTGCAGGATAGAGAGGAAGAGGAGCACCAAAGAGAGGGATCGCTTTGTTCGTGTTGGGTTAAAGGCCTAAATAACCCCTTTTGTACATTTTTATACTTTGTCCAGGTTCAAATAGACACATTTTTGAAAGGTCACTTATAATAAAAGTGGGAAAACCCAAAACTCACTTATTGAGTTTTCCCCAAAAACGTGAGCTTTCTCTCTCTCCCTCTTCGTTCTGCTAGCTCTTCCCTTCTGCAGCACAGTGCCTCCACTTCAAGCCTCAAGGCATGCACATCTTCGCGTGCTCTATCACTTGCACACACCGCCGCGCGCTCATCAACTAGTATTAGAGCCCAATTAGGGTTTGCTCCCAAACCTGCAAACGCTGATTTTCAGCCAAGGAGGTCAACTTTCACACGAGATTTTGCAATTTCATCGCCAAAGGACTCGTCCCCGGACACTAGAGAGCTCCCGGCAAGTCAAATTGACCTAAAACAGGTTGAAATTAGGTCAAAACCAGCAAATTACAGGTTATGACAGCAAAATACAGGTTTTGCAAATGATGTATTAAGGTGTGGGAACACGTTTGCTAAGTCCCCGCTACCCGAAAACACTGAAATTGCCGAAAAATAGGTCTTAAAACAGGTGTTTTCAGCAAATTTCAGATTTACACAGGTTTTTGCGAGTGTTTTTATGATGCGACTACATTGGGGGAAGTGCAAATTGAAGCAATCTATACACGTTTGACAAAGTTTGGCTACGTATGACCATTTGTGCCTCAATTTCACACAATTTGATGCTACAAATTGAGGCTTTTGCTCTTACATGCTTCTAAAGGCTGTGCATTAGCCTTATGTATGTTCTGTGAGATTAAAGACAACTAAAATTGTTGTTTTTGAGCACAAATTCGCTCGCTGAAATTTCCTGCCCATAAATTTCAGAAATTGTTTTTTGTGCCTAAATCGACCTATTTTGCCCCAAATTGCTTCTGTGACCATTTGGAGTTGTAGTGCAATCCTCAATGAGGCTATACTCTGGTTTTTGTGCATTTTGCCCAAAAATTCAGCGTATTAGCCCTCTTATTCGTACAACTATGGCCTCATCTTCTTCGGATGTGAAGAATCTCTTCGAGATTAGGAGGTTCGATGGAACAGGTTTCGATCTTTGGAAAGACAAGATCCAGGGAATCCTATTTCTTAAGGATTGTGAAGGGGCACTTGAATAGGTAAAGCCACAGAATATGACGGATGAAGCATGGGTTAACCTGAACAGGAAGGTTGTTACATACATTAAAATGGCCGTGATCGATGAGACAGTCATTGATATGAAAGGTCTCACAAGTGCTTTTGATGTATGGGAGAAGTTAAAGGGAATGTATGAGAATACGCCGCCTGTCAACCAAGTGCATTTGATGCGAAAACTTGTTGGCATGCAACTAGATGAGTCCAAGAGCGCTGCAGAGCACTTGTCGTTGTTCGCAGGTACTTTGTCGCAGTTACACTAGGATCTGATTCAGCTCTACCAAGAGCACATGGATACAGCCGACACAGGAGTTGGGCACAAAGATAGCCTTCTATAAAGAGCATCTTCTTCAACTTACGAAGGACGGTTTTGTGACTAGGCCTGCATACATGGATACGCACTTATCTCATGGGATACGATGCGCTATTGGGCAGATACGCACATACTCACATCAGCTCCAGATCGAGACTAGCCGATTTCGAGGGGTACCAGGAGGGACAAGGATATGTCACCTATGTAACTTAGCAGAGCTGCACTACACATGTCATTGCCTAGTGTACTATGAGATACGCGGCCGCTTCCACTGTGTGTTCAGAGAAGGTTTCGGAGCATTTTCTAGGGTCATGAGATTCGAGGATCAGAGATGTCTCGGATTGTTCCTGCTAGAGCTGCGCAAACTTATGGAGAGCTTGCTGAGGACATCAGGGAAAGACAGTCTCAGAGACGAATCACAGATTTCTTTACACCAGCCAGGGGAGAGCCAGAG
The DNA here is from genome assembly GCF_014529385.1 of Adiantum capillus-veneris. NCBI lineage: Eukaryota > Viridiplantae > Streptophyta > Polypodiopsida > Polypodiales > Pteridaceae > Adiantum > Adiantum capillus-veneris. Next base: position 43,739,631 of record NC_140949.1, on the reverse strand, counting down.
GAGTCATCACAGCAAATCTCAAAGCCCACCCACACTAGAGGTATGTTGCTTGACCGAGCCACTGAGCTAGGAAGATCCAGAGGCCCGCGACCTCGTGGGTTCTCCCACCATCGACGAAGGCTGCAGCAGAAGATACAGATCACTCTAGCTCGACATGCAAGACGCCCAACCAGAGTACTGACCATGGAGGAGGTTGATGAGATTCGACAATGACCGATAAGAGATTTTGTTTGAACCCACCAACCCCCCCTCCCCTATATCTCGTCTCAATTCCAGATCAGCTTCAGATTCAATTCCTTTTTTTCCTTAGTGTTTTAATGTTAGTTCTTTGTAATTTCCGTCCTCGGACATGATATCAGATTCACCAATTATAACTTTTTGGTCTCATAGGTCATTTTGGCCTTTCGTAGACGTTAATATAACATTTCATCTCTCTCTCTCTCTCTCTCTCTCTCTCTCTCTCTCTCTCTCTCTCTCTCTCTCTCTCTCTCTCTCTCTCTCCTTGGTTCTCTACGCTTCCGCATCGTCGACTTTGACACCTATGACGCATCAAAGATGTCCGTTCCTAGATGGTCGAATTCTTCTTCCCGATGCTCCCTGTCACCCATTCGATGTGACGCATCAGAAGTATCCGTTCTTGGCGGCCTTACAAATATTGCCGTCCACAATGCTCTCATCATTACTCTTAATGATGCACTAGAAATATTTGTACTCGGATGGCTCTAGTGAGGAAAACCCTCTCACTTATTATTTCAATAATTCGTTTGGAATTATTTTCCCTTCAGATTTAGCAACAGAGAGATAGCACGAGGCTTTCATACAACTGCGGCACCAAGGTCCTTTCTTCACGGTTGGCGAGGGAGGGTATCCACTGAATTTCGCAATTTAGACGTATATTTATTATTTGAGCATGGGAGGGTCTCCCTTTTTCTCTTGTACAAATTAACCCTCTTGTTAGGGGAGATGTAGCCCATTGAGCATTTCAGAAAATTAATAGAAGGATCTTTTCCACGCCCAAAAGAAAACAATCATCAACAAGTGTCAAAATTATACTTTGAACCACCAGGTGAGTCCACCTCCGTAGGACATGAAAGATTAGCATGAACTAACTCCAAAATACGGGAGGCACAAAAAGTGGCCTCCTATGGAAATGTCCCTGTGTTGTTTTCCTTGTTCACATGAAGAGCAAACATGATGAGGCTTGCAAAGCTTGGGAAAGACAATAACCATATCCGTGGAAATAAGATGTTGCAAAGTAGCAATTTGGACATGACCAAAGCAAGACTCCCATGGAATATTCTCATCATCTGTGATAAGTGCTCTAGAATTTGGAGAACAATAGATGCAAATGTATAAATTTCTGAGGTCGACTCATGGTTGTAGCAGCAACTCCACTCTCTACATCCACAGAAAATACCGTTACTTACTGCTCCAGGGGATAACATCTAAACTGCAGATATCCGGATGGTCTCTCAACTCACAAGTACTGGCACGATGGTGGGTTAAAATAGGAAGATGGAAGTTGGTGAGGCAGAGGGTGTCGGTTGAGGAGTAGGGATTGCGCTTAGATGTTTGCTTCTTCCCTGTTTGGATCAATCATCCAGGTTTCAGTCCAATTAAGTTTCTCCTTTACAAGAAGGGATCCTCTGCAATTGGAATTGAAGCTGTTCATTGTTCTTCCTGAAGTTGTAATACTCGGTGTTTGTAACAAATGTGCTATTTATGTTTCATGGTTCCATTTCATACTTATCCATATGGCATGCTTGTAATCATTTGCAGATAGGCCTTTAAGCCAGCTTTACACATAACTGCGTATTTAATCTTTGGTTTTCGAAGTCTAAAGCTGTGTACTGTTGTTTGATCAGGGTGCTGCAGTGCTTTATGTGGCACACCTTCTGTCTACTCCAGTGATCTTATTGAAGGTGATCACAGACATTGTGGATGGAGATAAACCCACTGCCGAAGAGTTTTTAGAGAATCTATCGAACGCATCCCTTGTGCTGCTGCAGACATCTCTTCAAATGCTCGACTTCATTAAAGGGAAAAGCTTAGCAGAGTTGTAGATATATTTGAAACATTAAGGTCTCTTTGTGCACGCACCCATCTGACATGATAGTTTTCTTTGGGGTGCTGAGCTCTTAATTCCATGGTTTACTACACAATTGCTAGACGGTCAGTCTAGAGTACATTGTAAGTATTGACCTTGAGCAACTAGCCCAGGTGATAATTTTTTAGCCTCAATTTTATCTGGCTTAATATAAGGCAAAGCTGCTGTTATTTTCTCAGCTGGCTGCCCATCAGCAGTCAGCAGATGACTTGATTTTGTAAACATGAGGGTGATTGGAGGCCCTACATATTGACAAATTGGACAAATTTGACATTAAAGGACATGATTTTTCAAAGAGTTCCACCTTCAGAAACGTGGTGTAATTATGAAAAGAACTCTGAAGTATATAGCCATCGGGTACATGTCATTGAGACACTTGTGTTGCCAAGCTTTTATCTTACCTTGATGATTTGATCTTCCTGTCAAGGTTGATTTTATCTTACCTTGAGCTCAATGCCCATAACATGATACAACCACACATGATACATTATTTATATGTTTGTATGGATATATGGCATACATTTACATGTCTCCATATATAGATACATACATATATCATCAAGGAGGCATCCAAAGTGATACAATTGTTTTCGAGTCTATGTACCATACGAGATGTGCCATCTCACATAGTGACAAGAACCTATGTTTGCATGTGTCTACCATCTTTCTGGTCTGAATTTCCAGGCAGAAGCTCAAAAACACGTGTTCCAGCTTCATACATCAAAAGTAGCATTGGATGTGAATGCAAAGTTTTCCAGTCTGATTTCTGCCATAGTAACATGGAATTGATCTGTCGAGTGCCATCTACATGACAACTGTGATTCTGGGGTAGAATCACCAGACTTCTTTGTGACAATGTGCTTGACCCCTCTATTAAGTGCACTTTTAGAGAGGAAATTTGGTTTTTTAAGTGTTTGAAGTAGCTTCACATTCTGTCCCGTTTTGATTATTTGATTTTGGAAGGTGAGTGATTGGCATTGCCAATTCATGATAATGTGAAGGGACTCATAGTTTTCTCAACAGACATTGCAATGGAATCCACGAAGCGTTTTCAATTAAAATCTGTTTTTCACTAGTGATATGTGCTTAGTAAGATGTTGTCCAGAATCTCCAGGGTTGCCTAGGAAGATAGTGTGCAGAATCTAGTATCTATCTTTACTAAAACACATTAAAAGAAGGTGAAGAACAATATTGAATACATAGTTACGAACGTTCCCGAGGATTTTGAGGGGATTGTTCAATTTTGCTATGCTTTGTTTAAATCTTGATTTCTTTTGTATTTTGTACATTTTCGTATACATCTTGATTGCATGCAACTTTACTGTGCTTAGTGTTTATCCTTTTCTAAGTGCTTAATATTAAAAATTCTCATTTTTTCACATAATAGTATAATACATACAAAAAAAAGAATTCGTACCACCTACTTGCTTGTTCCCTGAATGGTCCATTACTCTTTTGAGTGATTGAAATTGCAAGTAGGCCTATGATTGCCTTGGGTTTTAACTCCTTGGGTCCATTACTCTTTTGAGTGATTGAAAAATTGCAAGTAGGCCTATGATTGCCTTGGGTTTAACTCCTTGGATCCATTACTCTTTTGAGTGATTGAAATTGCAAGTAGGCCTATGGTTGCCTTGGGTTTATTTCTGCTTGACTTAACAACTGATTTTCCTTCCTATGTCCTCTTATCTCTCACCATCTCAAGCATATTAGGTTTCTCCGTCTCTATTTTCAATCTATCTCTACTTTTTCACCAAGTCCACTCTTTTCTCTTTCATGTGGGGGAAAGACCAAGCTCCCTATTCACACCCTGCTCTTCCACTCCCCTTCACCTAGAACGGGAATCCCATTTTGACACTTGGGCCATGGATAGAGCTCACAAGTTTGCCCAAGGTCGCAGATCTGGACAGTCCATATATTGGACATTCCAAGCCAGAATATTTGCATGCAATTGATAGAGCGACAAACACATCAACAAGCCACAAAACTGTTGGAGTGACTGTATGATTTTGATGGTTTTTGTGGGACATCGTGTGTTCAAGATGTTATTCAATCCTTTGGAGTACAGTTATTAGCCGAAATTCCATTTTGGGCACGTTTTGGCCTTCATTTATGGAGTGAGTGTGTTTGCATGTATGAACACAAAGATATGTGCATGTACTGTGGTCATAGATTGCGACAAATATAGACTATATTTTGTTCGCTATTGGTTTTGCGCAAATTTTTTATTTTTTGCAAAATGTCTTAACGATTATAAAAGCAATGCTATTTTAGTGATAAGCTAAACAAGAACAACTTCCATGTTTGGAAGATCGAAAGAACCAATTTTCTAATGGGTGAAGGTTATTGAATGTGAATAGGAAGACGCACCATTGTTGCTTGAGGAGAATTCTACTCCTCAAAGGTAAAAGCCTCAAAGATTAGAACCAAGATGGTCATATATTGGTTGTTTGTCAGGTTGGAGAATACCATGATTAGGCATATACTGAATGCCAATTCCCCCAAGGAGGTGTGGAAGAATTTGGTCTCAGTAAATGGGACCAATAATAAGACAAGGAAGCTGAAGTTGAAGATAGATCTCAACACAAAATGAGCATGTTAGTGAATGGTTATGTTTTAAAGATTAAGGACATGTGAGTCCCTTGCATCTATTGGTGTCATGGTTTATGAAAATGCTAAGGTGGAAGCATGCTTGCATCAACATTGAAGTAGTTCAAGAGCTCTATGCATACTCAAGAAAGCATTCAGACTTTTTCCAATCTTGTGTCCTTGTTGAGTGTGGAAGAGAAGAACACTGGTGAAGATGGTCGTTGTCATGGAAACCAGAATCAAGGCACACAACATATGCTTGACAATCAAATTAAAAACATAGATGATAAAGGAAACTTATGAGGCAAGGGGAGCCAAAGAGGTCTTTGAATTTTTTTTAAAAACAATGTGCATAATAATGGTAGCGTGACTGTCCACAAAGAAGGCAACAAAACAATTACGCAAATACTAGCAAGGGTGTAGAAGAGCCGGAAATATTGTTTGTTGTGCAACATATGATGAACAATATGTTTGCAAATGTATCAAAATGTGGTGCATCAAATCACATGATCAACCATGGCGAAAGGTTTTGAGACTTGCAAACTTAGGAGTGTTCTGATCATGTTGAAACCAAGATGATACAATGCCTCTTACTATTTATACAAGGTACGTATTGTAAGATGAAGTATTTGGCTAATATATTGCATGCATCCAACCTTACAAGAGTCAAGAGTTGCTACAAATGTTGGCATTTGGCATAAGCGTATTGGACATGTAAATGTGCAAAAACTGAAAACTATGCAAATTCAAGAGCTTATGATAGGCTTCTCAATGTTTATGCATAAGGTTTGTGAGGCTTGTGCGTTGGAAAGCAAACAAAGGCATCATATCCTCATGACAAGAATGTAAGCAAAAATGTGTTGGAGATAGTGCATGATGTGCGGGGTCTTGTTGAGGCCTGGCTACTCTCCCTTTTGTTCTCCGGTCCTTTTAGTGCAAAAGAAAGATGGTACATACCATATGTGTGTGGACTACCGAGCATTAAACCATATCACTATCAAAAACAGATTTCTCGTGCCTTGGATGGAAGATCTGTTTGATAAGCTACAAGGCTTTACCTACTTCAGTAGGATTGACCTTAAAAGCGGCTATCATCAAATAAGGATAGTGGATGAAGATATCTTAAAGACCATGTTTCGCACAATGTTTGGTATTTATGAATATCTAGTCATGCCTTTTGGCTTGACTAATGCACCAACTACGTTCAAAAATCTAACGGAGAAAATCTTTAGACCCTACTGCAAATTCACTGGTCTTTGATGATATCATCATCTACTACAAGTCTTTGGAGGAACATAAGCAACATCTCCAAGTGATTTTTCAAGCATTGAGGGAGAACAAGCTTTTTCTCAACCAAAAGAAAAGAGAATTTTTCCTTCAAGAGATTCAATACTTAGGTCATATTATCTCTCAAGATGGTATCCATATGGATCCATCGAAGTTAGAGATAATAAAAGCATGGCCTAATACATGAGCTAAGAAGCTTTATTGGTATGTGTGCATACTATAGACGCTTCATAACGAAATTCTCTCAGATAGCAGGATCATTACATAACTTAACAAAGAGAATGTTAAGTATTTATGGACTGCTAAGGAGCAAAATGCTTTTGACAAGCTCAAAGAGAAGCTTATCTCCCAACCAGTCCTCATGCTTGCGGATCTCTCAAAGCCATTTGAGGTCCAATGTGATGCTTGTGGTGATTGTCTTGGAGCAGTCTTGCTTCAAGAAGGGCATGCCATAGCATATAAGAGCCGAAGGCTCAATATAGATGAACGTGTCTTAGGCATTTATGAGAAAAATCTTTTAGATGTTCTACATGTCCTAGACACATGGAAGCACTACTTATTGGGGACTCCGTTCATTCTACGAACAGACCACCAAAGTCTCAAGTAATTCATGACGCAAACCAAGCTTTCCAACAAACAAATTAGGTGGGCAATTTTTCTTTCGCAATTTAATTTCCATATCGTTCACATTGCTGGTAAGCACAATCAAGTGGTTGATGCACTTTCACAACGACCAAAAGTTAATGCGGTGTCTATAGCTACTCTCAATGATCTATCTTCTATGATAGATGAATATGCTACTGACCTTGACTTTAGAGACATAATGTCAACCCTTGCTTTGGGGAATGAAGAGGAATCATTCACCTTGCAGGATGGTTATCTTCTCCACGGCAATAGGCTATGTGTTACCCACTCTCTTCGTGAGAAAGTCATGTATGAATCCCATGCTCCTCCCTATGCGGGGCATAGAGGCATTCAACTTACTCTCCGAGGAGTAGAAACTTACTTCTATTAGCCTATCATGAAAGTGGACATACTAGAGTATGTTTCAAAATGTGTAGTATGCCAAAAGACCAAGTATAATAGAGGGAAGCAACTTGGATTACTCCAGCCATTGCATATCCCAAATTCACCATGGGAGAGTATATCTATGGATTTTATCTTTGGATTACCCAAGTCTATCCATGGAAATACGGGAATATGGACAATAGTCGACAGGTTTAGCAAGCAAGCACACCTTATTCCTGTCAAAAAGACTATTAAGGCACACCAAATGGCAACTCTCTTTATATCACAGATTTTCAAACATCATGGATTAACAACATCCATCGTATGAGATAGAGAAAATCTAGGAACAAGATTGAATTTCTCTTCGGCCTATCATCCACAAACGGATGGCCAATCTTACGATAGCCAATCTTACGATACTTGATCTACTAAAGACTTATGTTACAGAAGTAGATCAATGCTCACAATGGGAAAAGTACTTACCTCTTGTAGAGTATGGCTACAATAATATTGTACATACTTCTACGGGAAAAGCACCTTTTGAAATAATTGAGGGAAGACCTAAAAGTCCCTTGCTACTTAAAGTACATGGGAAGATCTTCGTTGGCCGATGAGTATAGCCGTGACCTACAAGAATCTTTTCAAAAGATTAAGGAGGCTATATCCATCTCTCAACAAAGGAAAAAAGTTGTTGGTGACAAGCACATAAGGGCCTTAACGTTCAAAGAAAATGATTGGGTCTTACTTAAGTTTCCTAAGGTTCGATTGAGGCAAACGGCGGGCAAAAATCCTACGGGCCATCAAAAGTATTATGCTAAGCTAGCAAAAAGATAATATGGTCCTTTCCAAATCTTGAAGCCCATCAATGAGATGGCTTACCAACTCAAGTTGCCCAACCATTGGATCATACACAATGCTTTTCATGTGAGTCTACTTAAGCCCTACAAAGGAGAGCCACCAAGTGAACCAATTATTAAAGACCCTCCCAAAGTTGAAGACCAAGAAGAGGTGCTACAACCCAAAGCTATCCTTCGGCATAAAGATGTGAGTGCGAGAATGCGGTGCGTGTGCAGAGAGTGAGAAGGTGGGAGAGAGAGAGAAAACACGGGGATGTGGGGTGGAGCTCCCAAATCTCACTGTATGAGCACAATGTGAGAATGAGTGAAAGCTCCTTATTCTTTGTATATATAAAGAATAAGTAGATAAATGTGGGCGGCCGGACACTGGCCGTCAGACACGGACAAATCACGATGAGGCATGCCGCCTTTACCTAACATTCTCCCACTAAAGGTTGTGTGCCGATAATGGCGAGAAGACTAGCCTACAACTAGTATATACAAGAGGTGAGAAAAGACGACTCTCAACATATGCCTATTGGCTCACTCTGTAACCACTCTAGTGTAGATGCAACATGCATACCACTAGGGCTAGAGCTACAATGAGACTCTTGATGTAGGTATTGAGTGACAACCTACATGGCTCCACAATGCACAATGTCAGTGTCAGTCATCGTACGACTGACAACTCTCATTGCAAATGCACTAACCGCATAAGCAAGATCAGGTCTTCAGACCAAAAGGTAAGACATGAGAGACCCAAAAGCCGACGAAACATGCACTATGTGTGCCAACCTATCCCTATTAGCAACCTCAGTGCCATATGCATCCTCATCAGGAACCAACTCACTATGCATCACATGTCAGCATCGTCTAGCAAAGGCATATCTGCTGAGAATGACTGCAAAACCAAAAGATCGGCACCACTGCAATCACACACAGCTGTCTGAAGGACACTTCTTTCCTCCAACGTATCAGATACATCATAGAAAAATGCATCAGTCTCTGGCTCAACGGATGTCACCTCAACTTATGGCTGACAAAGCTGTGCATCCCGAGGGATACCACTGTCTGTGTGAACCTCACCACAAGACAAATGCACAACCTGCTCTCCATGTAGCACATCCGCAAAAGAGACACGCCTCGTCTCTTGCTCCAAACATGGCTGCAAATACACAGAGACTACACCGCCTCGTGTGTCAGAAATATGCAAAGGGTATACCATACCACTCCTTGCACCTCTAGCTATCACCAGTGATCCCCTATGCATATGAAATGACCGCTCTCCAAGCAGTACACAATGTCCACTACTCTGCAAAACTGACGCACTAAAATGAGACTGACTGAGTCCTGGTACATAACGTACATCTTGTAGCGTAAGAAATGCACTGCTAGGTAAAGACCTGCATACATCTCCAGCACCCTCTATTTCATATGCTGAACCATAAGCAAAGTTCACACAACCAAGTCTCCCACTAGAGAAAGAGCAAAACAAATCACAACGTGGCGTCACGTGAAAAACTACATGCTCATCTAGTAGAAAATGTATAGATAATGTGCTATCTCAAGACACAAAGTAGTCTGAAGGCAAGCTAAACTCAAAAGTGACATGCCCGTCACATGCATACTCTCTAGCATCTATCCTCATAGTAGCACCATGCATCTGCCTCTTCCGCTGCCTCATACACCTGAAGCAATGATGCCCAATATGCCCATCGTGGCCGCAGTGCCAACATGTTAGTCGCGATAGTGAGCAAGAACTGCCTCTAACCTGAAGCATCTCCATATCCATGCCAAAACTATGGCAAACAAAGTGGGAGGTAACTCGACCACTACAACGCTCAAAAGCATGATCAATTGCATCAAAATCGATGCTCACATATGCATAAAACAACTCCACAATCTGCAAACTTTGCAAGCATAAACTGGGACAAACTGCTCAATCAAGCGTAAAGCGCATAACCATATATGCAAGTAGAGAGAAAACTAGCTCAAAACGCATCCCACAAGGCAAACTGCCTGCAGAAATCTGCAAAAAACCTGTGAAACCTGTGACTAGCCTGTATTGTAGCCAGACAAGCATACGCAAATCCTCACTCCTGCGAGAGTGGGTACAAGAACACCAAACATGTCAAAGTGAGAGTAAACACTCGATCACTGTCAAAGTGGGAATATATCGATCACTATACCATCAGAGAGCAAACTGCGAATATGCATACACCACGGCAAGAATATGGGAAAAATCCGGCAGAGTTCCCCCTGAAAACTGAACAAAAACTCAAAAAATCTCACCAAATACGCATGACAATAGACACTGTCTTAGTAGCAAAATCCACAAATGGTCTACATGCAATGCCAAAAGCCTGGCAAACAGGCTCACTGCTGACCGAGTAGCTCTATGGATGTGTACCTATCTAAAAAACATTGCAAACCTGTAAACCTGCTACCTCTGAGCTGTGGCTAGCTCAAACTGTATCCACATAATGCATACATAGCATGAGACTGCACAAAACCATGCTAAAAAAGCTCTTTGAAATGCCCCACACAGTCAATCAATGCGCATGAAACTGCATTCGGATGTGTAACGATTCAAAAGTCACATCCCCAAGTATCACTTGCATACGCAAAAACAAGGTGAATTCTTCTCAAATAGCACCAGAGGGTGTCATACATAGCCAAAGATGCAAACCGCATCACTCTTTACACTGTAGGAATCAAACTACAAAACCTCGATATGTCGAGATTGTTGACACGCTGCTGTAAAAAATTCAGTACTCAGAATTTCAAACTTTTGATATGAAAACGTGTCCGGAACGTGCCAAAACCTCAGGGTAGACTCCTAGATCATATGTATCCGAGTCCGGGTGTGAGAGATATGCCAAAAACCTCCGTTTCGGCCAAAAAATGCAGCATAAACTTGTTGATGTTGCACTTGCTATCAAAAAATGGACATCACCATCACGTCCGAAATGTGCCAAAATCCCAATCTAAACTCTTAGATCATATCCATCCAACTCCGTGTGACGGAGATACGCAAAAAACATTGTTTCCGGAGCCAAAAACAACAAAAACGAGCTGCAACACTTCTTGTTCCTGCTCTTTTTCTGAAAAATTCAGCAATGGCTTGCTACACAAGCTGAATATACATGCCTAAGCTAAGATCTGACACCATCGAGCTGTATCCACCTCTGTTGAGCTGAAGCCGCGAGCTCCGTCGCTTCCGTCTCATCAAGAAGCCGTTGCACGCACGTCGCCAAAGCTCTGATACCAATTGTGAGTGCGCGAATGCGGTGTGTGTGCAGAGAGTGAGAAGGTGAGAGAGAGAGAGAGAGAGAGAGAGAGAGAGAGAGAGAGAGAGAGAGAGAGAGAGAGAGAGAACATAGGGATGTGGGGTGGAGTTCCCAAATCTCACTGTATGAGCACAATGTGAAAATGAGTGAGAGCTTCCTATTCTTTGTATGTATAAAGAATAAGGAGATAAATGTGGGTGGATGGACTGGTCGGCAGACACGGGCAAAGCAGGGTGAGGCACACCACCTTTACCTAACAAAAGATAAGGTACTATGACATGGTAAGATTATCCGACGATATCTTATTAAGTTTAAAAATTATCCTTTTGAAGATGCTAGATGGATGCAAGGAATACAACTTAAGGATAGTATGCACCTTGTCAATGCTTACTATGCTACATTAGAGTAAGCAAATGTATAAATTTCTTTTAAAATGACCAATGTTTTTGTCTTATAAGACTAGTTCTTTTTTTTATTGTGCACAAATTTAAATAGTATGTATGCTTAGACTCATGTTTGTGATGACGATGTCTCTCAAACACCAAGTAGAATTTGTCACTCTACTTGGGAGAATGAAATGGATTAAAGAGCAGACATGCTTGCGGTAGCTATGTCTCCCAAGCACCAAATGGATTAGTCATCCATCTTGGAACAAGGACGACTAATGACTAAGGATTTATCTCTTCTGCCTCATAGTCGAGGACGACTATGATCTCAAGAGAGATGCAATGTCATAAAATCTAATATCTAACCACCCCAAATTATTTTCTCATATTAAAATGATCGTTTAATGTGGGAGAATAAACGAGAACAAGGGTTAGGATATAGACATGTGCTTATAGATCTATCTCAACACGGGGCCAACGGTAAAGGGGCCCAAATAAGAGATGGTATGTCAAAGAGAAAGGCTAACCAATGGCGCTTAAAGACCTTACGGTTAGCTTCATTAAAGATCTCCAAAGGTTAGTGTTAAAAAGTCCTTTGACCTTAGGTAAGCTAGGGCTGAGCTTGAGGTGGGAACCCGGCCCAAGTTTAAGGTGTTTGAGGTGCTTGTCATGCTTGATGACTCAGGTGCTTGAGGTGTTTGTCGTGCTTGCTGACTAAGGTGCTTTACGTGCTTGCTGACTAAGGTGCTTGAGGTGCTTGTCGTGCTTGCCAACTAGGGAGCTTGAGGTGCTTGTGGTGGTCTCTTAGTAGTGTAATTGATATTTTGGCCTCTTGCCGCAAGAGCAACTACTTGATATACATGTTTGACTTGTCCCCAATAGTCCTCCATGTAGTATTGTGGACTTTCTTCAAGCACATCCATCCCATAGGCAATATTAGGATCTATATCTTCCTCGCAGCCTTCCAAACAAGAAATAGATGACTCACAACCCACTTGACTCACAAAAGTGATTCTCGGATGTGGTGGTTGCGGTCCTAGCACTAGAGGTGGTAAGGGTGTTGTTTGAACAACATTTTGGGCCCTACGGACCATGTGTTGTGCTGTTTGTTCAAGAGGTGGGGGCGGCATCAATGCAGGCACTCAAGGTGTGTCTGTCCATGCTAAGGTTGGTCTATTGGCCATTGCGCACTTAAATACTATGCAATCCTTAGCTTGATGACCATACCTTCCACAGGCATTGCAGTTCCCATTGAATTTTACTCTAAAAGTAGGGCATTCACTGGTACTGTGCGGTCCATAGCATACTGAGCACCATTGTTGCTCCCTTCTTGGATACATATGATTGTTTTGCGGGGCACGATTGGCTCTAAGACTCTCTTGAATAGCCTTGGTGAGATCTGCTAAAGTCATCTCAGATATCTTTGGCTCCTTAGCAATAGGCTTTAGGGTCATTGGCTGATGCCCTGATGCTTGCGAGCTAACAGATTTAGGCTCAACAGACACTCTTTGTCCTTGAATCATTAAATTATCCTCCAATTGGATCGCATTGGTGGTGACTGCTTCCCAAGTGGTGATACCTCTAATGACTAGGCCATTGTAGATATCCTCATGTCGTAACCCCTTAATGAATCTATCAAGCAATTGGTTATTGTTGAAGGCTCATTTGGGTTACAACGAGAATTCAAATGCTTCAAGCGACTTATAAAGTCTCTCACCGACTCTCCTTCCTCTCGTTGGGCTTTCTGGAGCTGAGAGGCTACACCCCAAAGTACTCCCTCTCATATGTATTCTTTCAAGAACAGTCTCCTAAGAGTAGGGTAAATCGTTTTTTCTTCCACCCTTAGGGTTCTATACCAATCCCCTGCTTTCCCACTTAAGGTTAGGCTTAAAGCATTGCTCTTATGCAGGTCATTGTGTTCTCCTAGAGAATCGCATATTTGTTCAAACACTTCGATATGCTTTCTTACACCCCCGTCTCCACTAAATTTTTGTGTGAGCTTGGCTTTATGTACTACTTTACTTCTAGGCTCTCTATTAGGCATGTTACGCATATTCTCAGCAATAGATCGACCGATAGCTTGAGTAAATGTTTCCAAGTCACCTAAGTGAGCAGGCACCGTGGGCGAAGGTGCTCGAGAGACTACATATGGAGTAGGTATTGGCATTGGGCTTGGCGCATAGGAAGCCCTTGGGTTCCACGTTTGGTATGATGTTGTGCCATGTGGTGGCCCAAAGTTCATATGTGTGGCCCTAGGCATAGCAGATGTCGGATGTGACATGCTAATGCTAGCCGGTATAGTCCCATGGAAATAAGAGCTTGGGTGTTGTGGCTGTGGAGCATAGGTAGTTGAGACAATGGGAGGGGTAGGGACTACATGAGTGCGATGACCCATAGGTGCATACGATTGGTACACACTTGTAGGTACTGTTGCAGGCATTGAGCTACCATGTAGTGGTGCTTTACTAACAAATGAGGTCCATGGCGTGTTTCTCGACATGCCCATCATTGGGGTAGGCATGGTAGCCGTGGTGTCATCAAGGGAAAGATGAGCTAGACTTGAAAAGGTGAAGCTATCACTTGTGGGCTCAAATTGCACTGAGACCCCTGGAGAAACAACATATGGAGGATCCATCGGACTTACCGAGGGAGTCTCCATTTGCGATAAGGTCGGTTGTTTAGCCTTTCCTGTATCTAAGAATCTCATGAGACCCGTTGAAGGCATGTTGATCCCCTTGTTCTGTCTCTCTAACTCAATGACTCTATGGATGACCTCACAAACTCTTTGTTGTTGATCCTCCACACTAGTAGGACCCATTGTGGATTGTAGGACATCTAACCAACCCACGTGATAGGTGTGACTTGTGTATAGGTCGGTCAGAGTTTCCGTTTGTAGTTCGTACTCCTAGTTCTCATTTAAGAACGCTCCATCTAGGATTGAGGTGCTAGGGGTGTCCTTTGAACCAGATGCAATGTGGCTTTCTAAAGGTTGGCCCTTAGCGGTTGCTAAGTCAAGAGCACTTGATTGCTCTCTTAGCAAGGATATTGACAAAGGGGCTTTCGCTTTTAACTCTCTTCATTGCTCCGCCTTGCGTAAGCTCTCGACTTCCTTTTCCCTCACTGCAAGGATATACCGCTCAACCTCTTGCACTTCGGCAAGGCTTCTACCATCGGGTAATATGACCTCGGAGGGGAATAGCTCTGAAGAGTCAAGAGGTGCAATGATTGAAGTATTCACGTGCACATTCTCTAAGGGTATAGGGTCTATGTTGGTCATGAATGGAGAATTTACTTCCCCACCCCCCTCATTTACATCATTAGCTCCATGTTCGAAGCGAGTGGCTCTACTAAAGGTTTCCTTCAAGCGGCTAAGCACGCTCAGCCCGGACCGCGGGCCCATGGCATGCATGTCTTGGCTTGAACTATCGGGATTAGGCATTGGAAAACCCTCCATGACGTCGTAGTCAGAGGAAGAGTCACTAGCCGCTATGTTCAGGTCTTGGTTTGTACTACCTTGGGTCCCCGCCGAGGGCCCGAAACCTAAAGTAGGTGGATATTGAGAACTCGCGTACGTCGAAATTCTCTCTAGGTGCTCCGTCTCTAGCACACGACCAAAGCGCAGATGCATGTGCCTTTGACACCCTACAAGCGTCGGCGAATAACCTCGAAGGTTAACCGCTTACTTTTTTAAGCGTCCATTTTCGCTCGTTTTTTTATGTTTTTTTAATATTTTTGAATGATCGATTTTTTATTAAAGTGTGTGATAGCTCAAAACAAGCGTATCACTCAGGGGTCGCGGTGTGCTTTACAGCACAACGTTCGGTCACCTGAAGCTCCGTTGGTCCTCAAAAAATCGATTTTTAGCTACATGTGAAGCTAAAATTCACAATTTTAAAAGGCGACTGAGGCCTAAGCCTGAGCGTGAGCTTGGGCTTGGGTCTGGGAGATATTCCCGATCTCGGTCCTACCTTTAAAATTTTTTATTTTTTAAATTTTTTAAATTTATTTTTATTTATAAAGGATAAGGTCGTCGAGGCCTGCACGAGAGCACATACACACTCTACCTACCTACTTCCAACTAATACACCTACTGTTACACACTAACACACTCTATTAGCTCTCACAGATCTACTTCCTACTTATTGTACATTACATTACACAGAACTAACAACCTTAATACTAACACCTTATACAGAGAAAAAACACAGTACCTTTGAAAACTCCATTAACAAAAAAAATACACAGTAGTAACACAAAATCGTTCTTCTCAACACACACACCCTCCTTCCTTACCTTTCCTACAATTGAAATTGCACCACAAAAGAAGCACAGAGTGCCATTCAAGCTTAGTGTATGGCATTCCCCGGCAACGGCGCCAAAAATGTGCGTGTATGTCACACATGTCAATGCAAGGAAGGTGCCGATATGTGCGAGCCACAAATGGCTCCAAGCACACAACAAGCCTAAACTAGTAAGCTCAGAGATGGCGTTGGTGTGTCACTCACCGCTCTACGCTTGCCGTCGTGGAGGATTCCTCGCCGCGAAGAAGAGGGAGACGCCGCTACGCCGCGCTCAACCGCCTCGCAGCCATCGTGCCGCCGCAATGCTCGATCGCACTCTCTCTCTCTCTCTCTCTCTCTCTCTCTCTCTCTATCTATCTATCTATCTATCTATCTCTCTCTCTCTCTCACGCATACACACACACACACACACACACACAAGGAGATGAAGAAGAAGAAGATAGAGATGGAGCAAGAGCACTCTTCAATTGCACAAATGAGAGAATGAGTGAATTTTAGGTTTAGTTGACTTTTATATGAGCTCGCCCCATTCACACTTGGACGCCCATGCTTAGCCAACTAATCCCTTAAATGTTCCAGTTAGAGTGTACCTCTCATCGACGATCACTCTTACCCTTTTCCTATTGGACCGACAAGCCCGGTACCTGACTCTACCAAGTAAATAATACAACGTCCGTCGTAGGTGATAGGAATGTGCGTGAGGGTTAACACAGGGTGTTTTCGCATGTGCTAATCGACACACCTTGCAATGCAATGTACTATTGTTTTTAGTTTACACATTATAAGCTTTCACTTAAGTGACCCTAGGGGTGGTTCACACCCAAAGAATAAGTGAGTATACAGATATACAAAAGAGGTGGCTAGAGGGCCTTAAGACCCAACAACCTCCCACTTAAATGCCTGATGTGGTACCTTTAAGTAACTCCCACTAAGTGTAAGCAATGATGATGCTGTGTCTTAGCAAGACACTTAGTGAGAACATCTATTGGGTTATCCTGTGTTTTGACCTTTGTCAGTGTGACAAGGCCATCATCCAATACCTATCATATAAAATGGTACCAAATATTTATATGTTTGGTACGAGCATGGAACATGGCATTCTTAGCCATGCACACATAACTCTAACTATCACAACCAAGCATTGGAGCATGGGCTGTAAGACCAAAAGTCCTCACAAGACGGACAATCCAAATGGATTCTTTGGAAGCCTCTGTGATTGAAATATATTCAGCCTCTGTAAGTGCTCAGTGCAACAATCTTCTACAATCTTGAACACCAAGAAATAGCTCCATCAGCCAATGTAATGACATAATCACTGGTAGAATTCTGAGTGTCAAGATCTTCTACCATGTTTGAATCATAGAATCCTTGCATTGACAATGAACCCTTTCCATAACATATGCATGTGTCCTATGTACCTTTACAGTACCTAAATGGCTCTTCATTGCCTCCCAATGTGGTTTGCCAAGATTAGACATAAGCGTGCTAACAACTCCCAATGTATAAGAAATATCCGATCTAAGTGTTGCAACCATGGCATTCATCAAAGAACCACAGGATGATGCATAAGTAGTACCTTTCATAACATGGACAGCTGCATCATCTTTTGGGAAATCATGCTTGCTAAGCTTTGCGTGTGGTGGTAAAGGCACACCAAGAGGCTTAGCATTATCCATATTAAATCTCTCAAGCACTTTCTTGATGCACTTGTCTTGAGAAAGGAATAAAAGACGCTTCTTTCTATCCCTTGCAATGCGCATATCCAAAATATGTTCACTTGCACCCAAATCTTTCATAGAGAAAGCTAAATTCAACTCCTTTTTCAAAGCATTCAAAGTTTTCTTATGCTTGCCTGCAATCAGCATATCATCCACATATATGATTAGTGCAATAAGACTACCATCAGGAGCCTTTTTAGTGTAAAGGCAGTGATCTGCATGATTGCATTTGAATCCATGGTCGAGCATAAAAGTATCAAACTTCTTATACCACTAACTAGGGCTTGTTTCAGCCCATACAAGCTACGTTTCAGTTTGTTGCATGCACAACTCCTCATCCAAGTCACCATGTAAGAAAGCAGTGATTACATCCATTTGATCCAACTCCAAATCCAAGAGAGCACATAAAGCAAACAAAACACGGGGCGTAGTCATCTTCACCACAGGTGAAAAGATCTCTTGGAAGACTATGCCTTCCTTCTGTGCATAACCCTTAGCAGTCAAATGTGCTTTGTACTTGGGTTTGTCATCTACACATTTGACCTTATAAACCCACTTATTAGACAAGCTCCCATGTATTATTTGCATACAGTGATTGCATCTCAGATTTCATAGCAAGCTCCCACTTACTTTTGTCTTCACAAGACTAGGCCTCTTTGAATGTAAGAGGCTCCCCCTCATCTATCAACAAAATGCAATCCATAGATGGTTGAAACCTCTATGGTTGCCTTCTAACACATGTAGACCTTCTCACCCAATGGTCTCCATTGACTAGAAATGGGTCTACATCGTTTGGAATGTGCACACCATCAATTGGTGGCCGATTTTCAGCATTACCTCGCTACTTTAATTCATTTTCAGCATGTTGATCATGTAATACCATTTTGTGCATCTATTTGTTGCCCGTTATCTTCTCGCAATTGCACAATAGGTTGCTACTCATTTCCAACATTAAAAGGAATCAAATTTTCAGCCAAAGATAGCTTTATGGCTTGCTGATTTTGCTGAAACTTGAATTTCTTTTTGTCAATGTCTACATGTGTAGCATTTTTCAGCAATTTAACCTCACTGAAAATTACATCTCGACTACGTATTATCTTCTTGTACTAAGGTATCCAAACTCGATAACCTATCTCTCCCACATCTCCATATCCCATGAAGATGTCGTGGATAGGTTTCATGTCATGTTTGGCCCTCTGATCAACATGTACATGCACAAATGCATCTCACTCAAAGACTCATAAATGGTCATATGGAGCTGGTTTGCCAGACCAAACCTCTTCAAGGATGTCATTATCTAACACACAATTCGAAGAGCGATTGTGCACATGATTAGTAGTTTTAAGAGCCTCTCCCCAAAACTCTTGAGGGAGATTAGTTGTGGACAACATGCATCTCACTCTCTCACAAATTGTGCGATTATATCTTTCAGTCACACCATTGATGATGGATTGTAAGGGGCTATCAATTCCCGCTTAATGCCATGCATCTCACAAAAGTTGTTAAACTCATGTGATGCATACTCTCCTCCATTATCCGTCCTAATCGCTTTTAGCTTAAGTCCTTTTTGTGTGGTCAAAAAAGCATGAAATTTGTTAAATGAGCCAAGCAGATCACTTTTACTCTTTAGTTCATACACCCATGTCTTTCTATTGTGATCATCAATAAAACACACAAAGTACCGTGCACCTCATTGTGAATTCAGAGGCATAGTGCAAACATCAGAATGTACTAAGTCAAGAACATGCAATTTTTGAGTGATACCTGTGCCAAAGATCCTTGTGAGAGTGAACTTCAGCTACAACCAAAAACTTGCCAGGTAATGTCTTGCAATGTAAGCAATAAAGAGTTCCCTTCTTGCTATCCTTTATAATCAACAGTGGGCCTTTAAGAACTTTCCAAGGGCCACCCCAAACATAGTGTGATAACACTTGATATCTAGTTGCCCAACTGAAAGTAGACTTTTCTTGATGCTAGGTACATACCTAACATCATGCAAAATCATCTCTTGATCATTTTCAAGCGCCAACTGTATAGAGCCAACATCCTCAATCTCCACATGCATGGTTATTGCCCAAGTAAACTTTATCGAGACTACCTGTAGTGTATGAAGCAAAGGACTCCAAAGATGGAGTAACATGAAATGAGGCACCACTGTCTACTATCCATGATTGTGATAAACCATCATGTGCTTAAAGTACTGCATCAATTACCTCTGATTTTGTGATATACATGTCATTGTCCATTGCCACACTACCATCATAAAGGCATGAGTCAACAACAAGTGCATCATCCGTGTCAACAATTTCTTCAATGACAACACTCAAAGCAACACTTGCCTTGGCAACTTCCTTGGAAGTTGAGTCATGCTCATCACTTTTAGCATCATTAGAATTCTTCTTCATCTTGCCCTACTGTTTCTTTCTTTCAAGTTCCTGCTTGTAGTACCTACAATCGGGATTTTTTTGCCCTTTGCATCCACATTGATAGCATGTAACATCCTGGGACTTACCCTGCTCTTACTCCTGATCTTGCCTCTATTGTTTGCATTATTCTTCTTTTCAGACCTGCCTCTTACATTATATGCTGATCCACTGCTTTCACCACTGGTTTTTCTTCTAATCTCTTCACTGAGAATAGAACCTTGTACACTATCAAATGCCAAAGCAGCATTGTTGCTCAAAGAGAAAAATAAATCTTCCCAGCCTTTAGTTTATCACCAAACGGCTACAAACTTGAGTCTTTCAATTGACTCAAGATACCTATGAAATCGCTCAAGTGTTCAGATGCAGGCTTCAACTCATCCAACTCCATGTTTACAAGCTTACGCATAAGATGCACTTGATTCACATGAGTTGTATTCTCATACGTATCTATCAATTTCTTCCAGATAGCATAAGCAGTGTCAAGACATTTAATGTCTGTGGGCACCTCATTAGACACAACCATCTTGATGTAATCAATAGCTTTCTTGTTGAGCCTAGCCCAATCATCATCTGATAAAGCTGCAGGTTTTACTTCCAAAAGCGCATCATCACAGTCTTTCAAGAATAAATTCTCTGCATTATATCCTTCCATAAGTCAAAGCCAAAGCCGTCAAACCTCTTGATTTCAAGGAGAGACTTTGACTCACCACTTGTAGATGGTTTAGAGGCCATTTCGGTGCAAAAAGGACAAAAAATTCACTGTTGTAATTTTATGATAGCAGGTTGAAATCTCAGATTTTAATCTCCTGTAGGCTCAATACTCAGTGTAGAAGAGCAAGAGGTAGTAACATTGTGTTACTATCACTTTATCACAAGTGTACAACAATAAACAAGGATAGATTTCAACAATAAAAGCTGAAATTTCAGCACACAAATAGAGCATACATCCCTAGCAAGAATACTTCCACTTTAGCAGTTGAACCAAAGTGCATATGCAACAACCTCAAATTTGCAAATGGATTAAAAGCTATTGCAAAATGTATATTCAACAATACTTCAACTCAATGGCGAGTATTTGTGCGCTCCTTGCCGCACTGTCGAAGCAAGGGACTTGCCGATACACCGTGTACGAGCCGCAGACGGCTCCAAGCACACAACTAGTTTAACTAGTAAGCTCAAGAGGGCAATGGTGTGTCACTCACCCCTTATGCTCCTGCCGTAGAGGATTCCTCGCCGCGAAGAAGAGGGAGACGCCGCTACTTCCGCCGCGCTCAACCGCCTCGCCGCCTCTCGTGCCGCAACGCGCTCGATCGCCACACAACATCTCACTCACACTCTCTCTCTCTCTCTCATCACACACACACACACACACACGCACCACACACACAAGGAGATGGTGAAGGAGAAGTGGAGATGGAGCACAAGAGCAGCTTCTATTGCACAATGTGAGAGAATGAGGTAAAATTAGGTTTAGTTGGCTATCATATATGAGCTACACCCACTTCACACACTTGAACGCCACACCCTTTAGCCACTAACCATCCCTAGCATGTTCGTGTCAGAGTGCGCCTCTCCTCGGCGATCCATCTCTACCTCTTCCTCTATTGGACCGACAACACCACGGCCCTGTCCTCCTCATACTTAAATAAATTATACACGGTTACAGTGTCCGTCGTAGGCGATAGGGTGTCCGTGAGCCACGAGGGTTAACATTGCCCCTTCCTCCTGATGTAGACCGTCCTCGGAAGCTATTGAGTTGAAGCTTGGTATGTCCATGTTGTAGAGCATCTAGATTTGAATCTTGCAAGATCAAGTCACTGTTTTAGCAAGCGGAATATTATGGCCATAAATCATGAGGGGAATGTAAAGTACATGTGGAATTGAGTAAATGCAAGATGTATTTATGGAAATGTATAGACTGCCATTAAGGACAAATATAATTGCACTTTGAGTAAATTAATTAATCAAGAGTTTTGAGCTTATGGGTGAGTCTATTCAATTAGTTAGCTATGACTAAGGTTAAAACAATGGGTAATACTCTAGCTAGTACTAGTTAAGTAGCAAGATTATACTACTATCTGCAAGATTATCTAACTCAGATTCCCTATGCTTTTCAGCTTTGATTAGCCAACTCGCTCTCACAACTGCAAACAAAAAGCTTGAAATGTTAACTGTAAGCTCAATGGAAGTCTTTTAATTTTTATATTTTATTTTTTTTTAATACTTTTTTTCTTTAGGTCACAATCATGTGACGTGTGTGCTTATTTTGTATGTCCGGGGTTTTTTGCTTCTCAAGGAAAAGCGCCCACACTGGGAACCTCTAGGGCTCTAGTACCATAGACAATACATGTGAGTGAAGTACCAATTCAAGCCAGGATTTCTCTTCCAGCGTAAGATATTTTTCATTTGTGGCACTTATGTTTTTTTTTTTTTTTTTGCTTCCATTTCCTTGGTATTCGCACTAGTGTTTTTTGTTGTTTGAGTGAGCAAGCCTTTCTCTGCCTAAAACATTCCTAAGGTCTCAAATACTCGGATAATTTTATTAGCTAGGCCTAGTGGTCAAGTAAATGAGTTAACCTATAGTCACGGTCTCCTAATCTCCAGGCTCATCCATAAGATTAAACTAGAGTTCAATCAACTTTAGCAAAGACAAATTTATACATCTATAATGGCAGATAACATCATAACTATTGCACTCAAACAAAGAATGAAAAATCATTATTAGCAATTACACATATCCACCAACATGAATCATGGAAAGTAGTACACCTGGAGGTATGGAGTGGCTCATTTCGTTGAAGCAGATGTCCTCAGCCATGTGGATGGAGATCCATATAAGTCCTACCTAACACATCCAAAAACAGGCACTATACCTCTAGGAGGCATGTCAGTGTGAAAAATTAAAACTCCTAAAAACACAAATCAAAACACAATCTAGACCCTAACCTACCTATCTGTCCCCTTTTAGAATCAAGGAAAGAGGATATTATATAAACCGGGTGGCCACCCTAAGGCTAGGCCTCTATCCTCATCATCTAGATAAATAAAATCGTTTTCCGTGAGGCATAGTCTTCCTCGGTCTCTATTAGTTCCTCTTCATCATCCTCTTGTGCAAGCATGCTAATCAAGAACCTCGCGATGCGTGGATACTCATCTTGTGCAAAAGAATAAGCATGTGCCATTGGAGACACATTCGCTACTGGGTAGGGATCACTAGTTAGCCATAGACGTATCAGCCATTCTAACTCCTCAAAATTTCTCTCACATGCAAGGCTCTCTATCAAATCCCATTCGCAAGAAAGTATAGGGTAGCATACGTAGAACACTTGAGGAAAAGCCAAGGGGTACCTTTCATCAAAAATAGAAGTGCATGCCTCTGGTGAAGTAGCCATTTCTGACAAGACAGATAGATTTGATTAGGCCTTTAAAACATAAGAGTTGTTTTTGTGTGTTGCTTGAATTGACACGGTGAATTTGGACTTATATGTAAGATCTGATAGGGTGCTCTCTCGTTGCTAGTCGCTCTTGCTCTTTACTATTTTTGTTTTTTGTGAGTATAAGGCTATATATATACATTCCCTAAGATTGGAATTGAGAGGTCAGGGAGGAAGGTTGAGAGGGGAGCGAGTGAATGATTGATGTTAGCAAACACTCCCCCCTTCCTTGGGTAGATCATACCTTTTGGAATGAGGTCGTCACCTTTTGAAACCAATTGTTCCAAGTTGTTATGGGTGAGGTTTTAACCAATAGTTTTCGACCGCCCTATGCGTTTCATCTAGTTGCAAGGGTGGTAAGGTACTCTCCCATGATTTTATTTGCAACGTTGTTGTAGGTGGTGAACTTACCCCGGAGGTGCAAACTCTTTCGTGCTTGTATGGATGTACAGTGGTAGGTGGAGGTTGTGTCGAAGCTTCTATTTGCGTATAGGAACTACATGAAGAGCAAGAAGCTTCATTTGATTTCCCTGTTCTGAGCTAGGTGGAACAAATCGTTCTTTCTTTGGTACCCAAACTAGCTCTGATCGGGTGTGTAACATTCCATGATTTTTTCCTTTCCGCGATTTTCAATTTGTTTTGGAGCCACAGGATTGGGTTTACATGGGCCAGGTGACAGGTAAGAGTACACTTTACGTTTGGGCACCCAGATTTGATCATTTCCTTCATAGTATCCTTGGGCTTCCAATAGTCGTTTAGGAATCCAACGCAACGTTTCTTTACATTTCTTGGAGTGAGTGGGACGGTTCTTACTAGGTTTCCGTTTTTTTGCATCAACCATGCTCACTACAGAGGCTTTAGGGACCCACTTGTATGTTTTCTCTGTTATATTAGGATGGTTCTTGTGTGTCTCAAGCTTTCTTTCAACTACATCAGTTGAAGCTCTAGAGAGTTGGGCTATGGGGACGTATGGTTCAACCTCCTGGACATGCAATGTCTTGGGTTTTATTTCCTTAGGCAATATCTCAGGGACTATGGCTTGAGTGGTAGGGCTAAGAGTTGGTTTTTGCGTTGTAACACCCCCAGTCCCCCAATCAATAGTGCATTTGGTGGCTATCATCCACGTGCGGCCTAGGTTTATATTACCCTCCATAGTTCCAGTAGGCATGACCAAAAAGTCTTGAGCTACAATTCCATTGTCATAACTGACAGAAGTGTGCCAGATTCCAAAAACCGTAGTTTTTTTCTTGTTGACACCCTTGACTTGGATAATACTCTCAGATAGAGGTGGCTTCCCTAACTGACACCACACCCCATAGGATAGCAGATATTATTTAGCACCCGTGTCCAATAAGGCGTTATATAGCACTTTTCCATAGGCACTATTTAACTCAATAGGGTATCGTAGAGGTGTGTCAGAGTCCAACCCCTCTTCGATTTCCACGTGGAATGCATTTGTGACTCCAAGGTTAGCCTCTCGTTTTTGTCTTATACGTTGTTGTCGCTCCTTAGCCTCAGCTTGAGCTTGTATCTTGTTTAACTCGGGTGGCTTTGGCGGCCTTCTTTTGATGAATGGCCCGTAGTTCTTCTTGGCTTAAAGGATCATAATATCTTTTGAATTTACTCCCATTGAGGAATCCAATGGTTTCAACTCCATCAAGAGTTTCCACACGAAGGGTACCTTGTGGGGTAATTTCACATACTCTATATGGTCCTTTACCAGCATATTTCAACTTTTTCTTCTCTTTACGTACTCCATACATAAGGACTTTATCACCAACTTTGATGTCCTTGTCCTTCACATGGCGATCAAACCACTTCTTTCTCCTATCCTTTTCCACAAGAGCATTTTGCACAGCCAACTGTCTCTCTTCGTCTAGTTTTTCTAAGATATACAAACGCTCGGTTAAGGGGTTACCATTCCATCCTTCTTGCGAAGCTACCCTAAGACTAGGAATGACAAACTCCCAAGGCATAACCGCTTCTTGGCCGTATACCATTTTGAATGGCGTACAATTAATAGCCACTTTATAAGCAGTACGATAAGCCCATAGAGCAGATGTCAACTTCAAATCCCAATCAGTGCGATGAGCTTCTACCGTCTTGGTTAAAATAGAGATTAGAGTCTTGTTGGTGCTCTCGGCTTGTCCATTAGCTTGCGGGTAATAAGGTGTAGACTTATGGTGGGATATCATAAAGGTCGTGGTAAGCTCTCTTATTACCTCATTTATAAAATGGGTACCATTATCACTAACAATTTCAAAAGGGCAACCAAATCTTGTGATAATGTTCTCAAAAAGAAACTTAGCTGTTGTCCTCGCGTCAGCTTTTTGTGAAGCCTTAGCTTCAGCCCACTTTGTTACATAGTCCGTAGCAACTAGAATATATCGAGATTGAGTGTTGCGAGCTGCGGGACTAATTGGACCTACAAAGTCTAAGCCCCATTTTTCAAATGGTTGGGTTACTTTAATAGGATGTAAGGGCATTCTGTCTTTGCGCTGTGTGGTCTTGTAACGTTGGCACTCATCACACCCTTTTGTAAAAAGTGATGCATCCTTAAATAAAGTTGGCCACCAATAGCCTGATTGCAGCACCTTTCTAGCAGTCAGGTCTCCTGAAAAATGTCCTCCTGCTATGCCCATATGTGCTTCTTGCAAGATATACAAATATTCATCCTCGCGGGCACAACGCCTAAGAATATCGTCCTTGCCTAATCTATACAGAGTTCCGGCAATCAAACAATAGGGTTCACATTCTTTTACTAGCCTTCGAGCGATATCCTTACGAAGTTCCTTGGGTGGAAAACCATTAACTAAAAAGTTAACAATGTTCTCACTCCATTCAGGCATAGTCTCAACTATGAATAGGGAAGTATCGGGTAATTCATCATCAACTCCTGTAGGGGCTTCACCATTGGGTATGCGAGACAAATGATCAGCCATGACGTGCCTTTTACCGGGTCTCACTACAATCGTGAAATCAAACTCCAGAAGAATTAACAACCATCGTGTGATTCTTCCTGTGGAGCATGGCTTGTTTACCAGATACAGCAACGCTTGATGGTCCACATAAAATACAAACTTGTTTGCCAGAAGGTAGTAGCGAAATTTCTTTACTGCATAAACCATTGCCAAACCTTCTCGCTCTGTAGTGGTGTAGTTCCTTTCAGCATCGTTCAATTGACGGCTTGCAAAGCTAATGGGATAGTCCAATTTATGTTCTCCTGGTTGAGTGAGAACACACCCAATAGCAAAGTTTGATGCATCAATATGCACATGGAAAATGACATCCCAGTTAGGTGTCCTTAAAATCGGAGCACTTGCTAGTGTTTTCTTCAATTGTTCATAGGCCTGGTCACACTCTTCAGTCCATTTAAATTCAATGAGAAGCTTGTACAAAGGACGTGCTATCTCAGCGAAAAATAAAATAAACCGTCGATAATAACCCACGTGTCCCATGAACCTTTGAACTCCCTTGTAATTGGTTGGTGGTGGTAACTCTAGAATCACTTTAATTTTGCTCTCATCGGTTGAGATACCATTCTTGGATACTATATGCCCTAAAATAACTCCATGCTTGACCCAAAATTGGCATTTGAACGGGTTCAATGAGATACGATATAACCTACACTTTTCAAACACCTTCCGCAAACATGATAGATGTTCTTTCCAAGAAGAGTAAACACAAAGGTCGTCTAAGAAAGCTTCACAAAACTCTCTCAAATATTCTTTAAAAGCAGTGTTTATTAATCGTTGGAATGTAGCAGGGGCATTTGTTAAGCCAAAAGCCATCACACGAAATGCAAACACGCCAAATTCTGTGATGAAGGCAGTTTTAGCTTGGTCCTCTAGCGCTATCGTGATTTGGTTGTAGCCTGAGTACCCATCTAGAAAGCTATAAGCTTCCTTGCCTGCAACTCTTTCGAGTACATGTTCGGAATATGGTAGGGGGTAATGGTCTCTTCTAGTAGCTGCATTAACTTTTTTGAGGTCCACGCACACCCTGAGTTTCCCATTTTTTTGGCACGATAACTATTGGAGACACCCATTCAGAGTGTTCATAGGATATATGAACCCACATTTGATAAGCTTTTCTAGTTCTTCTTGAATGATCTTTGCGTACTTAGGATTCATCGGGTAGGGTCTTTGTTGTACGGGCTTCGCAGTGCTAATCATAGGGATTGTATGTTGGACCACAGAAGGTGGAACACCTTTCATATCATGGTATGTCCAAGCGAATACGTCCTTGAATTCCTTGAGAAGCTCTTTGAGGACCGCCTCTTCAACTTCTGTGAGGTCTTGGGCAATAAAAAAGGTTTTGATTCTTCACCGGGGTCAGCTAATTCTATTTCTTTAACTATTGCCGGACCATCATAGATTCCATTATTCCCATCGATAGGTATTCTTTGGGCTTTTGTGTACACAACCTTTGCTTCCCCTGTGGTGTAAGATTTGAAATGTTCTGGTGCAGGATGCAAGTCTGTGGATTCTGGTTGTGCGTTGGTTTGTGCTTCCATTTCTGCTTTCTTGTGTTGTCGAGCTAACTCTTGGTTTTGACGCCTCCTTGCAGTGCGGCTCAACTTTGGCTTGTCTATGATCTCTAATTGGGCTATGTCATGGGGTCGTGGTCTACACCACATAACATTTTGGAGATATTCACCCCAAATGTCTACCAATTTTCGATGAGCATCACATGCTCCTATATAACTGAGCCATTCTGCTGAGGATCTCTTCTTTTTTATCCTAGCACGTACATTGGCTCGATATCGACGCCTCTTAAGGTTTTTCTTTTTCTTATTTGAGACCTGCTTTTGATTTGCATTTAGATCTGGCTCACTAAAGGAGTCCTCGTTGGTGTCCTCTTCACTCTCGGGGGAGCTATCATCGGTTGATGTGCTCGGTCCTTCCGAATGTTTTGACTCTGAACTTGCTCCACTCTCTAATTCATGAGATTCAGAATCCGTTTCACTCTGGGAGTCAGTGTCCAAGTCGTGTTGGTCAAAGTCTTCTATTGAGCTATCGGTGTCACTGTCAGATTGGTCCACAATTGCCTTGCCCTTAGAAGATGCATGTATGGCACTTATCATGTTCAGAGGTGCAATTTGTGGTACCTCTTCCCCCTCTGGTGTGACCCAAGTGGTTCCTCTATTTCCCCAGGTATCTATGGTTGCAGCTAGGTGTACCCAGTCTACGTTGTCTGATTCCGTCATACCCGGTAACACATCCATGTAAGGAGAATCTTGGCCAATGTCTGTATCCTTCTTACAAGTGTAACAATATTGTAGTGGGGCCGAGTGAACTGTGGTGTCAGAGCGATGATCAATAATGGTTTTACTCCCTAAGGGGTGTACCTTACCAGTCACCAAATCCACTCTAAGGACAGAGTCTTGGAATTGCAAATAGACATGATTTTTAGACCAATCATGAACCATTTGTGCTTCCCTCATGAATGGTCGTCCTAAAATCATTTCATATGACATAAGGTGTTTAGAGAAATCCATTACAATGAACGTATGTCGTACCTTGTGTCCTAGAACTTTGATCTTAAGATCCTTGAGCATCCCCATAGGTTTGGCTATGGTACCATTTGCCATCTTTACCACAATGTTAGTAACACTGAGGCGGGGTTTTCCCATGGATTCCCAACAATCTTTTGTAACGATGCTAACTCCCGCACCACCATCAAGAATTCCCTTTATAGTTAATCCCTTGGTAGTGATGGGTAGGGTCGCATTAGACTCGTCGCCTTCAAAATACTGCCCTAATTCGTTAATGGGTACCTCGATCACAGACTCGTGTCCATCTAAGTCAAGTGATTGCACATGATTTTCCTCATCAATCATAATCGAGTCAGGCCTATTTGGTTGCGCAAACTGCGGTAATCCCGTTCGTAGCTCTCCGTTAAGGAATGCTCGAAGTGCAAGGAATAACTCAGGATCTCCATACAGCTTTGCTATGATCGTGGTTCGGACCTCAGAAGACATGAAGTCCACTAGTTTGGCAACATTCATTGGCATTTTGCAGGGTGTAGGTCCTTGACTAGGAACTGGTGAGGATGGAATCTCATATTCCTCAATGGGATCAGGTATTCCTTCGTTAAACATCCTTTCCAACAAGAAAGGTGTATGCTCACTTTCTGATGTCCCGTCCTCACTCCCTTCTTGGATGATACTAGATATGGCTAACGGTCTATGGTTCATGTGGGGTGGATGAACTTGCGTGGGAAACACTGTGTCATGAATTTTGACATGCATGGGTTCTGGTTCTAGTTTCCTTTGAGTCTCCTCCACTAAACCTCTTAGATGTTTCACCTGCTCAATCTCGTCTACTGGGTTTGGGTACGTCCCAATCTTCTTTTTACGATTCTTCCCTTTTTGCCCCTGCGGTTTATCTTGGGGGTCTTGGATTGGATTTGGAAACACTTGTGGTGTTTTCAGAGGCTCTTTATGGTTTTCTCTTATTCGGTTTTCATTTGGTTCCATGTTACGGTTTTCTTTGTCGGTCTTTCCCTTTGTGGTATTGGTTCTAGTCTCCATTGTCTCGATTGAATCTGAATCATCCTCGAGGTCATTCATATACACGGGGTCATCTCCTGTTCCTATGTTTGTTTTGGAACTTGGCTTTGAATTTCCGTATTCTGCGACCTCTTCCTTCGTGTCTTCTTTTTCTTTGCTTGGATAACTGACGCGGTATCTCTCTCTTCGAGGATATGGCCTGGCCCTTGAAGCATGGACCGTGTAATCGCATAAGCGGGTGCGACGGGTGGTATTGGCGATGTCACACTAGCAATTTCGACCAAATTTAGGGGTGTGATTTTAGGCGCATTTGGGTTATAGGGGCATTGGGCAATCAAGTGATCTATGCCACAACGATTACATGTGAGTATTGGCATTGCAGACGTGCTCCCTTGATTCATTTGCATCTGTGCAGCATTCTTTTGCAGCCTAATAGGGCACTCCGCTGCCCGATGTGGTCCACCACACTCGTAGCATTGAAGAGGTGGCCTCCTAGCCTGGGTGTTGATATTTTGACCTCTGGATGCGAGAGCAGCAGCTTGATAAACCGGCTTGACTTGCCCCCAACAATCTTCCATGTAGTATATAGGACACTCTTCCAATGTATCAAGTCCGTAGGCAATACTAGTGTCTATTTCCTCCTCACAGCCATCTGCATAAGCATTTGATGGCTCGCAACCCACTTGGTTCATAGGGGCGACTCTTGGATGCGGGGGCTGCGGTCCTAGCACAGGAGGTGGTAGCGGTGTAGCTTGTACAACATTTTGAGATCTAGGGACCATGTGTTGCGGTAGTTGCTCAACAGGTGGAGCAGGCATCAATACAGGAGCTCGAGGTGCATCCGTCCAGGCTACAGGTGGTCTATTTGCCATCATACGTTTGATCATTAAACAATCCTTAGCTTGGTGACCATACCTACCACATGCGTTGCAAGTTCCATTAAATTTTACTCTAAACGTAGGGCACTCACTAGTGCTATGTGGACCTAAGCAAATGGAACACCATTGTTGCTCCCTTCTTGGATACATGTGACTATTTTGAGGGGGTCGATTATCCTTAAGAGACTCTTGGATTGCCTTGGTGAGGTCTGTCAAGAATGTCTCAAATACCTTTGGCTCATTGGCAATGGGCTTTGCAGTCATGGGTTCATACTCAATGGCTTGTGAGCTAGTGGATCTCGTGTCAGTAGACACCCTCATGCCTGCTATCATCAAGTTGTCCTCTAATTGGATTGCATTGGCAGTGACATCTTCCCAGGTTGTGATACCTCTAATCACTAGTCCATTATAGATTCCTTCATTCCTCAACCCTCGAATGAATCGATCAAGCAGTTGGTTATTGTTGAAGCGCTCATTTACAGGGCAGCGAGAGTTTAAGTGCTTTAGACGACTAATGAAGTCCCTTACTGACTCTCCTTCCTTACGTTCGGCCTTCTGTAGCTGAGATGCTACACCCAAAGCACACCTTCTCGTATGTACTCCTTTAGAAACAACCTTCGAAGGGTAGGGTAGATTGTTTTCTCGTCCACCCTTAGGGTCCTATACCAATCTCCAGCCTTCCCACTTAATGTCAAGCTTAAGGCATTGCACTTATGTAGTTCGTTGCGTTCCCCTAAGGAATCACATACTTGTTCAAACACTTCAATGTGTTTTCTAGCATCTTCGTCCCCATTGAATTTTTGCGTGAGTTTGGCAATTTGTACTGCCTTACTTCTAGGCTCTCTATCAGATGCATGACGCATATTTTCCGCGATAGATCGACCTATGGTTTGAGCAAACGCTGCCAAGTCACCTATGTGAGGAGGCAGGGCCGGTGGAGGTACTCTTGGAATCATATGTGGGAGAGGGACGGGTACCGGTCTTGGCATATGTGTGGATGATGCAGGATATGGAACATAACCGGGCATAGGTCCACTCGGATAAGGGCTAGGGAGCGGCACTCGAGGAGCATAAGCAAGTGGTACAATTGGAGGTGTGGGGGCCATGTGTGCATAAGGGGCTAGAGGCACATACGGTCGAGGCCCCATATTAGGTACTACGACACTAGGTAGTGGCACTGCGCTAACCGTAGATGTCATCGGTACATTCTCTGTCAGGCTTATCCCTGGAGTGAGCACTGGGTTTTCCTTAATAGAGGGTTGAGCCAAGTTAGGGAAGCTAAAGTTGTCGCTACGCGGAGGCTCAGATTGCATAGAAGACCCCAGGTGAAATGACGTAAGATGGGTCCATGGGGCTCATTAGAGGAGTCTCCATTTGTGATAGAGTAGGCTGTTGAGCCTTGCTCGTATCCAGAAATCTCATGGGGCCAGTTGAGAGTATATTTACCCCTCGGTTTTGCCTTTCTGATTGAATAATGCCATGGATAACATTACAGATCATTTTCTGTTGATCTTCGATGCTCGTGGCACTAGAGGTGGATTGTACAATCTCTATCCATCCTACATGGTAGGCATGGCCAGAGTGTAGATCCGTCAACACCTCAGTGTGGAGGTCGTATGTCCAATGATCATTAATGAACAATCCTTCTAGAGTCGATGTGTTAACGATTTCTTGTGAGGTAGAAGCAATGTTGCTCCCCGTGGTTTTACTTGTTACCAACGGTACTCTAGAGGGAACTTCTGAAGGAGGCAGCTCAACAGGGCCTTCTTGGTAAGAAGTTGGCAGGATATCCACATGGACACTCTTTGGGGGTGTGGGGTCCACGTGCGATGTGAAAGGAGAGTCCACTTCCCCACCCCCTTCGTGTGCTTCATTTGCATCAGGTTCCAAGCGAGTAGCTCTACCTAATGTTTCCATGAAACGGCTAAACATACTAGTACTAGGCTGTGGAGCTTCGGGAGGTGCATGGCCTTCTCTCTCACTGTTTTGGGTAGGGTATGCTTCCATGATTTCTGAGTCGGAGGAGGAATCACTAGCAGCTATTTTAGGGTCTTGGGTGGTGCTACCTTGTGTCCCCGCTGAGGGTCTAGAGCTTATCGTGGATGGGTAATGGGTGTCCGTATGAACAGAGGCACCCTCAATATGCTCGTGTTCTAGCACCCGCCCAGAGCGTAAGTGCATGTGCTTTTGATACCCTAAGGTGTCAAAAAGCTGCTCTAGGAGGCCTTGTGACTAGTTTTTAGCGTGTTTTTTGTTTTTTTTTTTTGCTAGATTTTTTAGAGTGTGTCGTGGAATGGGCCGTGTGATAGCTCGAAACGAGCGTATCGGTCAGAGGGTCGTGCCGTGCTTTACAGCCCTCCGTTTGGTCACTCTATGCCCTCGGAATCCCTAAAACTGTCAATTTCCAGTAGGGAACTACGCCCAAACTAGAAAGTCTAAGGGTGCAAGTGGGAAGAGAAGGGAGGAGAGTGGAGGACTTGTCCCACATGCTCTCATTCTCTCTTGAGGGAGTAGGGTATATATATAAGAGTGAGTCTAGTGTATATCATAAGACTGAGGACTGAGGCCAAGGCCTGGGCTTGGGCTTGGGCAACCGATCCCGATCTATCTTTTATACAGACCAACCCGTACGTTTTTATAACTCACGTTTTTTATTTTTGAAAATTTAACCTCCCACTCGCTCGCGTTTTTATTTTTCGGTTTTTTTTTTTTTTCTCCCACTCACTGAGGCCTGGGCTTGGGGAAATGATCCCGATCCCGATCTATCTTTTATACAGACCAACCCGTACGTTTTTATAACTCACGTTTTTTATTTTTGAAAATTTAACCTCCCACTCACTCGCGTTTTTATTTTTCGGTTTTTTTTTCACGAAAATTAATTATTTTTTTTAAATTTTTTTTTTAAAACAAGAAAAAATAAATTATTATTTTTTTTGAGATATTATTTGGTACGCGTTTTGGTGCGCGTTGACCTCACCTAACTATTTACTGTCCCACCTACCTACTGACCTGCTAATCAGTGGTTCACCTAATTACTAACCTGCTTAATTAACTAACTGTGCGCCTAACTGTGCACAAACCAGAAAACACAGAAAATGTAGAAACTGAAACTTGACAGAATTGTGCAGTGAAAACACAGAAAATGCAAAAAAGGCAAGAAATGCTAAGTATGTGTAAACAGAAAAACAGAATTTTGCTAGCTGTCTAACTAATACTAAATGTACGCAGCAGAAAATGCAAACTGTGAGCAACAGAAAAACAGAATTAACAACTTGCAGAAAAAATACGCCTTCCTCTCCCTCTTCTTTCCTACTGCAAACCACTCATACAAGAAGCACAAAGTGCCTCTTGGGCTTAGTGCAGGGCTATTCCCCGGCAGCGGCGCCAAAAATGTGCGCTCCTTGCTGCACTGTCGAAGCAAGGGACTTGCCGATACACCGTGTACGAGCCGCAGACGGCTCCAAGCACACAACTAGTTTAACTAGTAAGCTCAAGAGGGCAATGGTGTGTCACTCACCGCCTTATGCTCCTGCCGTAGAGGATTCCTCGCCGCGAAGAAGAGGGAGATGCCGCTACGCCGCGCTCAACCGCCTCGCCGCCGTCGTGCCGCCGCAACGCTCGATCGCACACACACTCTCACACACTCTCTCTCTCTCTCTCTCTCTCTCTCTCTCTCTCTCACGCACACACACAAGGAGATGGTGAAGGAGAAGGTGGAGATGGAGCAAGAGCAGCTTCTATTGCACAATGAGAGAATGAGTAAAAATTAGGTTTAGTTGGCTTTTATATGAGCTCACCCCATTCACACTTGGGCGCCCATGCTTAGCCAACTAACCCTAGCATGTTCGTGTTAGAGTGCGCCTCTCATCGACGATCACTCTACCTTTCCCTATTGGACCGACAAGCCCGGTGCCTGACTCTACTTAAATAAATAATACGGTTACAGTGTCCGTCGTAGGCGATAGGGTGTCCGTGAGCCACGAGGGTTAACAGTATTCGGCATGTAAATACATAAATGTGTGCCACACGTAAATTTCCTCATGCATATAAACTTGCGTTTTTTTGTAATTTTTTGAAAAAACTCAAATTCTCTACTCGAACTGTCCATGAATTGCAATACATTCACCAATGTCAGCAAATTATAGAAATTTCAACAAAAGCCCCAAATTTTGACAGTCTAATTGTTGAAAATTTTGCAAAAACCAAAATTTCCCTCAACTTGTAAGCGCAATTTCAAATTGGAAAGCCTCAATGTGCTATGAAATTGCTGAAATTTAAGCCCCTATAAATTTTCCCTTTCTTTGTTGTAAACGATTTTGCCTACTTTCTCTAGAACGAAAGAATTCCACAGTCTCAAGCAACCTAGATAGGTTATGGACTATAGTGAGAGGAGAGAGAAAACTTGCTAGGCTGAAAATTGTAGAGAGAGAGAGAGAGAGCGAGGGATGGGCTAAAATCAACGAGAGAAAATACTTGTTGCTTACTGGCAGGTGCGTAGGTGTGAGTGAACCAAAGCTTTGATACCAGTTTGAAGGTGGCGCTAGCAGTTGGGAAGGCGCTGGTGTTTTGTGCAAAGAACGAGCGTGAGACGCAGAGTGTTTTTACATGTGCTAATCAGCACACCTTTCAATGCAATGTATTCTTGTTTTTAGGGTACAAATTATAAGGGTCACTTAAGTGACCCTAGGGGTGGTTCAACCCAAAGAATAAGTGAGTGTACAAATATATAGAAGAGGTGACTAGAGGGCCTTTAGACCCATCATCCCTTTGTCAACCAATTCTTGTACTTGCCTCATGATCTCCTCTTGTTAAGCTTGAGAAACTTGATAGGGAGGCTTGTTAGGCAGTGAGCTTCCTGGAAGGAGCTCAAAGCGATGGTCATCATCCCTCATTTTGGAGGTAAGTCCATAGGGATATTATCCATGAACACATGTTGGAATCCTTTTAGAAAATTAGACAAGTCTAACTCTTCTTGATTCTTATCATTTTCAATTTGATGAAACATTAAGATCTTTTAGGGACTCTTTGACAAAAATCATGTACGTTGAAATTGAGCTCTTCATTGATTTATCAAAAGCAGGAGGATTTACAAGTGGTATAGTACGACCACACTCACTAGCATCTATATACATGTTCTTTCCCGTGTAGGTGAAGTAGATTCTCCTTTCAGGGAACTTCATGTTGGCAGCCATGCGATCAACCCATAGTGCCCCTAGGATAGCATCCTCATGTTGGAGAGGAGAGATGAAAAATTTTTCTTTGTCGACATAGCTTTGGACATGAAGCCTCAACTTCCCAATCAAGGGAATAACGAAGGCTTGCTGTCCCTTGAAAGTTGTGTCAACCGTTACAATATCTCCCATCTCAAAGGCTTGAATGCCCAACTTGGTGGCCAACTCCATTGATATGAAGTTGTGAGTAGAGCCAGGGTCAAACAAGATAAAGGCATCATGCTCCCTTACCTTTCCCCAAGCATAGGAGAGAGATGATCCTTTGCAATGAGCATCCTCTTTTGGAGCTTCAATGGTGAAAGCCCTAGGAGTCTCATTGCAAGCATTTTTTTTAGGGCAAGAACGATAGCCGTGTCCTTGCTCCCCACCT
The DNA here is from genome assembly GCF_014529385.1 of Adiantum capillus-veneris. Classification (NCBI taxonomy): domain Eukaryota; kingdom Viridiplantae; phylum Streptophyta; class Polypodiopsida; order Polypodiales; family Pteridaceae; genus Adiantum; species Adiantum capillus-veneris. The sequence goes on along the minus strand of NC_140949.1, from coordinate 43,703,259 downwards.
TAAAACACTTATGGTCCTCGCAAAAAGCTTCAAGCTCTTCAGGAGAGAGTTTGTTTTTGCCTTTGTAAACTCCCTTCTCCTTGGACTGATTGTTGTTGTTGTTGTTGGAAGTTCCTTGGCAAGAAATTTGGGCATTGGATTTCCCCTTGCATCAATTTTATATTTGTTTTCCATGGGCTTGACATTCCGTCTAGCCCCTTGTTGGAAATTGATGCATGAAGCAACCATGGTGTGATGGATTACTTTGGTCATAGAACCAAGCCGTGGAGAGTTGACGTATTCGACCATCTCTTTAGGTAATCCAGCACAGAATTGTTGCTTTTGCTCGGCGAAGTCTATCTTTTGGAAGACGGTAGCCTTGAGATGTAAATCCCAAAACTTATCTAAATATTTGTGGATAGACTCATGAGAGAGAAGCTTCAAACTGCACCATTCGGTGAGCACTTTGTCCTTTGCATCGCTTGCAAGGAATTGCTTCATGATGGAAACTCGTAGAGTTTTCCATGTCTTTGGGGCTTCTCCGTTGCCATGAAGGCTAGCCCACCATTCACGAGCCAATTTTTGGAAGTGCATAGCTACATGGTGTAGCTTGCAGGACTCCGTGAAGCCCTTGTCTCCAAAGGCCGCATCAAATTGTTGGATGAAGGCCAACACTTTGTCGATAGCACCAAAGGTGCCATCATAGGGGAGAAAAGAGATACTCTTTCCTCCCTCTTTGAACTTCTTGATCTTTTGCGACCTTCGCCATGCAGGGTATGTTTTGTGATGTCCTTCCCTCTTGTATTCTCTAGGAGAATAGCCATAGCTTTCATCGGAAGAGGAGGAAGGTGAAGAAGAAGGAGAAGACGGTGACCTTTTTCTTGCCCTTTTCTTCCTTTGTTTCCTCTCTTCCCTTTTGGAGTGACAAGGAGAAGGACTGTGGGTTGACCGTTTCCTCTTGGGAGGAGTTCTAGACCGCCGTCTTTGTGGAGCCACATCTTCGAAGGAACTTAAAGTTTCATTGCTTTCTTGCTCGTTGGATTCCTCCTCTTATATGGGAGTGAGTCTTCTTTTGGGGGTCTCTTCAAGAGGCCTCCTAAGCTCTCTCTCCTTGTGGAGAGTAAGGGAAATCCCATAAGCACGAAGTTGTTGAGTAACTTCAGCTTGAAAAGCAGGGTTGCCCATAGCTTGCTGCAACCTAGTAACAGGATAATTCACAAACATGGGGGCATCATCATTAGCACCTTCATGTGCAAAATCAAAGCTATCAATGTTCATTCTACTCTCTTGGTTATTGTCAGCCATGTTAACGAAATTTGTGTACTTACTTAGTGTATGCTTTGGCAATTCAAAACCTGAGTTGCTACTCCTCTTAGCCTTTGAAAATTGGCACTTAAGTATCTACACCCACGGCTTGAAGTGGTTAGTTATAGAGAGTAGTGGAGTGGGTCTAATATTGCAGAATTGCCAAGGGCTAGATTCTTTCGGACTTCTTATGGCTCAATAATGGTAAAGTCAGACCCCATTATTAAGTCCAAAGCTCCCAAGGTGTGCACCATATCCCACATAGTGGGCTCAACAAAACCAATAACAAATCCCAGTCCCACTTACCCTAATATAATTAACAAAATCAACCATTTATAGGCTACTTAAGAACCTCTCTTCTTAAGCAAGAAAAGACAAACCAAATGCTCTGATACCAATGTGATGGAAATGTCATATTAACTTTGAGAGTAGCCGAAATTAGAGAAATACTTTTATGAAATTACTTAGAGAGCATAGCGGGTGAACTTAATTGATGGTAGCAAAATAAACATAGATATTAGTTAACTTGTCATGAACAACACTATTGCAAGAGAGAGAGTTTAGAGAACATGACAATAGTTGAGGACCTGATTTATGTGGAGCCAATCCCCCCTCCAATAGGCATTTGTATTATAGTTTCTCCCATCAAGAGAGACTTGTTACAATACAATCTTTGTGCTCCTTGTGACCTAGGTGATGCAATGAATATGGAAAGCTTCATGCATCACGAGCATAACATAAACTTTGTGGAAAGCATTAACTATCCCAAGCCTCAGTCCCAAGACCTCAAACACCTTTGAAGGTGGAGAGAGCTAGCAGGGAATGAGGGTAGGAAAGAGGAAGAAGAAACATTTCATAGGAGAAATAATTATTTCCTCACTTATCATCACTCTTCTTGCTAGCATACATAATAGCATAATAGTGAAGATGGAGAAGATGGCAAGCTTAAGCATTGAAGCATGGCTCTTGGTTGGATTTGCATTCCATAGCCAAGAGTGTTGGTGTAGGCTCTCAACCTCTCTATTTGCTTAGAGAGGGAGAGGGAGCTCTTGCACTTCATTGGACCCCTCAGGCCTAGCCAATCACAAGCAAGAGTCATACCAAGCAAGCATACTAGTCTTGGGACAAGTGTCCCCCTTTCCCCTTTGAGAGAGAGGACTTTATACATGCAAAAACAAGTAATTAAATCTATTAATTTATCATTGGACCCCTTGGGTGGCCAACCAATAGGCTTTATGCACACCATGAGGGCAACATGAGGAGGAACTTGACAAGTGTCCCTTTTGCTTTCTTTGTACAAAGCTTGCCTTGTGTGAGTGTGAGTGTGTGTGTGTGTGTGTGTGTGTGTGTGTGTTCTCTCTCATCCCCCCTCTTGTAGGGCTCGCCCCCTCCTTGTAGGGATTGATGATTGACTTTTGCACACCTTACCTCAAGCACCTTAGTCAGCAAGCATGACAAAGCACCTCAAGCTTGGGTGGTGTTCCCACAAGCACCTCAAGCTCTCTAGTCGGCAAGCACGATAAGCACCTCAAGCACCGTCGTCAGCAAGCACCTCAAGCACCTTAGTCAGCAAGCATGACAAGCACCTCAAACACCTTAGGCATCAAGCATGACAAGCATCTCAAGCACTTTAAGCTTGGGACGGGCTCCCACCTCAAGCTAAGCCCTAGCTTACCTAAGGTCAAAGGACTTTTTAACACTAACCTTTGGAGGTCTTTAATGTAGCTAACCCTAACGCCTTTAAGCTCCATTGGTTAGCCTTGCTCTTTGAGACTCATTTGGGGCCCTTTACCATTGGTCCTGTGTTGAGATGGATCTATAAGCACACGTCTATATCCTAACCCTTGTGCTCGTTTATTCTCCCACATTAAATGATCAGTTTAATATGAGAAAATCATTTGAGTTGGTTAGATATCAGATTTCCTCATATTAAACTCATTATTTAATGTGGGAGAATAAACAGGAACAAGAGTTAGAATATGGACATGTGGTTATGGATCTATCTCAGCAAGGGACCAAAGTCAATGGATCCAAATGGGAGATGGTCTATCAAAGAGAAATGCTAGCTAATGGGGCATGAAAGTTCTTAGGGTTAGCTTCATTAAAAACATCCAAAGGTTAGTGTTAAAAGTCCTTAGACCTAGGACCTTAAGCAAGCTAGGGCGAGCTTGAGGTGGGAACCCAGCCCAAGCTTGAGGTGCTCCTCGTGCTTGCTAACTAAGGTGCTTGAGGTGCTTGTCGTGCATGCTAACTAAGGTGCTTGAGGTTCTTATCGTGCTTGATGATTAAGGTGCTTGAGGTGCTTGTCATGTTTTATGACTAAGGTGCTTGAGGGGCTTCATGACTAAGGTGCTTAAGGGGTGAGGTGTTCCAAAGTCAACATGGATCCCTACACAAGGGGGGGCGAACCCTACAAGCAGGTGCAAGAGAGAGAACACACACTCTCACTCAAGGCAAACCAAGTCCAAAGAGGCAAACAAGGACACATGTCAAGCTCCTCCCTAGGTTGTCCTCATAAGGTGCCTAAAGCCTATTGGTTGACCTCTAAAGGGGTCCAATGAGAATTTAGTTTATTAAATTAATTATTTAAGTATTATTCAAGCCCTCTCTTTTAAAGGGGTAAGAAGGACACTTGTCCTAATGCTACCCTTGTTGCTTGAAATGCAAAAGGCATGTGATTGACCACGCATGAGGAGGTCCAATCACTTTCAAGCTTGACCTAGAAGAGGGGGTCGACCCAAGCAAGGAGGGGGTGTGCTTGACCATATACCCTCTCTCATTCACTTACACACACTCTCAGTCTCATAGTGTGTTGTGCAACAACACCCTCTCCTTATCCAAGCTTGAGAAGTTGAGAGACGACACCAACAACTCTTGGCTATCGAATGCAAATCCAACCAAGAGCCATGCTTCAATGCTATGCTAGCCATATACTTCATCTCCATTACTATGCTACTATGCTATGCTAAGCTCTATGAGTAATGGTATGAGAGAACACTACTTCTTTCTCGTAAGAATACTTCTTCTTCCTCTTGCCTACCCTCATTCCCTGCTAGATCTCTCCACCTTTGAAGGTGTTTGAGGTCTTTGGACTGAGGCCATGGACAAGTTAAGGCTTTCATTAGATTAAGTTACAGGCATAATTGTGGTGCATGACGCTCTCTATCTTCATTGCACCATCAAGGTCTCAAGGAACAGAAAGCTTGTATTGTACCAAGTCTCTCTTTATGGGAGAAGCTATAATACAAAAGCCTTTTGGAGGGGGGTGTAGCTCCACATAAATCCGGTCCTCAAATTGTTGTCCAGTTCTCTAATTCTCTCTCTTGCAAAGTATTGTTCATGCCAAGTTAATTCAGTATAAAGATTATGTTGCTACCTCTAATAAAGTTCTCCCTCTATTTTCTCAAAGTATTCTCATAAAAATGCTCACTATAGTTTTCTTAATTCCGCTACTCTCAATGTTCATAGTCCAATTCCGTTACAATCAGTATGCAAAATTGTAAGCCAATCTCTACACTACTAGAAATAGGAACAAAACTAAGCAAGTATGATGTTGGAGTACTATTTGACATGCATTTTTGTTTAGAAGTAGTGGGTTGTTTCATTCGTTTTGCAAGTACACATGTCTAAACGTTAATTTAGCAAGTGTATGTAAGTCTAGCTTGAAAGAAGTGGCAAGATATATAGCACATACGCTTTTATTTAATTGGTTCCCTTGATTATTCTTTGGTCTTTCCAAATTGGGTAGATGCAAAAAGAATGTTTCTATGCAATCAATTGGTTACAAAAACACAAACCATGAAAATTTTTTTGACACAAATCATTCAACATCTAAAAATTTCTTTTTCTTGAGAAATGTATGTAGCTCATGGCTGCATACGTAATAATTTGTTATGGTTACATTGAATTGTGAAATTAAATACAATGCAACATTCATAGCCAACCTTTACCCAAGTTGGGACAAAACTTCATGAGTCACCAAATACCCACTACCTTTTTCATTGATAGCAAGGGTGCTTTAGTAGTTGCAAGGGATCTTGTATTTTATGCAAGAACCAAGCATATAGAGTTCACTACCATTATTTTAGGAAAAGGATACATGTAGAGGAGATCGATCTAGCTTATTGCCCTACATAGGACAACATTGTATATTTTCTCAAAAAGACATAAACTCAAGAGCATTTTAAGATTTTTAAAAAGCTTTAGCTTGCTCCCACATAGATTTTGATACCTTGTACAAATTCAAACTACCACTACATGGGGGATTTATAATCTTGTACTAGTACTAATATGAATACGAAGGGCTTCACCAAGGGCAATTTTCTTCCCCTTGGACACTTGTTATGATAAGGTAGGTTAGCTTTAAGGTGTCTTATAAACTCTTGTAGCCACTTATTATGTAGTCATGGATAGAGAAAAACACACATATTTCCTCTAGTAAAAACTTTGTGTGTTCTTTCTTCTCCTTCTTCTCTCTCCATATTGTGTCTCTACGTTTTGCTTCATATTTGTGTGTTCTTCTCCTTCTTCTTTCTCCATGTTGTGTCTCTATGTTTTGCTTCATTTTAGTTTTCCATCTTCAACATGTAGCTAGATACCTAGGAAAATAATCAATCAAGCACATGACTTTGATAGCCTTGTACAAAAATTGGGAAAATAGATGTTCCCCATAAGGATTAATTGCATTCATTGTCTAGGTTTCTATGCATTCATCAAAAAATAAGAGACTACCAACTTTTGTACATAATATTTATGGACTTGGATCTACCATGATCATGTAATCAGAGATTGAGCTTTTCCATATAAACTCTTGTGGTCACTTATTATGTAATCATGGATAGAGAAAAACACACATAGTTCTTGTAGTCAAAAATTTGTGTGTTCTTCTCCTTCTTCTCTCTCCATATTGTGTCTCTATGTTTTGCTTCATATTTATCTGTTCTTCTCCTTCTTCTTTCTCCATATTGTGTCTCTATGTTTTGCTTCATTTTAGTTTTACATCTTCAACATGTAGCTAGATACCTAGGGAAAAAAATCAATCAAGCACATGACTTTGATAGCCTTGTACAAAGATTTGGGAAAATCGATGTTCCCCATAAGTATTAATTGCATTCATTGTCTAGGTTTCTATTGCATTCATCAAAAAATAAGAGACTACCAACTTTTGTACATAATATTTATGGACTTAGATCATGTAATCGGAGATTTGAGCTTTCCAATGGTCAACAATTTATCACACCCATTGTGCACTCTAGTTTTCCAACATGTTGTGCATGACATATATCTTAGGGCCAATAGAAAAACCTAGTTTCTTACAATCTCCTCAATTGATGGTGAAGGATGTTTTGAATAACACGATAAGGATAACAATAGAGATCTCACACTAGCAATATGTGCAAAGTGCATGACATGAAGGAGGAGTCCTAGAAGGAACTTTGAGAAGTGGTGTGAAAGTGTTGCAAACCTCTCCCAAGACATCGTTTTGCAAAGAGAGATCAAGGCCCTTGCTCGCTAGCCTTTGTCAAATAGAGAAGCCCCTTTCAACTTATTATATGCATATAATGATGAATCACGTGAACAACATATTTCTCCCTTCCCCCACAATCCATGTGCACTATGGCTATGCGTATTTTTGTGAGTAGGTTGGACATAAGCTAATGGTGTGCAAACTGGTGGCACATTACACTCCTCCTAAAATCATGATGAATAGCTTAAATAATGACTATAAGAACTCTTAAAAAATAGATACATGATAATTCAAGCTTGAGTGTAAAAGATTAATCTAGGCCAAGAACAAGGATGTTAGCCAATGCTCTAGATCTTGGTATGAGGGGTGATGGAAAAACAAAATCATTACTATCTATGTGGTATCAATTGTTATGTATATATGCACAATTATACTTATTTAGTGCATGGGATGCTTAATGAGACTTCCAAGTTTTATTTAGAAAACTTTAAGCGTGGGTCAAATATTGTTTTAGTCTCTAAATGGTACGACAAAAATAATTGGTCAATTTAGGTAGCAAGCTTCTATGACAAAATAGATTAGTGGCCATCAATTTAAGGAATATCGTCCACCTCAAATCCATCACATGTTGGATAAGATTGTTGCCACTAGATACTATAGACATGATCTAAACTCAATGATCTCACAAACTAACAAGAGGCAAAAAGCCAAATAAACATAGCTAATAAAACCATCATCATTGCCTCTAATTAATGCTCCATTGTTACATTGATCAATATTACTTTGAGTGCAATGGTCAAGCGAGATCCCAATGTGGTTACCAAATGAAGTAGGTATATGGTTACCAAATGAAGTAGGTATATGGTTACCAAATGAAGTAGGTCAAGCGAGATCCCAATGTGGCTACCAAATGAAGTAGGTATATGCCACATTCATGCAATCGTAAATAAATTAAGCCAATGAGATCAGATCGGTGGCATATGAAACCCCACTATAAGCACCTACCTTATGACATTATTCTGAGCTCTTGAATCAACAAGAGGAAGTTGTAGGGGTTTGTTGGGTCTCCTTCAATAAAAGCAAAGCCCTCTAGAAAATTTTGTGACCATAGTTCCCAAAAACCTACTAACAATACAATTGTGGCTACCACATGTACTCCACCATTAACACTATTATAGCTTAAAGGGTTTATTTTCATTTTAATGCATTGTGTCAAATCAGCAGTTCCAAATAATGCAAGTGTAGGCCACAAAAGTGATAGTATATACTTAACAGGCCACTCTTTAGTTGGCCAAATGAAAACCAATTTTCTCAAGATTCTCTACTCCTCCATAGGAAACAATGAGAATGTTTGGCCATTTCAGCATATGCACGGATGCCAGCCTAGCCAGAAACCACATTTTTAATATATTTATACTCTCTTATTTTTCTGAGCTAGTGTAGCTACATTGTATGTAAATCCTGATTCCAAAGTAGCAGAGCTATTCCCTGAGTTGTAATTCTTTCATGATATGTGTAAAGGCCCATGTGAGCCTAGCCACTGGCCATTTAGAAAGCCCTACATATAAAAGACAGTAACCTTAGTATGAAAAAGAGGCTTATCTTTTTGAGAAAAGAAGCTTTCTTGTACGTGCGCTCAAGCAACTTCTCATCTCAGATTTGTAATCATCATATCTAAAATGTGGGAGTGGTGATTTGCTTGTTGAGTTGTTGCATTTGCTTGTCAGATTCACTTCTTGAGGGATGACAACCTCATAGAGTCTCTGTGCTTCATCAGAGTCACTTCCTTGAGTATTGACATATTATGTTAGTGCAAGATAGCTATGCTACCAATATCCATCACGGTGACCCACTAACATTGGCGTCATTGCCGAGGAATGATCCTTGGATGGTGAGTGACCTTTTGTGTATTTTGAGTTTTGTTTTCCAAAGATTAGTCTTTCCATTCCAGTTACACCAACAAAAAAGTAGCTAAACAGGGGTTTAGTGCTCTATAGAGTCTAAAAGCTGGAGACTTGCTAGATCTATTCTTGAGAGGTAAAGAGAGTTGTAAGTGAGATAGCCAGAAGCATTTTATTCTTTAATTTTCTCATTACTTTCAGAGTGTTGTACCATTTTTTATTATGACTTTTGTTTGAATTGTTTCTTTTGTTTTTGTTTCAAATTTCTTTTTGGCACATAGGAGTAGGGTAAGTAGAAACCATTACCATCAAATTGGGTTGAAAATATCAAGGCAAAAAGGATTGAAAACCATATTATGGGCAAAACAACCATAACTCTGAAATTTTTCAAATTTGATAGTAGAGACATGAAAGTTGATCCGAACTCAAAAATTTGGTGCTCAAGGGCCTCAGTAAACCCACTAGAAGCATCTGATAAGTTTCAGCAGATATCATTGTCAAGCATGGATCGGATCCATGTACCTTAGAGACCTTTTTTTATAGAAAAGTTGTCAGTGACACTCTACATACGTAGAACATTGCTTTGATAAATTTTGGTTGCAAGAAAACTTGAAAATTCACATCAAAATTGGCCGATAGAGCAAAAATCACAAAAACAAGAATTTCAGACACAAAACCGGGCATATCTTGAGATTCTTAGATCCAAATCACAAAAGACCAAGCGGGCTAATTAGAGAAAACTCGTGTTTAGTAACTGTGAAAATTACAGATTCATCTATGGTGGAACATGGATTGTGATCCATGTACTCTTGAGACAGAACTGGGTAAAAATGAGACCAACTAATAAACACTGACTTCAAACAAAATGATACCAATAGTTTGGGATCAAATTGAGCTCAAAAAGGCACTCAAAAGAGGAAAATTGAAAAAAGAACACAAAGTTGACCAAAATTTGGGAAAATCCAACTTTTTGTGATCCAAATGCAAAAAGATTGGGAAGACATCTTCCAAATAGCAAGGACTACTAGCTGACCAAGTTTCATGTCAAAACAAAGTCAAACATGGATTGCGATCCATGTATTTCTTCATAGTTTTTAGATAAAAATTGAGCAATAGATAGTTGAGACTTAGAAAAACACTATTCCCAAAAGACACTTCGCAACAAAAAGGTTTTAAAAAGTGGGTCAAAAGAGCCAAAAACAAAGAATAGTCAAAAACCACCAAAGTAGACCCAAGATTTCACCTTTGGCAGGCAAGAATTGATCCCAATTAAAAAAGTCTTTGGAGATAGCCTAGAAATACCTTCATCTATAATTGGTTCAAATTTGGGGTCAAAAGCCCTCCAAACATGGATCGCAATCCATGTACCTTTCCCAAAATTTTGAGCCAAAACCTAGCCACTTTGATCTACATGCTATTTCTAGCCTAATCCGAAAGTTTCATCTCATTTGGACATCAAAACCGAAGTCAAAATCCCAAAATTATCCAAGTACTCTGAGAAACTATAAAAATTGACCTAATTTTCAATCTAAAGGTCCAAACCCAAAAAGTTTGATACCATAGCATCTTGTAATCATGTTGATCTTAATGGTACCAAGTAAACTCAATTTGGCCTCCAAACATGGATCGCGATCCATGTACCCCTGGTGACAACTTTTGACACTTTCCCAAACTATAACATATATAAGGAAAACATATCCCCAAGTCCAATTTTGAAAAAAAGAGCAAAATTAGGCCAAAAAGAAGCAAAACAAAGGATAGACTTAAAACCGCATAGCAGACCGAGCATTTGGCATTTGACCTACCAAAACAATTCCAAATCCAAAAATATTTGAGATATAGCTTGTAGACATAGAGTGTAACAAGCTCTCCAAAGATCAAATCCAGATGTGGTGAGCATGGATCGTACCCCATCCTCCAAAGTTGGTGAAAATTGGTACAGATCCTATTGGTGACATGATCTAGCTATTATCAAAGTTTGAAGTCAAAATTTGATAGAGGGTCATGAATTGCGATCCATGTACCTCTTCATAATGGGGTTATCTGACTTGATGAGCCTATAGATATACTTGAATACATTTTATATCTCAAGTTTGAGATAAAAACACCCTTTGGAAACCAAGATACGAGAAAAAGTTCCAGTGTCCTGGTTTTGAAACTGTTTTGAGTGATGTTTCAAATGCAGTTCACCAAAATTTCTCTAATTTTTGATACACAAATCCAAATTGAGTCATGTAAAGCCATGATAAAAGCTTGTTGGGAATAAGACACACCAAGTTTTACTTTAAAGCCAAGTTTTAAAGCTTGTTTTAGTTTTAAAGCCAATTTTTTATAGGTTTCCTACTTCCAAACTTTAAGGTACCCAAAACTAATCTCCATAGACCAAAGGGTCACAAAGCCCCGACTTTTGAGAGACATGACCAGGGATAAAAGGGGATAAGTTATATTGAGCCAAAGTGGGCTTATCAAAGACTATCTTGAGAGTATTGAGTGAGCCTTAACCATGTCAAAGCGTATACCAACAAGGCTTTCTACTTACCTAAAGGAGAGGCATCCACTGATCAACAAACCCAACGTGAGATTCCTCAAACCCAACAAAACCATAAGAGTCTGGACGGATTATGCTCATGTAGGTTTATTACAAATGGGGATCAACATAACTTCTACAAGTGTGTAGAACCCAATGTTGGAGAGTTGAAAGACCATAAGAATCTGTATGCATTCACGTATACAGATGCCCAAAAAATGCAGGATTTGATGGTAGATAAATATGGATGAGAGTACGAACTTGTTGATCCAACTGACATAAGATATAAATACAAGGGTACTTTGATCTCTACATACTTTCAGCTGACTGTGAGAGCACCAGTGATCTCTGAGACCAAAACCCAAGTATTTGAACATAGATTCCCAAAAACAATGGTAGAGCATATATCAGAGAGGATCCCACCAAGATTTTCTCCAAGACGAAAAGAGAGAGTGAGAGATGCCTTTGCAAGAGACCCCAAATTGGTTAGATTGGTGTTTGAACCACCACATATGAGACCATCTCGGGTGGCCAAATGTGTCAAGACAAAGTACATTGGGTGAAGGTATCTGTACGCACATGTGTGACTATTCAAACAAGTGTTAAGGGTTGAACAAGTATCTAATTTCCATACACATCACGAGGGATTCGGCTTAACCTTGAAAGGATAGCATTGGCTTGATTCCAACCATTAAACATAGAGGCTTTTTCAAACATAGAACAACTCTTGCAAAAAATTATAAAGGAGTTCTCTAAAACAAGCAAAAAGAGATTGAGAAAGTGAAGGAAGCATTGCTTTGATTCAAACAATACCTTGAGAGATGTCCGCATGAGAGTTACCACAGGATGAAAGATTGTCAATTCTCTTTATAGAGGGCTTGAGGAACAAAACTCTCAAAAAAGATCTACACTTGAAAGGATGTATCACCTTTGAGCAAGTCACGAAAGAAGCTTTGTACCTTGTGGACAACTATAAAGCTTATGCTGGGGTTACAGAGGTGCAATGTCTCTTTGTCTTCTAGTGAAACCAACATGATACGAGTTGCTCAACCTCAACCAATGCCCAATCTAGATGAGCTAGCAGAAGCAGTAGCACGACGATTGAGCCTAAACTTTGGACAAAACATAAACATGAGACAACCACAACTGAGAAAGTGTAACACATGTGGCGGGGACCATCCTGATCACTTATGTGATACACAACCAAAGCCAACATTAGTCAACACAGAAGACCCATTGAAATGGTGTACCATAGAGCGTAAATGGACCAATCACGAGATGAGTGAGTGTTATTATAACAAGAACTATGTGGGAGAGAGACCATATGGACCTCAAGCAAGGCATCAATTGCCACCTCCAAGATTACCAATGGGTCAAAATAGGATTGTTCCAGGTGTTGAGAGACCACAACCATCCTATGTGCCACAACCCATGAAAAATCATTATATGATGATTGAGAACACCTTAATGCTCATAGTCAATCAACAATATAGATCAAAGACCATTCTTACCATGCAAGAACAACCATCGACTGCACCACCAACTACACAACAAGTAGGACCATGCTTTGAGTGTGGAGGCAATCATTGGGCAAGAAATTGTCCTCATCAGGCAGAGAACGTGGAGATATTTGGATATAGTCTAGAATGTGTTGCTACATACCTCATTCCTAACTATCCAAAACATCCAAACAAAAAGGAAAAAGCAACAATGAACCTTTGTAGGAGTGATGCCTTCTTCAAAAGGATCTAAGGTAGACCCCACGATTCCTATGTATATGTAGACTCAAGCGCAAGTGAAAGAAAATGGCACCGAATCAACCAATTGAGGAGGAACATAAACTGCCTCCTTAAACAAAAATTGAACGCATATCAATGAGGAATCAAAGAATATTGTGGAAGGCCAATCGAGGCAAAATGAAAGAAAAAAGGCTAAAAGAGAAAACCACCTTAGAAATAGAGATGGAACAAACCAAAGAGCAGTTGAAACAAGCAAGGGAAAGCAAGAATCAAATGGAAGGAGCGTTGTCATCCATAATATCATCGAGAGTTTCAATCTTGGTAGATAAAGTTTTTGAACCTTTAGAGGCTCTATTGAAAGCTTACGAGGCTAGACTAAAAACCAATCAGACATTGGAACATAGGTGGTTGACATATTTGCACCCAGAGGTTGAGAAACAGAGATGGGAAATGTGCAAAGGGCTCATAGAGATAGCTCATGCTCTAATAGAGCCAGAAAAAACAAAAATCCCTAGATAGGAAGCGTTAATCCACAAAAGGGACGGTGAAATTGAGCACAAAAAAGACAAAATGAATCATCAAATGAAGCCCAAAACAAAAACACCATTGAACAATAGAGTAGTGGCCAATACCAATGTTGATGCAAGATCACATTTTGTGGCACCTATCCGAGAGGTAGAAGAGCCATGGCCAAGTGAGTTATGGGAGGTAGTTAGGAGTGCAAAGGATGGTAGTGCAAATTTCAAGTCTACAACTATCGCCGAGATCAACATGGATATGTGTCGTACCCAGGCGACATACAATCACTTTATGGTGATTCGGGGTTTGTAGCTTTTCAAGAGAGCAAATCACACTCTCTACGGACTCTACCATATATGGGAGAACATGAAGCCTAATATGAGGCTAGAGAGTGGTTCCATCTCGGTGCAAATATACACTAAAGATGTTGGATACAAAAAGCTTGCATGGATTGATGTCTACTCCCATACAATGCTCGATTATTCTCTCAGAGTTGTTGAAAGTCACACCACATCTATGGAGAGAAGTGGACAAAAATCTAGATAAGATGGGATTGAAAATCCCTCTTCAAGACATTTCCATAGATAACCAAATAGGTAAAATGGCACAAGAGAAACCAAAGGCAAAACCAATGTCTGTAAACAAGGTGGGCGATTATTGTGAAGGAGAAAAATGGAATACCACCTTACCAGTGGAACACAAAGGAGTCAAAAAAATGGCCATACTTGATAGTGGGGTTGGAGTAGCCATAGCCATAGCCACCAAAGAAATTTGGGAAAAATGGGAAAAATCAACCCTTAGAAAAACCAGAATTGATAAGTGCAACTCGCAGATGGTTATGTCGAGAGACATGTGGGTATGTTGGAACATATTATAGTAACCTCTTGTGGGATAGAGTATGAACATACCTTTGCAAGAGTGGATTTTGGCAAGAGCAACAATTTTGATGTCATTCTAGGGAAACCATTTATGTGCCAACTTAAAATGGTACAATATGACCACATCTACTTGAGGCACAAAGCGGTTACGAGATAAGGATTAGTTTGAAAGACCATAGCTACCAACATGTTAGTCAAAATCCTTTAGAGGAATTTCACTCAAAAATAGTCAATGAGAAAGAGATATCTGTACGATTGCAGACAAAATCGTATATCTGGATGTGTGGAGCTTCCAACTGTGAGAGTTTGTTAAGAGAAGATTGTGATCTAGAGAGACCAATAGAGAGAAAATATTACTTATGGGAACCATTTCCTGTAAATTCATTTGAGTCGTTTGGATGGGAACAAATCTTGGCTACTCTAGATGTGTACATAAATGAAACAATGCCTACAAAGCTTTTTGATGAGGATGGCTATGGCATAAATACCTATTTTATGATAAAGGTGTTGAAAAAAGCTAATGAAAATTGTGAGTATGAGAGCAGAAAAGGTGAGACATACAATTGTGTCATGAATCATGATTCAAAAGCACAAACGAAGGAAGAAAAGCGACCACAATAATATTTCATCATTGACATACCCAAAGAATCAACAATGGTTGCTTCAAAGAAACCAACTCTAGAAAAAGCACAACTGGAAGAAATTAAAGAGACAGTGTTTCCAAGTTCCACATCAGATATTCAACAAACTCAAGATCAAGAGAAGAACAACGATAAGGAAAAGGATTGATTGTCTCCTACAGTGATCAAATTCAGCATATGTGGAGAAACAAGACTCAAAATTACATGTTCAGTTGTGATAGGTCCTTATGCTACAAAGAATCTAATGTCTTATGGCACCTGGATAATGATGGGAAAGCTATCGATCAAAGAGCTAGAAGAAACAATGTACACAAGTTCTCAAAGGCTAATTCCTAGCTTTGGTGTGGCAAAAGCCATACTCGAGTTGAGTATTGGGGAGTTCAAGGACGCTTTCTAGATAATTGATTCCCATCACGTCAAAGAAATTCTGGTCTTGATAAAAACCTAGATGAATATCTTCTACAACAAAGAGCTTCAACAAGGACGACAGTAATAGACCCAGAAGCATCTCAAGTCTATGCAGAAAGGAAACAACCAACCATCACAGAAAAGAGTAAAGCTAAAGCTAACACTGAAGCAGATGAATCTCGCAAGTCAACTTTACCTTCAATGAGTCTCCATCAAACTTCCAACACAACCTCTACATCAAAAGCCAAACTATAAAAAATGCAATGGCAACCTAAGCAAAAAGTTTATCAACTAAAGTTTCCATCATAACAACAATGCCTCCAGAAGAAGATAAAAAGAATCAACCAAGTGTTAGTATCCAAAGAGCACATTAAAGCTAAAGATCTAGATGAATCACAAGTTCAGCCTCAGCAACCACAGGTTATAGGGTGGGTGGCATCAATGAGTCAATCACTGCTCAAGGTTACTTTGAGGAAACACTTATATTTGGGCCAAAAAGCCTAAGGTAGTAGCTTGGACCTACTCATCTCAAGCAAAAACGTTCTACAAAGAGAAAGTCGAGATATCAATGGAAGACCAATACCTCAATCAAGAGAAAGAACGACCACAAAGGAAAAAGAAAAGACCTTCAAAGAAGCAAGCAATGCGACAAGTATGTGTATTGAAATCAAACTTCTACCAAGCTACCCAACAAAAATATGTGGAGCAACGGATGATTCAATAAAGCTACTCAAAGCACAAGGATTGTATGAAGGTAAAACTTAAATATGGTTACCAAAAGTAGTAGTTCAACCTAGAACAACTAAGATTAGTCATGTAGCAAAAGGCTCCACCCAAAGGCAATCAATCACAACCAAGAGCGAATAGAAGCTAATCACAACCAAGGGTAATACAACCTCCAAATGGATACCTTTGTCTTCCACTACAAAAGGTAAGTCTTTTACATTGGTAATAGTGAGATATGGATAGCAAAGCCTAGTGTCCATCAAGTCATAGAGAAAAAGGGACAAACGCAAAAGGCGATCACACAAAGACCACAAACAAAGTGGATTCCAAAAACATTATTGAAAACTTGAGCACAAAGACCCCACAAACATCTACAACTGCTTCTCATGGGAGATAAAGCAAAGGCTCCATCAATCCCTACTACAATCGTAGAACATATTACTGACATACGACAAACAAATCAAGAGGATCAAAAGTATGCCAACCTACATGACAAATTGGTGGCATCTAAAGACCAAAACAATGAAAGAGGCCTAAATTTTGTGAACCTATGGAATTGGGTTTCTGGCCTTGAACAGATACATCCAAGTTGCCATTAAAAATACATGACATATGAGTCAAAGTCGGACATCAAAGACACTGTATGAGCGAGGCGTTAGTCCCAAAGCTTTTAAGTAATATTTTTTGTGGTCTAAGAGTCTTAGCTATTTTAGGTATTGCTCAAGTTGGAAGAGTTGAGCATATTTACATTGTGTCAGTCATGCTGTTATAAGTGATCATAAGAGTCGAAGTTTATGTATTTTAAGTATGATGAAGTGAAGAAGGAAGTCCAAAAGACACGCACGCACTAAGCACAATGAGGTATGAATGGAGAAGCTTCTACATCAAAAAAACTTCGTAGAAACGTGGAAGCTATTGTGACATCCTTTGATGTCACGTGTGCTACATTTGTTCCTGGAAGCACCCATCAACTCCAGTTTTCACATTGCATGCATTTGTCTAACAAATTTCTCATATGCATATATAGTGTTCCATTATTGACACTTGCATTAGACACTCTTCCTTTGTTTCTCCCACGCACTCACCTTGCATGAATAAGTACTTAAAGTCCAATTGCTCAACTCCCATAAGAGCGTATACCAAAGGCACTTTTTTCCCACCGCGTTTTTCCCATTTGGTCATCTAGGTTTTAGACCCTAATTTAAGAACACTCATCACGATACTCTTGTATATATTTATTCTATATCAACAACAATCAGGAAATGGATACCCATATCATTCATCAAAGAGTTGGAGCAACAGCTGCATATCTCAACTATACTTGCCAATAGAAACTCTTATCTTTGAGGACAACAACATAGCTTCAACAACAATGGCAAGTCAAAGAAGGGCGTACCAAAACGACTGACAAGCAATGACAAATTCAACAAGAGAGAGTCCAACAACAATCAAACACAATGCTTCCAAGTTGGTGTAATATTGCAGAGGACTTGCATTGCAGTGGAACCCGCAAGTAAGACACATCATAAAGTCAACTACCCAAAGAGGCTCAATTCCCAAAAAGGCAGGCAACACCAATAGCCATCTTCACCGCCAAAATAACAACGAAAAGGAGAATGAGTAAAAAAATGTAAAATTGTGTCAACAATAGAAGCCCAACTCACGTATCAAGAAGAACACAATAAATATAGATCACTCAAGGAAGAGGGGAGTGTCATCAACGACCAAGAAACTTCAAAGCTAAAGAATCACGTTAAAGAAGAACCTAAAGGCAACCCTAACAACAAGATTGCAAATGGTTGTGTCAAGGGATGACACGAGCTAAGAAGGGGGGCGTGTTTAGCCATTTCAACATACGAATGCCCACTTAGTTGGACACCACATTTTTTATATATTTGTGCTCTATTATTTTTCTCAACTAGTGTAGCTACAATGTATGTAAATCCTGATTCCATAGTAGCAGATCTATTTCTTGAATTGTAATTCTTTCATGATACGTGTAAAGGCCCATGTGAGCCTGGCCACTGGCCATTTAGAAAGCCCTAGGTATAAAAGACAACAACCTTATTATGAAAGAGAGGCTTATCTTTTGAAGCAAAGAATCTCTGTTGTATGTACGCTCAAGCGACTTCTCCGCTCAAATTTGTAATCATCATATCTAATGATTGGGCAATCCAATTTCAATTCTAAAACTTGCAACGTGTTCCTCTTTTTATGCTCTTACATTCAAGTGTAAGCACATTAAGTTTTGTTGTAGTTTGTGACTACGTGTCTATGAGCCTAATCTTCATATTTGAGTGCCTAAATCGCTATTTTTTAACGTTTTGACCATAGGAGAGTGTTAGTAGACCTTAGTGCGACATATCTGGGTTGTTTAGCTGCATTTTTTATGACCTAGACCATGATGGATTGGGATTTGGTACCTTGTCAGATTGCAACTAGACTTTGTAGATATGACCCTTAGACCTAATATAGCTTCCCTTAAAGTTTTGTGACGATCTAAGTCCATTTAGTCACCAAAATGGTGAGATAAGCGAGAGCAGAGAGAAAGGACATAGGTAGATTTTTTGATATGGGAGTGGTGACTTGCTTGTTGAGTTGTTGTTTTTGCTTATTAGATTCACTTCTTGAGGGCTGACAACCTCAAAGAGTCTTCGTGCCCCATCCGAGTCACTTCCCTGAGTATTGACACATTACATTTCTGTCAGATAGCTATGCTACAAACGTCCGTTGTGACTACTCGCTAACAGAGAATAAGAAAAATTGCAAATCCATGCAAACAACAAGCTATGGTCATTGTTGGATTTTAAGACATTGGACTAGTTACAAATGTGACTTCTAAATTGAATAAGGTCTTCAGCTTTGCTCTCTTTCAAATCCAAGTTTACAACTTCTAATCTGCACCAATTTGTCAATCAAAGGAATCTTTGACTACAAACATATCCAAGCAAACACCTTGCATGTTAGTTAGTGCTTTCTCTTGAATTATACATTGTATTACTGCTAACTAGGAAATGGGTTAGAAATTAAATTTATGTGACAAATGCCTTACACAAAAAATTTCAAGTTTTATGCTGGTCTATACTTGTGTTATGTTCATGCAAAATTTGTCATGCAATTTGATAATAGAGTCATATTATTTTAAACCGGAAATGAGGACCCCTATGCATGTTGACATGGCAGTCCAAGTATCTCTCTCTCTCTCTCTCTCTCTCTCTCTAATCGTGATCCGCTATTGCCCAAGGGTGAAGCCGTCCACACTCTCTCTCTCTCATATATATATATATATATATATATATACATACACACACACACACACACTCTACTACATACATAAATGTACTATACACTCTCTCTCTCTAGAGAGAGTGTATATATAGAGAGATATACTATATTATATATATATATATATATATATATAGAAAACGTGTATAGTATATCTATATATATACATTCTCTTTGGAGAGATTTATCTCTCTCTCTAAGAGAGAGAGACTATATATTCTCTAGAGCTCTTAGATACCCATATCATTCGTCAAAGAGTTGGAGCAACATATGCAGGTCTCAACTATACTTGCCGATAGAAACTCTTATCTTTGAGGACAACAACATAGCTTCAACAATAATGGCAAGTCAAAGAAGGGCATACCAAAACGACTGACAAGCAATGACAAGTTCAACAAGAGAGAGTCCAACAACAATAAAACACAATGCTTCCAAGTTGGTGTAATATTGCAGAGGACCTGCATTGTAGTGGAACCCGCAAGTAAGACACATCATAAAGTCAACTACCCAAAGAGGCTCAATTCCCAAAAAGGCAGGCAACACCAATAGCCATCTTCACCACCAAAATAGCAACGAAAAGGAGAATGAGTAAAAAAATGTAAAATTGTGTCAACAATAGAAGCCAAACTCACGTATCAAGAAGAACACAATAGATATAGATCACTCAAGGAAGAGGGGAGTGTCATCAACGACCAAGAAACTTCAAAGCTAAAGAATCACGTTAAAGAAGAACCTAAAGGCAACCCTAACAACAAGATTGCAAATGGTTGTGTCAAGGGGCGACACAAGCTAAGAAGGGGGGCGTGTTTAGCCATTTCAACATACGAATGCCCGCTTAGTTGGACACCACATTTTTTATATATTTGTGCTCTATTATTTTTCTCAGCTAGTGTAGCTACAATGTATGTAAATCTTGATTCCATAGTAGCAGATCTATTTCCTGAATTGTAATTCTTTCATGATATGTGTAAAGGCCCATGTGAGCCTGGCCACTGGCCATTTAGAAAGCCCTAGGTATAAAAGACAACAACCTTATTATGAAAGAGAGGCTTATCTTTTGAAGCAAAGAATCTCTGTTGTATGTACACTCAAGCGACTTCTCAGCTCAGATTTGTAATCATCATATCTAATGATTGGGCAATCCAATTTCAATTCTAAAACTTGCATTATGTTCCTCTTTTTATGCTCTTACATTCAAGTGTAAGCACATTAAGTTTTGTTGTAGTTTGTGAGTACATGTCTATGAGCTTAATCTTAAGATTTGAGTGCCTAAATCACTATTTTTTTACGTTTTGACCATAGGAGAGTGTTCGTAGACCTTAGTGCGACATATCTCGATTGTTTAGCTGCATTTTTTATGACCTGGACCATGATGGATTGGGATTTGGTACCTTGTCAGATTGCAACTAGACTTTGTAGATATGACCCTTAGACCTAATATAGCTTCCCTTAAAGTTTTGTGACGATCTAAGTCCATTTAGTCACCAAAATGGTGAGATAACCGAGAGCAGAGAGAAAGGACATAGGTAGATTTTTTGATATGGGAGTGGTGACTTGCTTGTTGAGTTGTTGTTTTTGCTTATTAGATTCACTTCTTGAGGGCTGACAACCTCAAAGAGTCTTCGTGCCCCATCCGAGTCACTTCCCTGAGTATTGACACATTACATTTCTGTCAGATAGCTATGCTACAAACGTCCGTTGTGACTACTCGCTAACAGAGAATAAGAAAAATTGCAAATCCATGCAAACAACAAGCTATGGTCATTGTTGGATTTTAAGACATTGGACTAGTTACAAATGTGACTTCTAAATTGAATAAGGTCTTCAGCTTTGCTCTCTTTCAAATCCAAGTTTACAACTTCTAATCTGCACCAATTTGTCAATCAAAGGAATCTTTGACTACAAACATATCCAAGCAAACACCTTGCATGTTAGTTAGTGCTTTCTCTTGAATTATACATTGTATTACTGCTAACTAGGAAATGGGTTAGAAATTAAATTTATGTGACAAATGCCTTACACAAAAAATTTCAAGTTTTATGCTGGTCTATACTTGTGTTATGTTCATGCAAAATTTGTCATGCAATTTGATAATAGAGTCATATTATTTTAAACCGGAAATGAGGACCCTTATGCATGTTGACATGGCAGTCCAAGTATCTCTCTCTCTCTCTCTCTAATCGTGATGCGCTATTGCCCAAGGGTGAAGCCGTTTACTGTCTCTCTCTAATATATATATATATATATATATATATATATATATATATATATACACACACACACACACTCTCTCTCTCTCTCTCTCTCTAAATAGAGAGTGCATATGTATATACACTCTCTATATATAGAGAGAGTACATAGTTTATCTATATATATACACTCTCTTTCTAGAGAGAGAATATATAGTATCTATCTCTTTCCCTACGAAAGAGATACTACATATATAAATGTACTATACACTCTCTCTCTAGAGAGAGAGTGAGAGAGAGATACTATATATTCTCTCTTTAGAGAGAGTGTATATATAGAGAGATATACTATATTATATATATATATATGCACTCTCTATGCAGAGAGAGAGCATACTATATATCCTCTCTCTATATAGAAAGTATATATATATATATATATGGATACACTCTCTCTCTGCATAGAGAGTGCATATATATATCTCTCTATATAGAAAGTATATATATATATGGATACACTCTCTCTATGCATAGAGAGTGCATATATATCTCTCTCTATATAGAAAGTATATATATATATATATGGATACACTCTCTCTCTCTGCATAGAGAGTGCATATATATCTCTCTATATAGAAAGTATATATATATATGTGCACTCTCTACATATATATATATACTTTCTATATAGAGAGATATATATGCACTCTCTATATATGTAGAGAGTGCATAGAGAGTGCATATATATCTCTCTATATAGAAAGTATATATATATATGTAGAGAGTGCACATATATATATATACTTTCTATATAGAGAGAGATATATATGCACTCTCTATGCAGAGAGAGAGTGTATCCATATATATATACTTTCTATATAGAGAGAGGATATATAATATACACTCTCTCTCTGCATAGAGTGCATATATATATATATATATATTTTTTTTTTTTTTTATACACACACTCTCTATATATAGAAAAAGTGTATAGTATATCTATATATATACATCTTTAGAGAGAATATATAGTATCTATCTCTCTCTTAGAGAGAGAGACTATATTCTCTAGAGAGATCTATCTCTCTTTCTCTCTAAGAGAGAGACTATATATTCTCTAGAGCTCTTAGAGAGAGAGAGACTATATATTCTCTAGAGCTCTTAGAGAGAGAGAAACTATAAGATAGAGACTATATATTCTCTAGAGAATATATAGTCTCTCTCTAGAGAGGGTGTATATATATAAATATACCATACTATATATTTATATGGCTAAGTGTAATGGAATTAGCCTATTCAACTTGAGAATAGCGAAAATTAATGAGAATACTTTCGAGAAATAACTTTGTGAGCATAGCGGGTAGACATAATTGAAGATAGCAACATAATCATAGCAATTAGTCAACTTGGCATGAACAATACTTTTGCAAGAGAGAGAATTTAGAGAACATGACAACAGTTGAGGACCGGATTTATGTGGAGCCGGTCTCCCCTCCAATAGGCATTTGTATTATGATTTCTCCCATTAAGAGAGACTTGTTACAATACATTCTTTGTGTTCCTTGTGACCTAGGTGATGCAATGAAGATGAAAAGCTTCATGCATCACAATCATAGCATAACATGAACTTGAAGAAAGCTTTAATTGTCCCAAGCCTCAGTCCCAAGACCTCAAACACCTTCGAAGGTGGAGAGAGCTAGCAGGGAATGAGGGTAGGGAAGAGGAAGAAGAAACATTTCATAGGAGAAAGAACTAGTTCCTCACTTATCATACTCTTGTTGCTAGCATACATAATAGCATAGTAATGAAGAAGAAGGAGATGACAAGCTCAAGCATTGAAGCATGGCTCTTGGTTGGATTTGCACTCCATAGCCAAGAGTGTTGGTGTAGGCTCTCAACCTCTACTTACTTGGAGAGGGAGCTCTTGCCCTTTGCATAGCACACAATGAGAGTGCTTGTGAGTGTGTGTGGGTGAGTATACCCCTCAAGCAAGCCCCTAGCTAGCTTGGGTCGACCCCCCCTTGTAGCTCATGCTTGAAGCTCATTGGACCCCTCCAGGCCTAGCCAATCACAAGCAGGAGCCATTACAAGCAACATGGGTAGCCTTGGGACAAGTGTCCCCCTTTCCCCTTTGAGAGAGAGGACTTGATAAATCCAAAATCAATTAGATAATTCAAGTAATTTATCATTGGACCCCTTTGAAGCCTAGCCAATAGGCTTCAAGCAACACATGAAGGTAACATGGGTAGGGACCTGACATGTGTCCTTGCTGCCTCTTCAAGTTGGGGCTTCCCTTGTGTGTGTGAGTGGGTGTTCTCTCTCTAGCCCCTAGGAAAAGGGCTCGCCCCCCCTCTTGTAGGAATGCTTTTGACTTTAGGTGAGCAAGCACCTTACTCACCAAGCATGACAAAGCACTTGAACTAGGGGGTGTTCCCGCAAGCATCTCAGGCAAGCTTCTCAAGGCACCTCAAGTACCTTAATCATGCAGCAAGTCAAGCACCTCAAGCATGGAGCCAGTCAAGCACCTCAAGCATCTTAATCAAGCACCTCAAGCACGACAAGCACCTCGAGCTTGGGCCGGGTTCCCACCTCAAGCTCAGCCCTAGCTTACCTAAGGTCAAAGGACTTTTTTACACATTTATTGGAGGTCTTCAATGAAGCTAACCCTAAGGTCTTATGCTCCATTGGTTAGCCTTGCTCTTTGATAGACCATCTCCCTTTTGGGCCCCTTTACCATTGGCCCCGTGTTGAGATAGATCTATAAGCACATATCTATATCTTAACACTTGTTCCCGTTTATTCTCCCACATTAAGTGATCAATTTAATATGAGAAAATCATTTGGGTTGGTTAGATATTAGATTTTATGACACTAAGAGAGAGATAGATACTATATATTCTCTCTCTAGAGAGTGTATATATATAAATTTATTATACTATATATTCTCTCCCTATATAGTATCTCTCTCTATAGAGAGAATATATAATATCTATCTTTATATATACACACTCTCTCTCTAGAGAGAGAATTTATAGAGAGAGAGGGAGAGAACATCAAAGCTTTATTAGCCTTAGTTGATTATTAACCATAGCCAAAGGGAAATCTAATGAGAGAGAAATGAGTTTTTGAAAGAGTATGTCATATATATATACGATTCATAAGAGAGGAGAGAGGGCCATTGATCCCAAGATTAGTTTTTATTATCTTGGGATTAGTGTTGGTGATTAAGGACTCATGTTAAGGAAAAGAAGAGACACATGAGCAGGTTGATGAAGGCCTTGGCCTCTCTAGCCAATGGTGGGGGTTCTAACCCTAGTCATGCAACATCGCAAAATTAGTTCTTTGTGATGTACAACCTATTTTAAGTGAGGAGTGTGTTAGCATTGGGACCATTGATCCCATGCCTATGGCCGCATGGCAAATAACAAGCCAACACTAGAGGCCCCAATGCCAACCCTCAGGGCTAAGTAACACCAAGTGAAGGGGGGGATCCACGAGTCCAAAGTCCATGCACAAAAATCGAGCAATCGCAATCGTAGGCGTCATATTAAAACTAAACCCAGACACGAATTAAACCCCAAAAACTTGGGCACCGCATGTGGCTCACAATATACGGCTATAAGCGTGAGTTGGTGTACACAACGTGCACGCGAGGTGAAGTGGTTAGCTCACATGATTTGTAACCTAGTATGTCAGCCTCATCACTATATCACACGAGCATGGTCAAATGGGATCAATGGTGGAGGAGGAAAAAGCGACGTGCGTCAATTATGGACCGTCAGATCTAAGGTTGCCTCGAATTTACCAATTTGCCCGAATTTACAAATTTGCCCCGAATTTACTAATCGGCCCACATTTACAATATGACATAATCGAATCGCCTATATTTCAACGTGCGCATGAGGGTGTAGTGGTTAGTGCACATGGCTCGTGGTGGGGAAGTCGGGGGTTCGAGACATGGCTGCGGATCGATCCGAATTTACAAGCCTGCCCGAATTTACTTTTCTTCCCGAATTTACCAAACGCCCCGAATTTACCGAACGCGCATCCGACGGCCCAGATCACCTCAACCGTCGATCCCATTTGAGCATGCCCGTGCAAGATAGTGTGGAGGGTATGCCAGGTCGCAGGTTCAAAACTCGGTGGGAGCTTTCATATGCCCTCGCGAGTTGTGGAAGCCTCCATACGCCCTCGTTTTTTGTGCTGTCTGGGTTTACTCCTTTAGAGATTCTGTCCTCTCGTCCCATCCTTGGATCCCACTCACCACCCCATTTAATGATGAGTGTTACTCGTGGAATGCTGCCCCATCATCCATCCTATATAAAGGTGACGCTTGAACGCATAAAAATATACATACTTGCTGGTCACG
The DNA here is from genome assembly GCF_014529385.1 of Adiantum capillus-veneris. Taxonomy (NCBI): domain Eukaryota; kingdom Viridiplantae; phylum Streptophyta; class Polypodiopsida; order Polypodiales; family Pteridaceae; genus Adiantum; species Adiantum capillus-veneris. Next base: position 43,677,326 of record NC_140949.1, on the reverse strand, counting down.
TGCATGAAAAGAATAAACCTCGTGCTCTCAGTAAGAAGCAAAAAGCACGCTATATACTTCGTTCACTCTCCCGCTCGACTTCGGCATCCTTAATGGCGACCTGCATTGTTCCCGTCCCCGCGGACTCTCCCTTCTCAATCCACAACTTGCCGTATGGGGTCTTCCGTCCCTCGGCGTCTGCTGCTCCCCGCCCCGGCATCGCCATTGGAGACCATGTTTTGGATCTTAGCGCCATCGCTACCGCTGGCCTCTTTAACGGCCCCTTGCTCTCATCGTCCTGCTGCTTCTCAGAGGTATTGTGCCCCAAATCTCGTATCTATCAAAGGCATCAATTGGACCCAAAACACACACACACACCACACACACACACACACACACACACACACCTCATCCAACTCGTGGGCAAATGTAAGGGAGAGGTTTTGAAGAGGAACACATGATCCACCTGTACTTGCTGAAACATGAGAAGAGCGCATGCTTGATGGTGGTTACCTGGAAAATTGCATAAGGCTGATGGCTTAAAATTGGTAGTTTGATTCGAGGATTGAAGTAGGCCAATGTCTCAAGGAGACAGCTGAGATGATGAAGAGCTGCCTGATTGCTCTGGTCTTTTAAGCTTGAACGCAATGATTTAGTTGTAGGTAATTGAAAAGAGGCTTTAATTTTTGGCTTTTCCAGACAACCTTGAATTCGTTCATGGCCATGGGAAGGCCAGCGTGGAAAGAGGCACGAGCAACTGTTCAACAGCTTCTTTCAGGTAATTATAGCAGCTGATCAGAAACCCATTTTTGTGAATTTTTTTGAATAAGGTCTTGTGAATGTTGTGTAATATTGACATATCACCTTCCCTAAACGCTTGATTTTGATACGTGTCCTTTTGTATGACAAGTAATTCTGAAGAGCAGATGAATTGCTTAATCACTTGTTAAGGTGGCATGCCATGTTAGACAAGTTCCTTCAGCCATGTTGTAGATCTAAGATTCATAAATACACATTCCAAGGCACCTTTTTCATATTAACTTCCTGAGTCTTAACATTTTATTATAATCAAGCTTTTATCAAAACTTGCAACAGAAAAGTTCCCTATGTTGGTATAATATGTTGCATCTGGTTTTAAATGGTAGGAGAAGTTCCCACTCTGCAAGACAATTCAGATCTCAAAAAGAGGGCATTGATTCCCATGGTAAGTTGCATTTTTTTCTGAGAGAATTTGAACAGATCCTCGTTTCGTCTAGGTGTGTGTTTGTGCATATCTGTTGGACCATATTTTTTGAGTTTTGATGATTTCACCATGATTGAATATGTTAGAATGAAGTCAAAATGGAGGTACCGGCAGCAATTGGCGACTACACTGACTTCTTTTGTTCTGAGCATCACACAAAAAACTGCTCCAAGATTTTCCGTGGAGAGTTTGCACTTCCTCCAAACTGGTAAGCATGGTGCTATTGTATACAGAGACCAGACCTTTTCCTAAACATAGATGTGCATGGGTGTGTGTGTGGGGGGGGTTATGCGGTGGAATTGGGAAGTACATGTTGTTCCTGTTGTTCCCTGGTTCTACGCTCACTACTGGACAGTGATGATGTTACATCAGTGTCCTAGTATCTATTGATTACCTTGCGTGATGAAGCTGAAGGTATACTATCTTGGGGATGATGACCAGAAGTCTATTTATGGGTGATTTTTCTTTTTAATCGGAGAATTCTGGCTTGGCTTTGATTCACCCAGGTATCTATGGTGTTTTGACATGCTTCTCATTTGTAGCGTGAAACAGATAGTATGCCAACTGTTTGCTGCTGTTCTACGTCAGCACTTGAGTTCTTTATGGCTTATGCCCCTTAAGACAGAGCCATGAAGATGGGGAGCTGCGTTCGATGCGCGATGGCCTAAGGGTGCGTGTGGCTAATAAGTCCGGGGCAAGGACGCAAAGATTCTTTGACAAACAAAATCTGGACTGGTCTGTTTACTCTTGAAGGACCAATATGCTTTCAGAAAAGCACACGCTTGAAGCTCTAATACCACTGTTACAGGCTTGGAGCCTCCAAGCAAGAAATCAATAGCAACACACGAACAAAAACTACAAAATCACTGAGCGGAGAGAGAGAGAGAGAGAGAGAGAGAGAGAGAGAGAGAGAGAGAGAGAGAGAGAGATTTAATTATCGTCCACGAAGGTCAGATATGACCCATGGGACCAAAACAAAAACATTACATCTGTGTTTTCGGGGTGGAGGCGTTAGATACATATCAGTTAGGGACTGAGGGTCCATTAGGGGTAAAGGAAAAGGAAAGGATACAAGACAAAAAACAAAACCTAGGGGGGGTCAGGTAGAGGGGGAGCTGGCTTGGGAGTTCGAAACTCTTGAATGATGGCTTTACCGCCACGGTAGACTGCCCATTTATCTTGTTTACGAGCTTCATGCATCTTTTTGAGCTGGCTTGCTTTGTGCTTGAGTTGGTTTGTAGTCAATTCCTCGGCAATCCAAAGCTTTGTCCCTTTGAGGTGATATGATTGGCGCAGCAACCTCGTCCGTTCTTCTTTGTTCTTGAAAGTGAGGATGCACTGTCCAAGAGGCACATGCCTATGTGTGTCGTTGATCCAAGAGACAGTGTCGGGCTCAATGTTGATTGGTTGAAGAATGTTGTTGAGCTTGATGATGGATTCTTCGAGGGAATCCTCCTCGGTGCACCATGGTGAGGAGAGTCCTCCAATCCTAATTTTGAGGGCAAGGGATTCTTGTATCCGGCATTCTTGTAAGGCTGCTTGTATGTCGTTCTCAATCTTCTTATGTGATGTCTCATTGGCTTCTTTCTGAGTTGTCTTGACAGTCTCGATGAGAAAAGCTTCAACTTCGAGTTTCTTTGCGAGTAAAGTTTCACTCTCCGTTGCTTTTGTATCCTCGAGCTTACACAAACGATTTTTCAGCTCGGCATTCTCCAAAGCAAGTTCTTGGATCTGAATCTCTAGGGCCGTGATCCGTGCATCTTGGCGAGCGGCGAGATCTTTCTTGGGCGCAGCTGCCACAGCAAGAAAACTCTTGCGTGTGTCAGAGGTCGGTGTATTGAAAGAAGTCATGATTGAGAAATCTTCGATCTGTTGTGCAAGAGCCTTTGTCTGTGGCTAATTACTGTCGTCGAAGCAATCAAATGTTTACTCTCGAAGAGCAAACAAATGCTACTGTCGAAGACCAAACAAAATTGAAAGGTCAGTGTAAGCTAGCCCAAACAAACGCTCACTGTCAAAACAAATGCTCACTCAGCAAATGTTCACTGTCAAAGCTTTGTACTTCTTGAGGTCGGCTCCAGTGCTTACTGTCACACGAACCAGAACCAACTCACTGTTGATAGAGCTCTGTATTTGAAGAAAACTTGCTTTGTCAGGTTTCTCGACTGTCGGGCAGGCCGAGGCAGGAACCAGAGTCAACTCACTGTCGACAGAGTTCTGTACTTGACAATACTTGCTTTATACTTCTTGAGATTTGCAGGCGGTAGGTTTCTCGACTGTTGGGCAGAGGCCGAAACCAGAGCTAGCGCACCTTGGCAACCCGACCCAGGCGCACCTTGGCAGCCTGAACCAGACTCGGCTTGGACTGTCACGGCAGGTCGCGACGGGCAGGTCGCAGTAGAGCAGAGAAATGAGAGAGAGAGAGAGAGAGAGAGAGAAGAAGAAGAAGAAGAAGAAGAAGAAGAAGAGAGTTTTAACGTCGTAGGAAACTATCCCAAGAGACCTTAAAGACTAGCCGACGAGGAGTTGAACTCAAGAACGTTATGAGAGAGAGAGAGAGAGAGAGAGAGAGAGAGAGAGAGAGAGAGAGAGAGAGAGAGAGAGAGAGAGAGAGAGAGAGAGAGATTTCACGCCACGACGGATTTCCGTGCTTAGAAGCATTGGCCCCAAAGATTGGCGCCCCTTACGGTATTTCTTTATTATTTTGTCACAACAATACAACTGTCGAGGGTCCTCTGCTCTCAGACTCTGCGTCCATATGTCTTGCAAAGTGAGGCCCTAGGATCCTTATAAATAGCACAAGGGTTGCCTAAAAGCAGCTCCCCAAAAGCACTAAACCCCAAAAGCATCTGCTCCCAAAAGATAGCGCAAGAAACTCCAAAAGCTGTCAGTGAAAATTGCAGAAATCCGTACAGCCTGCCACGTGGCACAGCCAACGCAATTCATGGAAGTTTCATACAGCAACTGCCGCGTCAACATCCGTACACATGCTGCGTCAGCACGTCAACATGTTTTACAGAACTCATCCTCAGAGTTCAAACTTTGGGTTTTCAGTGTTTTAAGCCCCTACGACCGCTGCTCATAAGTTCTTTAAGGTTTAGTTCTTCACTTTCTCTTGTCGAAGCGGCCATTTCTCTTCCAGTTGGGCATGCCACATCATCCCGTTGTGTCAGTTGGACTTGGCCGATTTGTCAAAGGTGTAGCGGAAAAGTGTGAATCGGGCGATGAACTTGTCTGCAACCTCGAGCAAACCTCCTCTCCGTACCGGGCAGCCAATAGATCTCGTATCTATTGCAATGAATCTCTTTGTCATCAAGCACCTAGAGCGTACAACCCATCTAACGGGCACGAGAACTCTCCGTAGGCGATGTTACACCGAGAGGGTGTGCACATGACGGAGGAGCGCTAGCTAGAGTAAGGAAGATCGCTAAGGGAAAACGTGCACGCGTACGCGCACGCGAGAGAGAGAGAGAGAGAGAGAGAGAGAGAGAGAGAGAGAGAGAGAGAGAGAGAGAGAGAGAGAGAGAGAGAGAGAGAGAGAGAGAGAGAGAGAGAGAAGAAGAAGAAGAAGAAGAAGAAGAGAGTTTTTTAACGTCGTAGGAAACTATCCCAAGAGACCTTAAAGATCTAGCCGACGAGGAGAGTTGAACTCAAGACCTGTTATTCGAGATGGAAATGGCATAACCAATCTACCACACTTGAGAGAGAGAGAGAGAGAGAGAGAGAGAGAGAGAGAGAGAGAGAGAGAGAGAGAGAGAGAGAGAGAGAGAGAGAGAGAGAGATTATTGCACACTGTAAAACGTTGGCAATAGCAAAACGCTAGAGACAGAGAATGTGCCCAAATGTTGGATCTTTGTACTGATAACATATATCAAAAGTACATGGGGGCAGGAGGGGGGGGGGGGGGACATTTATAGGCAAATCTCTGATTTGCCATACCTGCAGCAAAACCCCACAATCCCATAAATGGCCTAATAAATGGTAATAAATACGTAAACTCACTAAATGTGACCTAACACACATATTTAGTAGCAGGACTCTGAGAGAGAGAGAGAGAGAGAGAGAGAGAGAGAGAGAGAGAGAGAGAGAGAGAGAGAGAGAGAGAGAGAGAGAGAGAGAGAGAGAAAATGAAATGTTATATTAACGTCTTCAAAAGGCCAAAATGACCTATGAGACCAGAAAGTTACAATGCGGTGCATCTGATACAAGGTCAGATTAACAAAATAAATTAAACTAGGATAACAAAATATAAATATAAATACTGCGGGGATCCTAAATTAAGCAGTACAATGTGAAGACAATATGGGAGGGGAGTAGAGATCCATCTTCATCTGCACTCTGGACGACGAAAGAGTATGGCTTGAATCTTTTTCCATAGCCTCCTTCGAAATTGTGTAGCTCCTCTCCTCCCTCGGGGTCGTCTAGATCTCCCTAGCTCCAAAGCTCGGTCTATGAGAATGCTTGTAGTGCGGGTAGACCTCTCCACCGTCGCTGGTTGCTCCTCTGTCTGTTCTTCTGGGTGTATAGTATCCAGTGTAAAGAAATCTGTGATCTGTCTCTGGGGATGTCTCTCTTCACCTCTCCTCAGTAAAGTTTCTCTATGCTTGTGTAACTCAAGTAGATAAAGCCCAAGACATCTTTGATCCTCATAACTCATGACCCTAGATAGAGGCCCAAAACCTTCTCTGAATAGACAGTGAAAACGACCTCGTATCTCATAGTACAGTGTGCAATGACATATGTAATGTACTTCTGTCTCTGGCTCTAGATGGCATAAGCGGCATATTCTGTTATTTGCTTGTGTCCCTCTGAATCTGCCAGTCTCAATCTCGAGTTGATGCGAGGACGTGCATATCTGGCCAATGGCACAACGCAAACCATGCGAAAGATGCGTGTCCATATAGCTAGGTCGAATTACAAACCCATCGCCCGTGAGGTGGAGAAGATGCCCTCTATAGAAAGCCATCTTTGTGCCCAACTCTTGTAATGGCTCTATCCATGTCCTCCTCGTGTCCAACTGGATCAAATCCTGACGGATGAGTCTATTAATCTCTACCCGTGTCAGAGACCTCAAGGGTGCCTGAAGAGAGTATTGAAAAGGAGGCAACCTGTCCATGGTGAAACCATGTGTCTGAAACCATGATGTCATCTGAGCATACCAGCATGATGTATCCTCGTTAAGAGCTAATTGTTTGGAGGACTCTAGAGCCACCCTGGCATATCTGTCTCTGGTAGTATCCCACAGACTGTGTACAAAGGAGATTGATCTTGTGAGCGCCTCAATCTCCACAGGGGGGGCAGCTAATTCCGCTCGAATGATATCATGCGGTATAGAAACCTTGGCTCTAATCAGCCGAGAGATCATAGATACCAGGGGCTTCTCCATACGCCTCCACCCATCCTGGCCTATAGAAGATCCCCAAACCTGCACCCCATATAACATAGTAGAGGCAACCAAAGTATCAAAGAGCCATAACTTTGTCCTAGGTTCTTGGAACTGAACCTGTGAACACATCCTCTCCATTCCTCCCAGAGCCGCACCAGCTCTACTTAGTCTAGTCTCTGTTGCTCTTCTCAAGGAAAATCTCGGCCCAGTAAAGACTACCCCCAGGTAAGTGTATGCATCAGTATACTCCACAATCTCCTGACCATATTTGAAAGTGGGTACTGAACTCCTGACCCATTGCGGTGTGGTGTTAAACACCATAACCTTGGTTTTACCTAGGTTTACACACAATCCACTATCCTCTGCAAAATTGCGTAGTGCATCCAACTGTCGTTGCATACCTTCTGGTGAGTCAGATATCAGCACAATATCATCAGCATATAGCAACAATGGGATCCACGTCCCTGCCAGCTGTGCACCTCTGTCACCCTCTCTATCTATGTAATCAGACACCTCATCAACATATATACCAAATAGAGTAGGAGACAATGGGCAGCCCTGTTTCACTCCAATGGTAGAGTGAACTAAATCAGATACCCCTTCCGGAGTGCGTACCCATCCCATCACTGATCTGTATAAGGCCATAATCCCCCAAATCACCTCTATGGGCACCCCCATATCCTGCAGTCTGCGCATCAATCGAGCTCTTGGTACCATGTCAAATGCTTTACGAAAGTCCACAAAGCTACAATATATTCGTCTCCCATGTGCTCTGCCCTCCTCAATGATGGCCTTGAGTGTCAGAATATGATCAAGAGTGGAGAAACCCCTCCTGAAGCCGGCTTGACCCTTTGCTCGTACCCCCTCGCCCTCTGCCCAATTACTCAAGTGTTGCTCCAGGATGGATGCATACAACCGTGCCAATGTGTATCCAACCATGATAGTGCGGTAGTTCCCAAGCTCTGTAGGGTCACCAGCCTTGAAGATGGGCACAATATTAGACAATCTCCAAGTCTCAGGTAATCCCTCACACATGGCACAATTGAACAACACTGAGAGAGAGAGAGAGAGAGAGAGAGAGAGAGAGAGAGAGAGAGAGAGAGAGAGAGAGAGAGATTGTGACTGGCCAAATGGACGCAATGATTAATTATGTCTATGACCTTGACGTAAAAACCCTAACCCTAAATCCCGTCACATCTACTTATCATCTCTTTAACTCTCTATCAGATCTACATCTTTATAAATAGATCTATCATTCTCTATAGAGATCTCTATCTCTCCGCTTAGATTGCCTATCTATGCTGAGAGAGAGAGAGAGAGAGAGAGAGAGAGAGAGAGAGAGAGAGAGAGAGAGATTGTGACTGGCCAAATGGACACAATGATTAATTATGTCTATGACCTTGACGTAAAAACCCTAACCCTAAATCCCGTCACATCTACTTATCATCTCTTTAACTCTCTATCAGATCTACATCTTTATAAATAGATCTATCATTCTCTATAGAGATCTCTATCTCTCCGCTTAGATTGCCTATCTATGTTTCCATTAAGTTCTCTCTGTTTATTTAGAGAAAGAAAACATCAATATTATAAAGTCTCATTCACTAATGCAAGGTTAACAAAAAAGGATTGCGATTATGTGATCGTTTTTGTCTAATCTTTCAATTGTGCTGCATGTAATAACTTAAGCTTGATGTAAGTCGAATATCAATTGCTCATTTTTGGATTTGTGAGAGATCAGGGTTAGTATGATTAGAGCATGAACTATCACGTTTTATTAGAGATCAGGGTTAGTGAGAGATCAGGGTTATGATTAGAGCATGAACTATCACATTTTATTTAAAGTTGATGTGATATATACATGCTGACTAAAAGGATTTAAGAGAGGGCCATAGTGACATAGTATTGGTAGGCAAGCACGCACTTGATAACAACTGAATTATTTAGCAAGATTAATCACAATCACAAGGCAGAGGGCAATGAGTGAGTATAGCAAAGGTCAAGGGTAAAAAGCTCCTAAATGAGTACAAACCTCTCAAAAGTATTCATCCATGGAATGGATACCCAGCTAGACAAACTATGTGGCTTTTAGTCTATGACCATAACCTAATAATACGGTAGCGTGGGAATGTACAGTATTTTGTCAAACACATGTATGATGGATCATGGAGCTGATGGGTATATTATCTTGTGGACAACAATAATCAGTTTATAACTTGCCTTTTCCTTTATAGGTGTATCTGGATCTTTTGTGATATATCTAGCCATCTCTGTATGGGAAAGGGCTGCAAATGTAAATCTTGATAAAAAAACTAGAGAATTTTGTTGCTAGTAAAGAGTAGTTTGGTTGGGTGTAATATAAGAAATTAGAATAAAACTTAAAAATTTCTTGGCATTCCAAAGTGAATGCACGCCTTTGCAAGTGTTGGTTGTTGTTGTTCTTTTAATTGTAGTCTCTTAGGTCTCAATTTACTGCAAACATTTAAAGGTCTAGCATTTGATTATTGTTTTGTAATTGCAGGCTTCATTTGCCAGTGGCTTACCATGGAAGAGCATCCTCTGTGGTGGTCTCAGGGACAGACATAACCCGGCCAATGTAATCTTTGAACACAAACTGTTACTTCGGTGGAAAGTTTGGATACTTGATAATTGAGTATTTTGTTATTTTTAGGGGACAGTCATTTCCACCTACTCCTGATGGAAAGACTCCACCATATTTTGGCCCTTCTAGACGTCTAGATTATGAGCTTGAAATGGTAAAATTGTTCTCAATTCGTCATACTGTATTCGGTTTTTTCCAAGTTATTATAAAGATATTCCTTTGTCTACAGGCTTTTTTTGTAGGTCCAGGATGTGAACTCGGAGACCGTGTGACAATTGAGAATGCTTATGATCATATTTTTGGTTTGGTATTAATGAATGATTGGAGTGGTAAGCATAGTGTGGCACAAAACTTTCTTTTCTTGACAGTATTGGAAGACAGTCTCATTATAAAGTTACAAGTCTTCGCTTACCAGTCGTGTTTGTGATGAAAACTTTTCAATGCTCCTCGCAGCTCGCGACATACAGTTTTGGGAGGCTCAGCCTCTTGGACCATTCCTTGGGAAGAGTTTCGGTGAGTCAGAGTTTCATTAGCTAGCTTATTGTGCTTGCGGAAGTCCATGCATTCATTACCTTATTGTTTACAAATTACCAGGAACTAGCATCTCGCCATGGATCGTAACTCTCGAGGCTTTGGAACCTTTTAAGTGTGATGCTCCTAAGCAGGTATCATGATGCTATCATGCTTTTCAGGAGTGCCTGATAGTTCAACATTAAGTATCAATGCAATATGGTATTGATTGTTTGTTTGAACAGGATCCCCCTTGTTTGCCTTACTTAACAGAACCTTTCCGCTTCACGTTTGACATACCGCTTGAGGTTTACAGGCTTTCTTTCAACGAATGCTGCTTTAAGCTTTTGGGTTGTTAAGCATTATTGAGCATGATCTTTTCGATTTTGAAGGTCGCAATCAAACCAGTCGGAGATGAGAAGAAGTCTGTCACATGTCGAACCAATTTTAAATATTTGTAAGTTTCTTATTCCACCAATTGTCAATTTTCTTACAATCTAGAGTGAACGTTCAAAATAAATTGCTATAGAGAGAAGAGATAAACTAGCTCTAAAGAGGAAAAGCTTGTTTGTCAGTACAAAATGTTAGCCAATTATGTTTAGTTATGTATGTTTTCATGCATCTCAAAGTGTGCAATAGATTGGCTGCGCAAACTGGTAAGACTTTACTCGTGTTACCCAAGCAGCAGAACTAGAGTTGTTTGCGAGGGTGGTCACATAAGCTAATGAGACATTTAAAAACTTATGGTCATAACTTCACACAGTTATTCTCTAAAGAGTGGTCATATCTTTCAAGGGCAAAGGTTCTAATTAACTGTCCGAGTCTGTGGAAACACATACTATCCTCTAGGTGCCAAATATTTTATGAGTGCCATCATAGTCCAAATTTAAGTACTACCGATCCTCCAAAAGATTGATGGTAAAAACCACAGAGCGTAAATTAATTGCCCAACAACATATTAGAGTTTGCTTACAACAGTTCCAAGGATGTGATGACAATCCTTTATGAAGGAAGCATTGATTTCAACCGAGGTTACCTATTACAGCGTGGGAACCCTCTTTGAACGAACAACTCGCGTCTCGCAAAAACTGCTGCTGACATGGCAATTCGATAGCTATGCCTAGGGATTTTAAATATGCTGTGTGGGCACTCTCTCTCTCTCTCTGGCATTCTACCGTGTGGAGAAGCAGAGCAGAGCCATAGAGTTGTACTTTGTCAGAGCAATATAAAGAAATACTGAGGGGCTGTTGCAGTCTGGGAGTGGAACTGTGCCACTTCATGTCTCGTGTGGACTCTCTCTCTTTTTGGTTGGGCACATTGCTCTAGTTAGACAGGAAAGAAAGCGGTATCTCTGTTCATTAAGAACCTTGTCCTACCTTGTTGAAGTTGCTCAAGCGAAAGTTCCGTTGTCCTGTTATGGTGGATTTTTTTATGCAAGCTGGTGGCTCTCTCCATGTTCTTCCCTCCGAGTTCTGGTGATGGGCCTCTCCTGGGTTCTTATCGGCCTGTCCTGGGGTGGGTTAGAAGATTTTGATGCAAGTATTGGTGTTGGTCCTTTCTCTTGGGCAGTGGTTTTGGTTTTTAAGATCTTGAGTGTGGGCAGTTATCATGGGTGTGGATGGTGGTCCAGCTCTTCGCCATCCTGGTGGTGTGTGCCGGTGGTTAGGTGCGGTAGTTATCAGAGGCAGATTTGTGCAGCTCTGTTCTGAAGTCAAAACCTCTTCAGCTTCCTATCTTCCCTATTTGCACAAATCTTCACCTATGGTTTTTCACCTAGCTTTGTCTTGCCTAAAGATCTTGAGGGGTTTTTTCACCTATGGTTGTACATTGTCATGTGGCTTTTGAACATGCAATTTTACCAAAGGGCCTGTACCCTTGTGTGTGTGTGTGTGTGAGAGAGAGAGAGAGAGAGAGAGAGAGAGAGAGAGAGAGAGAGAGAGAGAGAGATTGAAATTTGATAGGTATTGGACTATGGCGCAACAGCTCACACATCACACAATAAACGGATGTAACTTGAGAACAGGTGATCTGTTGGCAAGTGGAACCATCAGCGGTCCGGTAAGCCAGTAAGTCAAGTATTCCTATTACAAGTCCTGTCTTTTTGTGGAAACTAACAGGTGACTTATTACAACAGGATAGGGACAGCCTGGCGTGTTTGCTTGAGCAGACTTCAAATGGGCAAGAAGAGTTTACTTTAGAACATGGTGGGGTAAGGAAGTACCTTGAAGATGGGGATGAGGTGATCTTCTCGGGTTGCTGCAAGGTACAGTTTTGACTGTTCTTTTGGTATTGTTGCTTTAGAAGTGCCATGGGGATTGAGATGGGAGTCATAACTCTCTAAGTTTAACACACTCTCTCCACCCACCCAAGCGTGCGTAGGCGCACACGCCGTTTGGCATACAATCAATGTTTTTTTGAGTCTCAAAATTTGTGGTTTTTGGCTAATGGCAGGGAGATGGATTCACAGTGGGATTTGGCACATGTAGTGGTAAGATACTCCCAGCAAAGACACAGTGATACATCAACTCTTCTCAGAATTCATTACAAATCTGAAAACCTTTTTAAGTCTTCAAGTTAAGATAGGGACCTAATGTAAACACTCTTCAAATTATATAAAACTGTAGGTAAACTCTTTTTGCTGGCTCTCTCTCATTAAATTTAAAACCATGAATTTGATTCGGATGTTTCTACGATTGTCACTTAAACTATTTTGCCTTAGAGTACACTTTTAAATAGTTACAAGTGTTACAAAACAGGGTGTGTGTGTGTGTGTGCGCGCGCGCATCTCAGTACCATGTATGTACATGGTGAATATAGGATTGATATTTCACGGCATGTAATGTAGGTGAATGTCTTACCATCATCTCTTAAAAAAGAAAATATACCTTCTCTTCATAGACTGGTTAGTCTTCAAGTAAGAGTGGCTGAATGATATCAATTAAGAGTTTTTAAGATGCCTTATTTTTTTCTGTTTAAAGTTGTTTTTCAAGTTTTAGCCAAGTAAGCTGCCTCAACTTATTTTGCACATGCCTTTTCTAAAAGCATTTTTAAGTTAATAATGTTTTGTTTTATCTAGTTTTGTTGCGTAGCAAATAGAGTGATTTAGTTTTTTCTTTTTTCTTTTCTTGTGTCCTTTGCTTTTATAGTTTTATGAGTGCTTTATTCCCTCTTATAATTTGTGAGTTCAGAATATTCACAACTTATGAAGGTATATATAAGAGCTGACTTTGCATTTGCCAACTTTGTAAGATCTGTTATAGTGGTATTAGTAAACACTCTAAAGAATGGAAGTTAGCAAGTAGCTCTTCCTTTTCACTTGGGAGTGTTACTAATTCATAAGGAAAATTATGGTAAGCAAATACAGTTAGATTCATTTGCTCTCCTTGCTTCTAGGAAAATGCTATTTACATATGTAGGAGTTCTTAGTCAAAAGGTGTGATATTCAGCTTCAAATGTGGGGGACAATTAATAGCAAAAATTTTCAACTCATAGGGAGACCCTTTTTTCCCTCCTGAGCTGTCATAAATTCCCAAGTGGGCAAATTATACATGCATATTGAGTAGGCCAGTCACTAAAAGAACATTAGCTATGAACAAATACTAGATTTTGTACTCAAGGATCCAAGACCACAATGTTTTGAGAGTGCATGCCGAAACAAGGAGATAGTAAAACAGTCACATTGATATGGCCATGTGAAAATCCCCATCTTGGTGTTTGTGAAGCTTGGGATATTGTCCACTGCTATAGCTACCATAATAGAGGCGCTTAGAAATTGTTGACATCCTGTGGAGAGAGCTCTCAAAAGTGGTTTGACATTATTTGTAAGGTTTTCTATGAGAGTGTAGGAGCCTCTTGTGTGAGTTAAAAATGTCTTTTAATTTGCAAAGAAGCCCCATGCTTTTCTTTTATGGCCCTTTTTCTCCCTATTTTTTGCCTAATTAATTGCTTGCATGGTAAAGGTTTCGTAGAAAGATTTGCAAGGTTGTTATTAGTGTGATCTTGGCATCCTCGACCTCAAGAAACATGCTTCATCTTTGAATGGAACCCTAGGTTCCATGCTGATTGCACAACACTTTACTATCATAGTGCAAAATTTTAACCTTTGTAATGCCAAATATTCCACCTACACCTCCTATGTAAATTGCATCCTTGTAGCCACATTCTTGTTTGCCTACAAAGAAAATGCACTTCTTCTTTGTAACATTCAAGTATCTCAACACACCTTTCCCCGTCTCCCAATGAGAATACGCCATAAGTTCGCTTGGTACCTGATCTTTTCTCACTCAATCTCAGGGACGAAGGGGGCAGCCTTTCCTTTGGCTGCCGGCTACTAGAAAGAAAGTCTTATGTCTTTGTTGCATGGCTGCTTAAAAACAACTTTACTTCTCTCTCTCTCTCTCTCTCTCTCTCTCTCTCTCTCTCTCTCTCTCTCTCACAGGCCCAACCAATCTCAAGGTATAAGGGCATTAGTCGAGTGGTAAGCATTTTTTGGAGCAGTTACTCCAACTAGTCGAGGTAAATCGGTTTGGCCAATCAACATGCATGCTTCTCCAAGTTCTTTATGTGCTCCACTAGGTAAACAATTGCACAACATTCCGTTATGTAAGACCACAAGCTATCATCTCCATAGGCATGGTCGTCTCTAAATGCATAGGGTAGAGTCTAACAAATCATTACCCAATCGTCCTATACATAGGCTAACCTTCTATATAGCCATTGAATTGCCAGCCTAGAAGATTGTCATTAGTCCCTACTTTAAGAAGAGTTTTGGTCCTTGAAAACAAGAGTAAAAAATCTCAACTAGGAAATATTGATGTTTCCACCCTTTTTTAGGCTTTTATTCACTAAGGAGCGCTTTGCTTATCAAACCACATACTGAAGGCTCTTAGACTAGATAAAATAGCCATGGTATATGTACATGATCATAAATGGGTCTTAGTTTACTACTAGTAATGAGACTATCAAAACTTCTTTGAAAGCAACCAAACATGTAGTATGTTTTAAAACATAAGTGGACTAAAGATTATGTATTACAATAGAGAAACAAAATCTATGAGTCTATTATGCACATTGAAATGTGCATTCATTGGAGTGTAACATAACATCGTTGAGCCTAGGATTCCTCCTAGAATCTACTCTTGAAAACATAACGACCGTTGCAAAATCGCGATCAAAACTAAGCAATCATGTTATATCTTAACCCACCTCATTATTTGATACCCAACTTGGGTTACAGAGGAGATCCATATAAGTCTCTTTATATGTAGAACTTGTATATTGAACTCAATTGATTGTAGTGGAGTATAACCCTCAAATCAAGCCTTGCCCAGTTAGCATACATGATACCCAACTTGGGTTACAGCGGAGATCAATATAAGTCTCTTTATATGTAGAACTTGTATATTGAACTCAATTGATTGTAGTGGAGTATAACCCTCAAATCAAGCCTTGCCCAGTTAGCATACATGCGTTTTGTTTGAGAACTTGCTACTAGTATGTATAGGAAACTATCTGAAAAGTATTGGAGTAGTATGTGTCATTGACATTAATGCTCACATCCCATTCCAACAAAAGACCAAGAGGCAAATAGTATTGTAATGAAGAATCACATGGAACTAGTCTACTAGCGTCCTATACTACCCAAAATGCATAAACTATTGATGTGAAGTCAATTTCAAAACCATGATCAATATCATTCTCTTGAATTTGTACATTATGCACTTGTTGCTTGTACATCTTTGTAAATAAGTGGATCATACTACGCTTTCTAAATGTGCTTGCTATAACTAAATCCAAGCATGAGATGGATACTCATAGACTACATAATTTTAATAGTAACCTCCAAGATGTCTTTACATGCAAAACAATATCAAATAAATATCAATAGAGATATATACATACATCTATAGCTTCATTAATCACCATCATATATGGAAACTTGTGTGAGTGAGTTTCTCCTTAAGAGTAATAGAGAACATAACATAAACAAATGTGGTCAAGAATGCATGATACTTTCTCATTTGAGAGATATCGAATATGAAATACCAACACAACCATTTGTATGGCTATTGGCGGTAATTGCCAAATGTGAAGACTTACTAAAGACATAAAGTGCAAACAGACTACATGTTGATAGCCGTTTTTTGGCTATCCAAAATTTCCATAGTGAGATACGTCACCCTATCAAAATCACTCAAACACTGTGGCTATCCTCACCCTTTCACTGTACATAGGCGTGTGTGAGTTAGGGGACTTTCCCCATATCTCCTTTAAAACCCTCAATTAGCTAGTCACTGGGTTAGTTGAGCCAAAAAAACAAACTATATTATGGTTTTTTTGTGTGTAAATATTTCATTGTATATAGGGCCTAAACATATGGATTTTTTATTATAATTAATTTGATATTTTATTTAAATATTTATACTTAGGTGTGTGTTTTATTAAACCTATGTACACCTTCTTTCATCCTCTAGTATCATAAGTATATATTTTTTTCAATGTGTACATCCTCTAATTTCATATTTTTCTTTTATACAAATCACCCCCACATTTTCACCCTCACCATTGTAAAAACAAAAAATTGATTTCTACTCCTTTAGTTACGTTTATTATATAATTTTCATTTACTTACATACTTTTTTCTCTTTCACTCAAAATAATACAAAAGAGGGGCCATATCATATGATTCCAATATCCTTTTTCATATCCATAATTCTTTCATTTTTTAATTATTATGTACTCATTATTCTACCACCATATGCTCATTGAGCTAAAATCCATGAATAGTCCATACACTAGTCCCACTATGTATATATTTCTTTATTCACGGATGATCCTCCTCCATGCATGTGTAAAGATAACTTGGATGCTTTGTATCATGATATGACTCATGGAGGGGCTCACGCTTGGATGCATTGTGCAAATTCAACAAGGAGGTGGCCACTAGGAGACACTTGTAGGAAAAAAAAAGGCTTTTTGGTGAGATTTTTGACGTCTATCTTCACTCGGAATTTGAAGAAGTGACTAACAGACAAAACATAGCCCACAAGCTGAATAATCACCTTAAATTTTTGTATAATTTTTGAAGCTACTATCGGTGAGATATGAATTTTATGGTGGACCTTAGTTTGTCCACTTTTTCTCACAAGTCACCCTTAGTCTTCTCACTTGTTTCCCCCCTTCCCCTTCCCCCCCCCCCCCGCCCCCTACACACACATACACACAAACACACACTCATTCCTCACTCAAACCTACACCTTCCTTGGTTTCTCTCACCCTCTCACTATTACCCTCCCCTCTCACACCCATAGCTCTCTTTTGAAGCTCTACCTATATCCACCATCTTCATATCTCCTCTCTCTATTACTCCCATAATACAATTGTATTCTACCCTTTCAAGAATGCATAAAAAATCAACAACCTAACCATACTTAATCTCTGTAAAATGGGGGTTTTTTATCAACAAAACCCTCATTCTATTTGTGATGATTCAACTATGACGACAACGTGAAAAGAAGAAGAAGAAGAACGACGATCACTTTCGACAATCTACACACGGGTTAGTCCAAGATTCCTCAAGGATTCACCATCTCAAGGGTACACCCATCTCATTCACCCGACTTTTCTCATCCTTCAAGTCATTCTATCCATTGTAATTATATTATTAACTCTTTTAGTGATTAATGACATTAATTCCTAACCCTTTTTTGTAAATTTCACCCACTCTACTCTATCTTGGAGAAGGCAACCTCACACAGAAATCACTCACCTTTCTAGAATCTTCTCTATTTCACCTCAATAATTCTTTCCTCTTGAGCCCACACCACGTGACTCAAGAGACAAGAGAGCCCCACTCTCATAAGAATATATAAAATTTTTCATAAACATGGTTTCTATGTAAATATCGATCAGTAAATAATCCTAAAAAGGGCTCTCCTCACCTATAAATAGAGCCCTTTTCCCTTTGTAAATGGCATGATCTCTAGACTATTGCTCGCTACTTTGAGTGTACCATTCTCCATCTTAGTTGTAGGTAGAGAGAGTGAGCTCTCTATACACCATTGCTTGTGGTATATAAGAAAGATTCTTTGAGCTAGTTGTAGCATTTCAAGGGAGTGAGTGATTTCATAACTTCCAATCAAAGTTGTACCTACTCTTGCACATCAATTGAATCAATAAGTTGGGTGCAACCGCGGTTCAAAACTCTCTTGAGTCTCTCCAATTCACGCTTTGCAACCTCATCTTGTTTGGTTTACGGTGATGCGTTTTTAAGATTCTTTGTAGTATTTGCTTGTATTTGACTCAAGAGCTCTTGTGTTTGTTTTGTTTCTTGCAAAAAACATTATAAGAGGGTTGTATGGTGAGAGGGTTCCCATAACCCTACGATAATGTGCAGATCGCAACATCATCAAACTTAATTGTGTTTTTTGACTCTCCTCCAAGCTTTTTACACCCGCGTCAATCATTTAAATTGAAGCTTAATTCTTGCACAAACTCTCTCTCTCTCTCTCTCTCTCTCTCTCTCTAGTACTTTGACAGTCCTTGTCAAAAGTACGTGGCACTTCGGGATTGCAAGACATCATTGTTTCTTATCTCTTTTGGAAATGTCTCTTTCAAGAAAGGTTCTTCCTCCAAGTCTTGTTTTTCTTTCATTCTCTTTACAACTTCAAATTTTTTTCTCTCTATCCAAAATGACTTTGCTTTGGCATCTCCTTCTTCACCAAATTCAAAATCGTCATCTTCTTCACCATAAGCTTATTATCTTCTTATAAGTCATCAACAGTGATGAAATATTTCTATAAACATAAGGAATATAGCTAATTGAAACATACCAAGCCATAAATTGAAAGCAAGGAAGGAGAATCTCAAAGAGGTGATTCATTTTCTTCGTAATAGCTTAAGCTTTGTTGTTAATAATCTTTGTTTCAGTAGTTTGGTACTACTAATGGTACTTGTTTTCCTTGTTTATTTTGTCAATTGCTAGTGGAAGATATAACAAAGATGAGAATAATTCACATTCTTTATATATTGTGTTCTACTAGTTGGACATTGTTACACTTTAACACCTGGGTATTGCACGTGCTACTTCTTGCTTGCTTAACCATGCATTGTCTAGTTGGATAGTCTCTACCTTATTGTGTAAGGTTCTTGATAGGTTGCTATTTCGACCATACAGATGTGGGAGCATGAAAATAGTGGAGCCGTTCAGCCATTCTTGATTAAAACATGCTAGGTGGTGGAAGGTTCAAGGATTCCAATAAGCAATGAATAAGACCAAGATAATCCTACAATTGGAGATAAAAGTGAAGGCTCTATTAAATCTCTAGTTCTAATTTACTTGGGTTAGCCACCTTCTTTTGCAAACTCTTTTGGCTACCAAAGCATTGAGTTCAAGAAAGGAGGGAGCGGGTGACAAGAAAAAAGAAAAATCAATATCATCCAAGGTTTTGATTTGTCATCAAGTCCAAAGAACTTAATCCTTTTAGCTTGTCCAAGTCTTTTCTATATACTTTAATCCCAACTTTCATGCTACAATCTCTTTTAAAGTTGCACTCTTTGAAGTTGATTATTTCAAATTAGATTTTTTCAATACAAATCCATTGTTTATTCTTGTTGTTTACAATACTAAACATCATTTTAATGTGTGTCGCATGCATTTTTCCTCATTGAAGTTGTGAGATTTGAGGAGAAGTTATAGTAAACTAAATAACACCTTGCTCATGTGTCTCCCTAAGTTCATAGGCTCCTTTAATGGTTTCTTGTAAAATTTCTCGTTTGAGTTCAATGGTTGGTACATTGGAGCAAGATATTGAGCAACCTTATAAATCCTTGAGCATGACACTAAAATTAACAAGAATAACTCAAAACTAACAATGTAGCTCAAAATTTGTCGATTTTGACATCGCGAATGCATTTGGAGGGCCCATAAACCCTATGAACGGCTACCAACTCCTCTCTTTTGGACGTCTGGAGCACAAACGCCCTAAAAGGACAAGAGGGTGTGTCCTTTAGTGCTCGAATTTTTTTTTCTCCAAAAACTTGGCAAACCTACATATAAGAAATTTTAGAGGTAAATTGACTAAATTTGAAGATTTTTGACTTAATTACACTAAGTATCTCAAAATTTTGTAGGTTTTCTCACCTTCAAATTTAAAATTTGGAGATAAATCTCCAAAATTATAGGTGGGATTACACTAAACCTACGTTTTTTTGAGCAATGGTTTTCTCCTTCGTGCAAGGAGGACACTCCCCCTTCTTGACCTTTGTATGACGTTTTTCCATCTTCGGTGTCCAAAAGAGGCAAGGAAGGAGTCATTCTTAAGATTTTTGGGCCCTCCATATGCTGTGGCGGTGTCAAAATCACTAGATTTTGAGCTGCCATTGTCACCTTTGACTTGATCAAGGGATTTGAAGGAAATGTTTAGCAGATATGATAGAATCTGTGAAAAGCTTTACAAAAATAAAATGAGCTTTTCCAAGCATGGTGGATAAGGGCAAAAGAATGAGGAAGGTAGGTAGAGGAGTGTTAAGTTGCTTCCAGAAACAAGACTCCAACGATGATGATCTAAAGAGTTTGGAGCAAACATGTAAAATGACGATTCCTTAACCTTTTTATATTCTGACCAACTTTCTCTTCAAAATTTGTGCCTAATGATTTAAAGTTTGCCTCAGATTTTGTGCTTTGGGCCTTTTTATAGTCTAATCAAATCTCTTCCTCAAGTTTTATGCATAACGGTCAAATTTTCCTTGGCACTTGTGCATATCTATATAAATAGGGCCATTTTAGTGAGTATCCCAACCATTAGACAAACCACTCAATGTGTTCAAATTGTATATGGTTTAACATCTAACAAGAGAATAAGTCATGCGGAGCCCTATCCAACCCTTCTAAACTCTCGCAAGTGAGAACCTTTTGGTTCTACTTTCTATGGAGGAAAACTTGATAGAGCTCACAAAAACTAATGCATAAATAGTGTCCAAAAAGCCCTCTCTAATGCTTTTGATTGCGTGGCATGTTGTGAATTGTTTGGGGATTTCAGAGTATAGGAAATATGGTAGATCTTGTGAGTTTACATTCCTTATCATGAGAGGTAAAGTGTTTTGCAAAGGCTTTCTATTATGATTTAATGTTCTTTCTTTCTCACAAACTAAGTTGGTTTTTCACCATTCTCAATGGGGCCTTATAACCATTGATATTACTCAAAGATTTGCTGCCCAATGAACTCTCTTGATGGATCCTATGGAATGGCAAAGCTATGATTGTCCTTTACTCCTACTACTCAATTATATGTATTTGGAAATTCCTACATTAATATGTATTCTTCTTTGATTTAGACCTTGATTAAGGCTTGTGGAAGTGCATGAGAATTTTCCACCAGTTCTAAGCTTTTGGATCCCTAGAGATTTTGAGAGTGAAGGTATAGTGTGTGACTTCTAGGAGTGAAGATACGATAATATTATAAAGGAGAGCGAGAGACAAGGAGAGATCCAAAAAAAGAGTCAAAGGTAGAGAAAAAGTGCCAAAACAGAGGCAAACAAAGAACAAAAGAAGGAGAATCTTAACCAAGAAAAAGTCCAAGAAGGACACCATGAACTCCTAAAAAGAGCCTCAAGACATCACAAGGACATTAGGAAAACATTAAAACTTTGAGAATAAACTTTGTTGTATAGCTCATGCAATGTCCATTTTGTAAAGAAAAAAGTCTTTTCTACGACAGATGAGTATAAACTAAGTAGCCCTTTACACTAAATTATTTAATTTTTTAATGAGTTTAAGTGTTTCCAATTAAGACATTCCAACTCTCACGATGCCTTTACCTGCCTTCCAAATTGACAAGCCTCACATACCTTATGCATTTCATCCATCTTTAAAACTAGCAAGCTTGGTACAAGCTCTTGACTTTGCATAATTTTCAATGGATGCACACATTGACAACAAAACAACTACAGAATTCTAGCACAATGGTTAAAGAAGTGTTATCAATATTTAGTGAAAATGAAGGGCAAAAAGCGTAGAAAGGTACATTAGAATTGGTGGCATACCATAGGATTAGTCATCAAGCTAGCCACAAATTGGCTTAAAGAAGTAAGGTCATACCCTTAGTGGACCTCTAGGGACAGCTTTTTGAAGTTAAAGGGAAGCAAGAAAGAGTGGGCTATTTTGACATCATAAAAAAGATAAGGGTAATCAAGTACACAAGTTAATTCCAAGGCACATCTATATGTATTTTAGACAAGGTGATACCACTTCGACTCAAGAACTGAGCAAGTGAACTAGCCAAAGTCAGAGAAGCAAGAAAGATGTAAGATCCCCAATTTTTGGGTCTCTTTTAAAAATAAGCAAAATAGATTTCGATGCTTGTTTGACAGTGTTGTAAGGTTTTAAAATGAAAAGAAATGTCATTTTCATGACCCAGTAGGTCAAATGTACGTTTGGTCAATTTGAAAAAAAATTGTTTTTTAAAAAAGTTTTTTAAAAAAGTTTTTTCATATTTTTTGTGTTTTTTGGTGCAAAGCTGGATCCTCAATCTATGAGTCCCAGGGATGCTATGGTTCAATTTTGTAAAAATCTGTTTTTTGGACGCTTTTTATGCTATTTTTAGCTTTTCATGATTTTTGATGCTTTTTTGTGAAAAGCGAGTCTACTTTCTTGCTTGGGTGGACAAGGGGAACCCGTGGTTCAATTTTAGAATTTTTTTTTGCTTAGCTTCTCGTACTGACGTTTTTGAAAAGCAATGTGCTTTTTAGGATGACCTAAATAAAAAAACAATATTTGAAGTCACCATTGAGTATAAAAACGACCATACGGTGAAGAAACGAGATTAAAACAAAATTTTATGAAAATTACTTCAATAAAAAGCGATATTGTAAATACGTTAGGACAGTATGGAAGAGTCATAATTATGTCAAGGCATCACGATGCAGCATAGTTTAGTCACGCTCATGTTAGTTGCAGTGATACTATTCAATTAAATAATTTTTGTTGTAAAAATTGAAGAGAAAAGGGGTGAGGTTGACCACCAAAAGAAGAGGCATGTTTTTAGCAAAGTTCCAAAACCTGGGAAGCTATTCCACGCAAAGAGGGGGCACTATTAGCTACTTGGGAAGCTATTCCAGGCAAAGAGGGGACACTAGTAGCTACTTGGGACACACTCCACGCTGACATAATTAGCTTATAAGGAGCTCCTCTACTCAGTTTTCAGTGCCAATAGTTGTGTCTACTATCGCATGGCTATACATATGTATTATATGGAGTGGTGCAAGCTCTCTATTGCCATCTCCATAATAGCTTCTCTCTGTTTTGCGGGAAGAAGAAGAAGAAAAACAACAAAATCTCTCTACTTGCTTACTAGTTCTCTCTTCTCTTTTCATAGTGTGCGAGCTCTTCATCGACTTCGTGACGAAAACCTCTGCATAGCTCTCATCACCGTTCTCTTGCGACAAAGCAAGAAGTCTTCGATAATCAGTAATCACCTCTCAAGCACGGTAAGAAGCTCTAAACTCCATAGCCATCATCTCATTCTCCCTCTACTTTGTTTATGACTACCCTCTTGGTGGTTGTTTTTTGTATGTGGGCGTGTATGGGCTTGCCCGATGTGTACGAGGATGCTCCATGCTTGTTTCATAATGTTTAGCACGCTGATTTATGCACATGATGTGTTTATGGTCATGTAGGTATATAAAGAGCACTTTTTGTTTCATTTGCATGTATGGGCTTGCCAGATGTGTATGAGGATGCTCCATGCTTCCTTCATCATGCTTAGCACACTGATTTATGCACACGGTGTGTCTATGGTCACGTAGGTGCATAAAGAGCGCTTTTCATTTCATGTCATGTAAGCGGTAGGGACACTATTTTGATCGTATCTCCCAAACCACTATGAATCAAGTCAAACCCTTTGAACCAAAGATTACACACACCATTTAGAACATTTTCTCTCGTGTCTCACGTGAAAATTCCGCACAAGCAAAGAGTTACGGTCAAAATATAGCTTTATATCAAGTTAATATTTTCGATCCCAGGCTCCTTGGAGAATCATTATATAGATTCATTGGATGACTGAACACACTTAACCAAATCAAAAACTTGATTGAACTTGCTGATAAATGTATTTAGATTACTGATATCACTTCGTGAGTACGAGTTATTAACCTTTTCTTGTACGGGGTTACCCCGGGGGATTCACTGTATATACAAAACGTGACGCCACCTGCGAGTGGACAACTTTGATAAAACCCCTATTTACGATTCATATTAGGGAATATGACCCCCCTCTCTATGCTTATACGACAATTAATAGAGAAAAGTATCATACCCCTATCTTACATATAAAATTCAGGTCTCACACGATCTAGTTAAGTAAAACTGGTCAAAGAGTGTGTAGTATAGTGGCTAGCTACGTACTAAGGAACCATTGTTGTTGATAATTAGATGCACCCTCAATGTGTCTTAGTTTGACTTTCAAACTATGTGCCCGATCAGCCTGCATTTTGGCTACTCGTCCAATTTTGACCCATCCAAAGCTCGTGTAAATCCACCCTCGACCTACTCCAAATCAACCCTTATCTATGACCGGCTTGATGCAAAATTGGATGTGTGCCCTGATAAAAAACTTTCCCAAAATTCATCAAAGTTCTAGTGCACACCAATGACCAATCGCTACAAGTAGTCAACCCGATTCAGTCCCCCCCCCCTCCCCACCCACACACACACACACACACACACATAAATATGACACCCCCATTCGTTATTTTTAAGCTTGGAGATAGTTTATTGGGGGCCTGCCCTTAACTTATACGCTTATGGAACTTGTAAAATAACCCCCCTTTCCTGCACTTACGTGGTGTGGTAAGTTTTCCATGAATCCCCCGGGGGGGTTTACCTATGCGTGTAGGGGTGCTACCTAGGGGGAGTACCATTTAGTGTCGTGAGTGCTTCATGTATGATTTATTGTTTGCTTTGGTGAGTTGATTTCAAGTGTTTGATGTCCATAAATTTATATAGAGGGCTATGGTTAGTCAACTCGAACTGGAAGGGCAAATGTGAATAAGGTGGCTTTGTTTTTGTGTTACAATTGTTCGCATAAATCTAATATGGACAAAGTAATGTGACAAGGTGCTAGTTTATGTTATAGGGCTGACATTGATGCATTGATTTGAGATCAAATACTTTTATTTGCATGTTATGTATGCATCCAAAAATAGCAAAAAGTTATTTTTTGCATATATGTGAAGTTATGGCATGTGCTTGACCAAAGTGATGGGGTTGTTTTGCATGATGGGACGATTTCATATGGTGTATGGAACCTCATGGATAGATGTGGATGCCCCATGCATATGTGTGTATTGCTTTCCACCCTTCTAGGTCAAAACTAGCTCTATGTGCTAGGGGGGTGAGGTGTCATCATAGTGCATCACTTATGCATGGTTAAACATTTTCAAAATGGAATTTTGAAGTTATTTTTAGTCACTGGTTGGAATTCTTTAATGCATAAAATCTCATCTCTTTAGCGTTATGTGTTTTGGCTCAGTTTGATTGCACAGCGAGTATGGTCAAACTCCAAGTGTGGGAGTTTGCTCAATAAAGAATATGGTTTATGATCAAGGGATGAGATCCCTCATGGATTATGGCTATGATTTTGAACTGTGGCTCTTGGATCTTTTTTTTTGGATTTGGTTATGCTATAAAATTTTTTGCAGCCATGTTATATGCTAAAGTGGTTTTGTAGGATTGGATGTGTGCATCACCCTAAGTTGGGTGGAGTGCTCACCCATGTGATCGGATTGGATTATGGTTTATGGTTTTCGATTAGGTTATGAAGTGATTTTGATGGTTCATGGTGGGCGTGTAAGGATAGAGATCCTGTACACTCTGACTGCTTTGAAAATATTGTGAAAATGCTATTGCGATTGGAGTCATGTGTTATGTTTCTCATGATAGCGCTACAAAGTTAGTGCGTCGAGGTTGAATGACTTATACGTGGCTAATGCATTAGGGATTTTTTCTTGGCTTTACCTAAATACCCAATGGTCGACATCGAAGAGGCATGGCGCCTGAACTGGTATGATTGGTGTTGAATTCCTACCACCTATTGATATTTGAAATCCTTTCAGAGTTCGGGTTCGTGGAGGGAGCAAATTGGCCTGCCTTAGATTATGTCTTATTCAGGTAAGTTGGAGGTGTTCTGGCTTGCTCCCACATAAGTGAAATTCTCTATGTCCATAGTAGAGTGGAAGTGGATCGGTGGACCAGTCAATCCCTACATAGGGCTTGGTGCTCTACTAGCCATTAATATTTTGATGTTATAGTATACCCAAATTTTGTTATTGCATTGCTTCATGGTTTTTTGTTTTATTTAGATAGGGCATTTAAAGATTCTCTTTTGTCATACTCCTGTCTCTCTACGTACTCTATTTCACACTCCACTCTTCTCTCTCTTTCTCTCTATTCTTGCAATGCCGTGTACACATATATTCACCCTCCACTTTGCATTTTCTTGAGTACGCTTTCATTCATAGCACACATTCAGGGGTAGCACTAGTTGCTAGGTACCTCTATATGCAGTCCGTCGGTGCTGAGAACTCCTCCCCCATGCAAATGCTTTTGCAAATTTGATTATTGAAATCGTATAAAAGTGTAAATTGTATAATTTTTGCATAGACCCTTGGGGATGGGTATCTCTCACTTGGTGTGAGAGCCTAAGCTTATAAAGGTATTCACGATGCATTCAAGAGTGACATTGATTGGTGACACCTGCTAGAACTGTCTTCTTGTATGGACTTACATGGTATTTGTTTACAATGAATTGGTTGGAGTGTCATACAAGTGTATTAAGGATTTCTTTGAATGTTTGTTTTGTAGTTAACAATGGCTCCTAAGGTTACGTCTAAATTCCTTAGCAAGGGGAACAAAGTTTTGGCTATAGTGTTCAACAATATGGAGATAGGATTACCAAGGAATGCCAGAGATATCTTTTATCTTGATATTAGGACTAAAGTTTTTGCAACATCAGGAACCATGACTTGTTAGAAGAGTGTTGACCGTAGTTACCTCACTTGTAATCACTTCCACCAATTCTTTATCTATATTGATGATAGCCAAAAGGA
Organism: Adiantum capillus-veneris; assembly: GCF_014529385.1. Taxonomy (NCBI): domain Eukaryota; kingdom Viridiplantae; phylum Streptophyta; class Polypodiopsida; order Polypodiales; family Pteridaceae; genus Adiantum; species Adiantum capillus-veneris. The sequence continues at coordinate 43,650,500 of NC_140949.1, read as the reverse complement.
TTGGTTTGCCAACCTCAGGCTACTCTAGATTAGGATGTGGCTAGCCCTAGGGGATATGTACTATTGCTTGGCAATGCATTCACAGATGCTTAGAATTGCCGAAGTTGCCAAGAAGTTTGAAGCAATTGTTGCCATCATAGGGAAAGAAAGACTAGAGTATAACTATATACCACACTATCATATGAGAGGTCTAAGGAAATTTCCAGCAATGAGACTTAAGAGAGCATTTAGAGAGTTAGCTCTGCGACATGCATAATATTGTAGGAATCCATAAAAGTAAAATTTTGATGAATAAAGAGCACAAACTCAATTTTGGTAGCCATGTGTACAAATTCTTATCTTTTCTTGTCTTGTTTTTATATGGATCTCCTTAACCGTCTAGATAAACTCCCACGTGACTTTGCAAGAAATGTATTTTTCAACTGTGGTGTCGAATTCAATGTTTGTTGGGGAGTTGAGGTGGTTCAAACTTCAAAGGGACTAGAGATTATCTTGTTTCAAACTCCTATGTAGCATGGGAATTGTATGTTGATGCCTAACCTAAACACCAAACCCAAGATACATGGTTGACGCACATCTTTGGGTCAAGAAAAAGCTTAAGGAGGGTGACGTCCAAGTGAAACGATATGTTCTTTACCTTAATTTATACTCACCTTTGGAGTTACCAAGCCGTGATATTATTCTTGGCAAGAAAGTACTCATGCTTAAACAAATACATGACTTCTATAAATAGGTCATATTTAGGGCTTGGAAGAATTCAAGTAGTGGGAACCGATTCTACTATGTATGTCAAGGCTGGTTTAGTAAAGTCTATGGCCCTATCCTTAAATACAATCTTCACAAGGTCACCATAACTTTTGATGATTGTGAGAAGCCAAGATGTGTTTAGGACTTTGCTCAATCATATCCTATGGTGATAAACCCAAGAGAATATTTCTATAAAGAAGATGTCAATGAATAACATGCTCATGTAAACTGCATTCGTGCCTTACCACCAACAAATATCTCTTATAAAAAGGAACGTTATAAGGAAGAGATGTAAATTCAAGTGCCCAACTAGAAGTTTTAAGCTTTGAAACTTGAGACTTGAGTAATACAAGGGTAGAGCCTCAATCATAAGAACCAAGAATTGGTTTATTGGACCTTTACTCATTTTTGCACCCTCTTTAAAGTATCATGTAACCTTTTATCATTTATGATTGGAAAAATTCAATTTTGAGTTGATTTGAATTGTTTTAAGATAGTAACCTTGGAGTTGCAACCTATGGTTTGTCAATTCTTGGCTAACTTGAGTGAGTGATGGGGTGTGTGTGTGTGTGTGTGTGTGTGTGTGTAGATAAATGACATTTTACCTCAAGGAATACGGTTAAACATACTCTTGAGGTTGATAGTCAAAGAGCATCTTTAGATGGGAGTTGGGGTGCAACAGCTTGTTACAATCAAACAAACTATGACAAAGAAAAAGAGACTACTATCCACAGATTGTGTTGTACCGAATAATTTTTGAGCATGATATCCTTATGTTGCAGGGAACCCGGAGTTCAGGTTACCAAGACACAAAGCTACACTTGTGGGAAGCAAAGAGTGGGTACAATCCAAGATAGGAAAGGAGATCATCATCACTAACCGACTGTTATATATCAATGCCCATGAGCTTATCCTAAGACTGACAAAGGAGACTTGGTTAGCAAGGCTTATACTTCCTCTAGTAATGGCATCAAGGTGCTTTGACATTGATATGCTTAATGTGTGGGATTGAAAATATTTATTATTTGACCTATATGGAAAGTCCACTATACACAACCGTCATAATATAAAGATCATGTACAATGCCTACAATAGATCCCAATGCTTAGTGAATTGTGCCAGTACAGATAGTATCGATGAATGAAAGACACCTGATGTGTTTCCCTAGAATTATACTTACTTTGATGATTACTTCAGCTTTAAGAATGATATGGTCCATAGAAACATGCGGGTGCCTGTGACAAACTGTTCGCTCACACAAGAGTGGTACGGTTTACACGCAAATGAAGCGATTTTCACATCTATAGTTTTGAGAGACCAATGGAATAGCCCATCAAACATACTTGAAGAATGGGATGATTATGACCCAATGCTTGAACGATGTCATAATGGTTATCATAGGGTACACTATGTTAGAACCATTAGAGATTATTGATGGCCTTTGAAAGGAAATGTAAATTTTTGAACCACAAAAATTTTGCGATATAAAATTGATTTAATTTATTCATTACTATTATTTTCTCTCTTTTATAATATTCTTGACTGTCAGCCTTATTTTTACTAAGAGAGACTTTAAGACAAAATAGGATGTATTGTACTAAGAATGATCTTGGTTAATATGGTGCATTAGATAAACATGCCTCCTAGAGGAAATGCAATGGTTGCAAATGCTAATGTCTCAATTGCGCTTCAACCAACGATCATTGATTGAGACATTGATGCTATGCTCTGCAAGTCTCAACTTGGGAATTTTAGTGGGGAATGCAAAGATGTGGGCGAAGTTCTTGAGTATTGGATTGAGCGCATGGATGATTACTTTGATTTAGCTTACTCATCTGTAGAGAACAAAGCTATTATTGCTAAATTCAAATTGGAAAAGAGAGACAAGAATTGGTGGATAGACCATTATACAGAAAAAAATATCAACCCTAATGTAGCAACTTGGGATTATCTTAAGACTCAGCTAAAGAAGAACTACTAGAACAAGGTATATTATTTTGATTACATGAATGAGATTTTTTATTGTACTCAGGGGACTAGAGATTTAGAGTCATATTATCAACACTTCTTGACCCTTGTCAAGTATGCTCCAACGAATATGACTCAAGAAGTCAAAGTATCACGATTTGTGTCAGGGTCACATAATCCTCTAAAGACTAGGCTTAGTCTTTGACTGACAAATTTTTTCGATGTTCTTGATGTGGGTAAACCCATTGAACTCAAATTATCTAATAGTGTGAAGCGAAAGCAAGAGTCTACTCCTGTTTTGTGAGATCAAAAGACCTCGTCCTGAAGATGAGCACATATCTGGAAATTCACAATAAATATGGATAACTTATTACCTATGAAGGCTAGGCGAGATCATCTATGCTATCCTTGTCTTGATCCTAACTATCAGTTCAGAGATAGTCCATTCAATAACTCAAGCTTTACAGGGTTAATAAATATTTATGAGCTTAGAAATTAGAACCCAAGCCAGAATTTCAGGAATTTTAGACCTAGACCTCAACAAAATTTTACTCATTAAAACTTCAATCAGTATCAAAGACCTCTTCAAAATCAAGGGAGTTTTAGACCAAGAAACCCACCTTTAGTGCAAAATGGGCGACCCAACAACAACAACAACAATAATGAAAATAACTTCTATCGACAACCTCGTTCACAAGGAGGAGTAAATCAACAAGCTCAAGGGAGAGCTCAAGCCAACAGAGCTCAAGGTGCTAGAGGTGAAGGGAATCAAGTAAATGCATATGTTCATGGTGCGATCAAACATCAAGGAATGAATGAACAATTTTCAGTAATTTAGACCCCAACAAAGTATCATGGTAAGAATTTTACCTTATTGATTGATTCTAGGAGTACACATTCTTTCATCTCTCCTAGATGCATTAGAAATCTCATTCTGCCTGAACACCCTGATACTAACCTCATAGTGGAATTAGCTAATGGGTAGATAAGTTAAATCTTCTACATGGTAACTCGATTTTTTTTGGACGGCCACAACACTTCATCTCATTCTAGAGTCTTATCCATTAACTTTTATAGATGAGCATGGCTCTAGGGTTACCTTTACCGAAAAGTGGGGACAACCTAAGCTTCAACTTGTAAATTTCACTAAACTAATGAAGAGCTATAGAAAGAATGAGATGATTTATGCGAGAAAACTTAACCTAGTGGAGAAGAAGTAAAAACTAGAGTGCTTCGTTAGTTGCGTTCGCATTGAATTGAGATCGAACAAAATATTGAAGAGAGAGAGAGAGAGAGAGAGAGAGAGAGAGAGAGAGAGAGAGAGAGAGATTTTTCATGAAAGTGTTTTAGTTTTTTCTACCTGAGAGTGTTTGGGATATCGATCGTCGTGGTCCACAGGTGTAGCTCCGCATAAATTGGATACCGATCATAGTGCTTCTCAGGGGTACCTCATCAAAAACCACAAGGAGTGTAAGAGTTTTTTCAAGCTAATTGTTCACGATCATACAAGATGTCAATGTTATTAATTATTTGTTGTTCCATTTTTCTGTTTCAAAAAGAAAGAAAACATGCAAGTCTCCTTGCATGGGGGAGTTTGCACAGTCTTCCCCAATTTTTATAATACGAGGGAACATGCCATTCCCACGGCAGCGTGCAATTTTCAGTGTGTTCATTAATTGCGTTCTTAGTGTCAAAAATAAAAAAATGATAATGCTCACTTACCACGTGATTGAATGTCTATCACCAATGCACTTCCTTACATCAATGAAGTTGGACATCTCCTGCACTTAACCTGTTGCAAAAGACGAAATCCCAGGGAAGGATGCGCTTCAAGAAGGTTTTGTGCTATTGTGAGGACACCACATTTGGTATACAAATTGACCAAATACTACCAAGCATGACATTGTACCCCCAACAAGCCCTGACTAGAAATCTCATTTTAAATTCTGATACCCATGTGAAAGTCTTCAAGGTGCAAGTATAGGTGAACACAGCCTACAACTTTTTGGCAATGTTGTTGTTGTGCGCATCTTGCAATCGATGCATTCCAATGCTTTGCATCCGCTAAAAACAGCCTAGAGCTTTTTGGCCCTGCTCTTGTTGCGCACATCCAGCAATCAGTGCATTCAAAGAGGTGGCATTTTGGGCAAGAAGCTCCTCAAGCACTTTTTGTACTTTCTCAAGCACACCACATCTAGCATACATATCGACCAAGGCATTGCAAAGCACGACATCTTTTTTGATCAACAGCCCCTGACTAACAATATCAGCTTGAATTTTTATGCCCATATCAGCATCTTGCGTAGAGCCACATGCCTTCAAAATGTACGCATTTGTGATTGCATCTGGTGGAAACAAACTAGAGTTTTCTCCTATGGCAAATCTTGCAATCAGTGGAATCTAAGAGTCCCCTCTTTGTGTAGGAACCAAAAAACATTCTCAACCTTTCTGGCCTTGCTCCTATTGTGCATATCCTGCAACCAGTGCATTCCCATACTTTGCATCCCTTAAAAATAGCCTAGAGATTTTTGGAGCTGCTGCTCTTGCACACATCCTACAATCAGTGCATTCCAAGAGACAACATTCTGGATAGGAAGTTCCTCAAGCACTTTTTGTGCTTTCTGAAGTGCACCACATTTGGCATACATCTTGACTAACACAGTCCCAAGCATGACATCTTTTCTCAATAGCCTCTGGAGCTGCTCTTCTTGCACACATCCTGCAATCAGTGTTGGCAGACAACAAGCTCATCAAGCACTTTTTGTGCTTTCTCCAGCACACCACATTTGGCATACGTGTTGACGAAGACACTGCCAAGCATGACATCTTTTTTCAATAGCCTCTGACTAACAATATAATTGTGCATTTTGTGCCCGTATCAGCATCTTGCGTAGAGCCACATGCCTTCAAGATGCATGTGTAGGTGATTGTAGCTGGAGAGAGGCCCTCGCTTTGCGTACATATCAACCAAGGCAGTGCCAAGCACAACATCTCTTTTCAAGAGCCTCTGACTAACAGTATAATTGTGAATTTTTGTGCCAATATCAACATCTTGTGTAGAGCCACATGCCTTCAAGATGCATGCGCAGGTGATTGCATCTGAAGAGAGGGCCTCACTTCGCGTACATATCGACCAAGATAGTGCCAAGAACGACATCTCTTTTCAAGAGCCTTTGACTACCAATATAGTTGTGAATTCTTGTGCCCATATCAGCATCTTGCATAGAGCCACATCTTTCAAGATGCATGCTTAGGTGATTCCATTTGCAGAGAGGCCCTTGAGCCCTCGCTTCACATACATATTGACCAAGACAATGCCAAGCATGATAGCTTTTGTCAACACACTCTAGCGTTGCTCTTGTTGCACACCTTCCGCAGTCAGTGCATTCCAAGAGACGACATCTGCTGAAAACAGACAAGAGCTTTTTGGCCATTACACTGTGGGGAAAATCTTGCAACCAGCGCATTCCAAGAGTCCATACTCCGTACAAGAAGCTCCTATAGCACTTGCGAGAGCCACATGCCCAAAATGTAAGCATGGCCTTCAAGACAAAAGTATAGGTGATTGAATTTATGCAGATACACTTGCTTTGCATCCGCTAAAAACAATCTTGAGCTTTCTGGCCCTGCTCTTGTTGCGCACGTCCCGCAATTAGTGCATTTCAAGAGGCAAAATTTAGCATTCATATCGACCAAGACAATGCCAAAGACGACATCTTTTTTTAACAGACTCTAACTAACAATATAATTGTGAATTTTTGCCCATATCAACATCTTGCGTATAGCCACATGCCTTCAAGATGAATACGTACGTGATTGCATGTGGTGAAAACAAACTAGAGCTTTCTCCTATGGGGCAAATTCCACAATCAGTACATTCCAAGAGTCCACACTCCAGATAGGAAGCTAGAAATAGCCTAGAGGTTTCTGGCATTTCTCATGTTGTGTGTATCCTATGACCACAACATTCCAATGCTTCACATCCATTGAAAATAGCCTAGAGATTTTTGGCCCTGCTCCTATTGCACACATCCCGCAATCAGTGATTTCCAAGAGGTGACATTTTGTGACAGTACCACATTTGGCATACATATCAACCAAGCACTACCAAGCATGACATCCTTACCAACAACGTCAGACCACGTATCTTCTCGTTAATTATCTCACCCATGTCAACAACTTGCATAAGGTCAATAGCCTTCAAGGTGCAAGCATAGGTGAATGCATTTGTAGAAACGCCTTCCGTTTGCATCTGCTTCATGTTGTGTGTATTATGGGACAAGTGCATTCCAATGCTTTGTATCGACTGAAAATATCCTAGAGATTTTTGGCCCTGCTCTTGTTGCACACATCCCACAATCAATGCATTCAAAGAGGCGACATTCCTGGCAAGAAGCTCCTCAAGGACTTTTTGTGCTTTGTCAAGCGCACCACATCTGGCATACATATTTCCCAAGGCATTGCCAAGCACCATGTGACTAACAATATCAGTCTCAATTGTTGTGTCCATAAGAGCATCTTGCGTAGAGCTACATGCCTTCAAGATGCACACATAGGTGATCTTGCGTAGAGCTACATGGATTCAAGATGCACACGTATGCGTTTGCAATTGGTGTAAACAGACTAGAGTTTTCTCCTGTGGAAAATACTACAATCAGTGCATTCAAAGAGGCGACATTCCTGGCAAGAAGCTCCTTAAGGACTTTTTGTGCTTTCTCAAGCGCACCACATCTGGCATACATATCGCCCAAGGCATTTCCAAGCACCATGTGACTAACAATATCAGTCTCAATTGTTGTGTCCATAAGAGCATCTTGCATAGAGCTACATGCCTTCAAGATGCACACATAGGTGATTGCATAGGTGATCAACAGCCCGTGACTAACAATATCAGTCTCAATTTTTGTGTCCATAAGAGCATCTTGCGTAGAGCTATATGCCTTCAAGATGCACGCACACGCGATTGCAATTGGTGTAAATAGACTAGAGTTTTCTCCTGTGGAACATACTGCAATCAGTGGATTCCAAGAGTCCACATTGTGCGTAGGAAGTGGAAAACATTCTAGAGCTTTCTGGACCCACAACCAATGCATTTTGATGCTTTGCTTCTGTTGAAAAGAGCAGCCTAGAGACTGCTCTTCTCGTGCACATCCCACAATCACTGCATTCCAAGAGACAACATTCAAGCCAGGAAGTTGCTTAAGCACTTTTTGTGCTTTCTCAAGCACATCATATTTGGCATAAATCTCGACCAAGACACTACCAAGCATAACAGCCTCTGGGGCTGCTCTTCTTGCGCACATCCCACAATCAGTGCTGGACAGGAAGCTCATCAAGCACTTTTTGTGATTTCTCAAGCGCTCCACATTTGGCATACAGATTGACCAAGATAGTGCCAAGCACGACATATTTTTTCAACAGCCTCTGACTAACAATTTAATTGTGAATTTTTATGCCCATATCGGCATCTTGCGTAGAGCCACATGCCTTCAAGATGCATGCGTAGGTGATTGCATCTGGAGAGAAGACCTCTCTTTGCATACATATTGAGCAAGACAGTGCTAAGCACGACACCTTTTATCAAGAGCCTCTGACTAACAACATAGTTGTGAATTCTTGTGCAACTGGAAAGAGTCCCTCACGTTGCATCAACTGTAAACAGCCTAGAGATTTTTGGCCTGCTCTCGTTTGCGCACATATCGCAATCAGTGCATTCCAATTGTTGTCTTTGCCTACTGCTCCAGAGATGCCGCATGCTTTCAAAAGAAAGGTGAAGGTGAGTCCATTTAGAGAGATTCCCTGCCGTTGCATGCCTTGAAAGCCACAATCTTCAAGATGCATGCATAGGTGATTCCATCTGAAGAGAGGTGCAACTGGAAAGAGGCCCTCGCGTCGCATCAGCTGAAAACAACCTAGAGCTTTCTGGCCTCGTCCCGTTTGCGCCCATATCGCAATAAGTGCATTCCAATTGTTGTCTTTGCCTCCTGCTCCAGAGATGCCGCATGCTTTCAAAAGAAAGGTGAAGGTGAGCCCATCTAGAGAGATTCCCTGCCGTTGCATGCCTTTAAAGCCACAATCTTCAAGATGCATGCATAGGTGATTCCATCTGAAGAGAGGCCCTCACTGGTTGTTTTCAAAACTTGGCACTCAAGCCTCCAAGACAGTGCCAAGCACGACAGCTTTTTTCAACAGCCTTTAGCGGCTGGGCTGTGTTCCTACCTTGGCTTTAGAAGGTATAGAGAGCCCTGCGTTATAGCTGGTGCGTGTCGTTGAAAAGGCCAAGACACATGGAGCAAGGAGATGCGCTTTCTTGTTACTTCAGGTGACGCAGAAACCTATGCAACTTCTTGACCAAGGCTTCATTTGACACAGTGTTTCTCCATGGAGTACTCTTGTTCTTTTTAATTGGAAGAAGGATGGTCCTCTACGTCTTTGTATCGATTATCTTGGATTGAATCAGGTAACAATGAAGAACAAGTTTGCAATACCAAGGATTGATGAGTTGATCAATTACATGGAGCTTCTATTTTCACAAAAAATTGATCTTAAATCTGGGTATTATCAAATCCAAATCAAGGAGGAAGATATACCAAAGACATGCTTCAATACTCGATTTGGACACTATGAGCTAACGATCATGCCTTTGGACTTACAAATGATCCAAAAACTTTGGACCGCCTTATGATTGACATGTTTAGAGAGCATCTTGATGATTTTTTCTTGTATTTTTTGATGATATTTTAGTTCTCAAAGAATAAGGAAGAACATGAAAAATGTGTGCAATGAGTACTTGAACTCCTACGTCATAACCAAGTTTATGCTAAGCATAGCAAATGCACCTTCTTCACCGACAAGTGGAGTACTTGGGATTGATTGTATCCAGGGATGGCGTTTCTATTGACCAAGCAAGATTGAAGCCGTCGTAGCTTGGACTATACCTTAATTTGTCAAAGAAGTATGTGAATTTCTTGGAGTAACGAGACGAGATCGTACTTTTATTGAAGGATATGCCAAGATAGATTCTCCATTGACTAATAAATACTCTTAAGAGGACTAAAGTGTTTGCCTGGAATGAATGTGCTCAAGCTAGCTTTAAGAAACTCAAGGAAGCTCTGGTACTCCAATTTTACGGGTTCTAGACTTCACAAAAACATTCATTGCCCTTACTGATGCAAGCAGACAAGCAATTGGCGGTGTTCTATCTCAAGAAGGAAGACCGATAGCTTATGAATCTTGTAAGTTACATATTCATGAGTTCAATTATCCTACGGATAATTTGAATTTATTAGCCATTGTACATGCTTTGAAAGTATGGTGACATTATCTTCTTGGAAGGTGACTTGAATTACATATTGACCATAAGAGCCTCAAGTGGATTTACACTCAACTTGACCTTACTATGCAACAATGGAGGTGTATGGAATTATTATGCGAATATGATTTTGGGATTGAATATAAACCAGAGAAGGAAAAATTAGTAGAGAATATGATTTTAGGATTGAATATACACTAGAGAAGGAAAACTTAGTAATTGATGCTTTAAGCAAGAAAAGTACAACATCGGCTATTACAATCTCTACTACCTCTTTGATTGACCTTATTTGTGAGGGTATACATTTCACATAAGGATTCAACATTTAATAAACTTGGATAATCACACAAAGAAGCAAGAGATACAAATTAAAGGCTTTCATGTTGAAGATAATGATCTTTATTTCAATAACCGTCTTTATATCCCAAATGCGTGGGATCGAACTCAAATACTATAGGAAGCTCACAATATACCTATTGTAGGACACCCAGATTACATTAGAACTTATGCCATAAGGAAAAGTTTCTTTTGGCCAAGATTAAAGCGCAATGTATTGAGCTATGTTACAAGATACTTGACATGTCAAATTATTAAAGCTAGTAAGGTTCATCCAATTGATGCACTGCAAATGAAATGACATATCCATGGATTTTATCACAAAAATTTCTATATTTTTGGGACATGATTCTATTTTTGTGGTCGTTGATATGCTTACTAAAATGACTCATTTGTTCCCCGTCAAGATAACATTTACGACTAAAGATATAACTCAAGTTTTCATGAAAGGTGTGTTTATGTATCACGGTCTACCTCGTCGTATAATTTTAGATCGTGATGCAAAGTTTACTTAAAATTTTTGGAAAGCCTTATTCTTAGCCACAAGAACCCAATTGGCCTTTGGCCTTTAGACTGCTTATCATTGTCAAACTGATGGTCAAGTTGAGAGAACCAATCAAATAATTGAGGATATGTTACGATCTTATTGTATGCATGATCAGAATAAGTGGACCCTATATTTAATTGAAATGTCTCCTTTTCAAGCATTGTGTGGATAAGAATGCCTTACTCTACGAAAGTAGAGAGACCCTGTCATAAGGGTTTAAGCATCCAAAGATACATTGGATGAGATGCAATCGCAAATGGACCTCATACGCCACGACATAAAGACTGCTCAGGATAGACAGAAGAGTTATGCTGATCCGAAACAATCTACTCAACTTTTTGAAGAAGGGGATATGGTATTTTTGAGAGTGAAACTCAAACAAAGTTCTTTATCAATGGGTAAGTACAACAAGCTTAGTGTAAGATATTGTGGACCTTTTGTCATCACAGAGAGAATCAATGACCAAGCTTATAGACTTTTGTTACCACTGCACATCAAGGGTACCTCACCCGCGCATGTCATGAGCGCTGTCGTTTGTGGGAAGTCGCTTGTCCGCGGGAATGTTGGCGCCGCGAAAGACGCTCGAGAAAAATGCCGATGGTTTCGGGCCGATGTTGATGCCGTCAAAAGCCAAAGAACCAATGGTCGATGCCGTAAAGAAGCTACCACCAAAAGATGTAGGGCCTATGCCCGGGCCAAGGCGAAGCAGAACCGTAGAATCATCGAGAAGAGGTCGATGTCGCCTCTCACCGTTGAGGACGGAGTGTAGCCGTTTTAGAGCTACACGCTCTCTCTCACTTTATCCGAAGCCAGAAAAAAAAAATCTCTCCTCTCTCAATCCTTCCGCCATCGATGCTGGATCTTCACTTTCTTTCTCTCTCTTTTGTCTGTGTGGGAACACACTCTAAGGAAAAAAAAATCTTCTTTGTCAATCTCTATTGTAGCCTGCAAGGTGTGTGTGTGTGTGTGTGTGTGTGTGTGTGTGTGTGTGTGTGTGTGGATATCTGAGTTATTGGCTACACCGAGCCCTTGAAGATTGACCACATCACTAGAGATTTGGCTTCAATCCGCCCAGCTCTGCATGATTTTTGCACACAAGACTTAGTTTGTGTGTGTGTGTGTGTGTGTGTGTGTGTGTGTGTGTGTGTGTTATACACACACACACACACACACACACACACACACACACACACACACTCCCAATTCCTTGCTGTGCTCACTTCGAGACTTGCTTGAGAGTTGCAAACTTTCAATTGCTTCTCAATTCGAGTTGTATAGCCCGTGAGTTCTTCTCAATCTTTCGATGATGTTGCAAAATCCCCTTCTCAACCTTGCCCGGATCAACGATACTATGTGTGTAACCACACCCCCCCCCCCCCCCCCCCCCCCCCCCAAATCTCCCAAGCTCCACAATTTTGCTCATGCCCGATTCCACTGCTTCCTTTTGCTGGCTGCTACTACTCGCTGCCTGCTGCTCGAACTTCCTCAAATCTCACTTGCAGACTTTCGACCACAATCCTCTCGACCTGCTCGATTTGCCTCGTTACTTGCTACAATCTTCAATTGCCTGGTTAAGCTTCAAATTTCCCACACTATCTTACTCTACTCTCAAACCTTGCTTGCTCGACACCTTTGCAGACCTGCATCTTCAAGATTCCATTGGATCTCCAAGTTCCAAGGGGGAGCTGCACATGTTGTGGAGTGGAAACAGGAAGCCAACCTGGCTCTGATACCAGTTGTGAGGGAGAGGATCACCGTATGTGTGTGTGCAGGGAGGGTGAGGAGAAGAGGAGAGGAGACAATGGGAGGAAACACACCTCACCAAGGAAGGAGAGTGAGTGTGTCTCTTTATTATTTTGTATATGATAAAAGTAAAGGATTAGTGAGTTAAAATGTTGAAGGGAGTGTTCGGGTAGCTGGCCACATGGCCTTTACCCAACAATTTTGATTGTGGACGCCGGTGTGGCTCTTGGATCTTTTTTCTTGGATATGGTTGTGCTGCCAAACTTTTTGCAGCCATGTTATGTGCTAATGTGGTTTTGCAAGATTGGATGTGCATCACCTTAAGTTGGGTGGAGTGCTCACCCATGTGATGGGATTGGATTATGGTTTATGGTCTTTGATTGGATTATGAAGTGGTTTTGATGATTTATGGTGGACGTGTAAGGGTAGAGACCTTGTACAGTTTGATTGCTTGGAAAAGATTGTTTGTGCATATGGAAATGCTATTGTGATTGGACTCATGTGCTATGTTTCTCATGACAGTGTCGATACAAGATTAGGATCACCTATATCGCTTAAAAGAGTCGTTGACCTAGGGATTTGCTCGATTGGAGGTGTTGCCTAAATCTTCTTTTTTATTAGGCTCATTTACACAATTAGTGCGTCGGGGTTGAATGACTTACGCGGCTAATGCATCAGGGATCTTGCCTTGGCTTTGCCTAAACACCCGATACTGAGCATCAAAGGAGCATGGCGCTTAAACTGGTATGGTTAGTGTTGATTTTCTACCACATGTTGGTATTTGGAATCCTTTTAAAGCTCGCGTTCATGGAGGGAGGCGAAGCGGCCTTGGCTTATGTTTGGCTCATATAAGTTGGAGGTGTTCTGGCTCGCTCCCAAGGTTTGATACTCTGCTAGTCATTTATATTTTGATGTTATGGTATACCTAGATTTTGTTATTGCATTTTGCATGGTTGCCTGTTTCATTTAGATGGGGCATTTAAAGATTCTCTTTTGTCATTCTTCTGTGTCTTTGCACACTCTATTTCACCCTCTCTCTCTCTCTCTCTCTCTCTCTCTCTCTCTCTCTCTCTCTCTTCCGGCAATGCGGTGTATACATATATTCACTCTACACTTTGTCATTTTCTTCAGTACCCTTTTATTCATACCACACATTCAGGGGTAGCACTAGTCGCTAGGTACCTTTGGATGCAGTTCTGCTCATGGTTTAAACTTCATGCTAGGTTGGGTGCTGAGAACTCTTTCCCTATGCAAACACTTTCGCAACTGTGATGTATATTGAAATTGTATTAAGGTGTAAATTGTGTAATGTTTGCATAGACCCCTGCGGAGGGATATCTCTCAAAAGAATGGGAAGTGGGCAATCTACAAAGGAGGAAAAGCAATAATCATAAACTTCATGCATCACCAGGCCCCCAAAACATAGATCCCTTATCTTTCTTAGTGCAAAAACATCATGCATATGGTGGATATCTCCCATTGTAGTAATCGCTTTTTTTTGAGTTATGTGATTTAGATTTCTTTATTTTCTTTTATATGGCTTTATGGCATGATACTCAAAGTGGAACGTAATCAACAATTTGTCATATAGATAAACTTTAGCTTCCATGAGATGCGATGTTAAAATTACCCCCCCCCCCTTCCTTCTTCAAAGCCCCTACTATGCCTCACACATGCAGGGCCGATGGGATCAAAGGCTCCCATGAATCTAAAGCCTTGACATTAAGTGGGCACCGTAGATTTTGTCGCAGAAGTTAACTCGGGTACCCAAGTTTGTTTACTTTTGCACTCGAGTGGGGTGGCAAGGGGGGCAAAGCAAACTCGGCTATCTAGGCTAAGTTGACATTTCTCTTTGCCCGACATCTCCGGTGCTCAGTCATCCCACACCGTAGATATCCCCTCCTTCCTTCTTCTTGCTTTCGAATTTCCCTCTTTGATCAAACCCTTTTACTCTTGTGAGTTGTAACTGTCGCTTGGGCTATGGTGGCGACGGAGCTTTGATGTGCAAGGGGCTTTGAGGATCCCTGACAAGGTAACTACTCTGTGTAACATCTCCTGCTGCAGCTATGGCGGACCTCAAGCTACCCGAGATTAAGGAACTCACGAGGATAGAGCGCATAGGTGCTCACTCGCACATACGAGGCCTGGGCCTCGATGACGCCATGGAAGCTCGCCATATCTCGCAGGGCATGGTGGGTCAGAAGAATGCAAGGAAAGCAGCAGGCATAATTTTGCAAATGATCAAGGATGGGAAGATTGCTGGCCGTGCTGTGCTTTTAGCAGGCCAGCCAGGTACAGGAAAGACTGCCATAGCTATGGGCATGGCGAAAGCTTTAGGTGAAGAAACACCCTTTGCGATGATGGCGGGCAGTGAGATTTTCTCTCTTGAAATGAGCAAAACAGAAGCTCTGACACAGGCCTTCCGCTCTGCTATTGGCGTGCGCATCAAGGAAGAAACTGAGATTTTGGAAGGTGAGGTCGTTGAGATCCAAATTGACAGGCCTGCAACGGCAGGTGCTGCTTCCAAGATGGGCAAGCTCACATTGAAGACTACAGATATGGAGACGGTCTACGACTTGGGTACAAAAATGATTGAAGCTCTTGGGAAGGAGAAGGTACAGAGTGGAGATGTCATTGCCATTGACAAAGCTTCTGGGAAGGTCACCAAACTTGGGCGTTCATTTGCACGGTCCAGAGACTATGATGCAATGGGGCCACAGACTAGATTTGTTCAATGCCCGGATGGAGAGCTTCAGAAAAGAAAAGAGGTTGTTCATGTTGTTACTCTGCACGAGATTGACGTTATCAACAGCAGGTCAGTCAAGGTTATGGACATTTATATGTATCTTTCTTGTATAAAATGAAATACATACACCTACGTATAGACAAACTGCCTATCTGCACATATATATAAATACCTAGACACGCATGCAGTCACACGAGTATGTAATTATGTATCTTCATATCTGTGTATGTTCATGTTCTAGTGCCTGTTTGTACATAAGCTTGCAGAAGACTTGGCCCTTACCTCAAGAAGAACCTGCCACAATAATTGAATGAAGGTGCCTCATGTTAGTTTTGAAGAGGGCTCTGATTGTTTGTGGGAACACTTGTGTATACTGGAAATGCAAGTTAGTGTTTTTTTTGTTCCCATTTTAGTGTTTCCTTTGTGGGAAGGCATTGTTTTGAGTAATTTTTCGGTGATCCTCATGCGGGCTTGTTTTCTTCACTTTGCAGAACGCAGGGATTCTTGGCGTTGTTCACAGGTGACACAGGCGAAATTCGCTCCGAAGTGCGGGAGCAGATCGATAGCAAGGTTGCAGAATGGAGAGAGGAAGGCAAAGCTGAGATAATTCCTGGAGTTCTCTTCATAGATGAGGTGCACATGCTGGACATTGAGTGCTTCTCTTTTCTCAATCGGGCGCTTGAGAATGAGATGGCCCCTATATTGGTGGTTGCGACGAATAGGGGAATCACAAGGATTCGGGGCACAAATTACAGGTCTCCGCATGGTATACCGATTGATCTTTTGGATCGGTTGCTAATCATCTCTACGCAGCCTTACACTGAAGAGGAGATAAGGCAGATCCTTGATATAAGACGTGAAGAGGAAGATGTGGAAATGTCAGATAGTGCAAAGTTACTACTGACGAAAATAGGGCATGAGACTTCTCTTCGCTATGCCATTCACTTGATCACCGCCGCCAGCTTAGCTTGTCAGAAGCGAAAAGGCAAGGAGGTGGATATACAAGATGTGAGCAGAGTGTACGAGCTCTTCATGGATGTGAAAAGGTCTACGCAGTTTATGATGGATTATCAAGACCAGTTCATGTTTAATGAAATCCCAGAGCTGGCTGATACTGACAAAACTGCAGCTTGAGTTTTGTTCTATGCGGGGCAAAATTATAGCTTGAAAATCCAATTTGGGTATCAGGTTTCCTCCTGATATCATCACGGGCCTTGCTATAAGCATGCTTTGAGAGTTCTGATTAGTGGCTTTCAGTATTCTTAAGGTGAAGATTCGGGATTCAATTTTGGTGTTGGTTCTTCAGGCAGATTATCGTCCCTGGCCTTGCTACAAGCTCTCTTTAGTGGGTCTAAATGTTCTTAGAGCAGAAGATTAGCATACAATGGAATCGGTTTTTTGGGGACATGAAATTAATGCATGATTGTTATGCAACTTATGATTACATTTTGTCTTATAAAGTTGGGAAAGCTGCAACATTATCAGAATGAGGATGGATGACTCTGAAATTGAGCTTTTGATGGATCATGAATAGATCTTGCTTGTCTGCATGCAAACATGGTGGCCATTTAATGAATTCTGTCTTCGAAGGGGACTTCTAGAGTCCCTCAGTTCCCCCCCCCCCAAAAAAAAAAACCAAAACGCGCACGCACACAAATAGTCACAAAGCCATTGCAAATGTATACAATTTGTATGCCTTGCATGATTGTGATGCAATATGCCATCATTCGTAATTGTAGGTGCTTTGTGGGGGCACAAAGACTCTCTTGCTTCCTGCCATTACGATTAAACGTGGAAATAGATGTTATGAATGATCTTGGTAGCCTACCATTTGTTGTGAGGTGCACTGTCAGTGCTTCAAAGTTAATCAAAGAAAAGCTTGGCCTTTGTTTGCAAAGTTGTCTACTTTTGATTCTCGATAAACCGTGGAAGGAATACAAAGCGAAGGCATTTCATATGATGTTAAAATGCCTCAGCCAATGCTGATCTGGAGGATGAAATCTGAAAACGCTGGCTGATCTGGAGGCTGAAATCTGAAAACGCTGGTTGATCTGGAGGCTGAAATCTACAATGCCGATCTGCTCCAAAAGTGCTCATGGGCTGAATGATTGATGGTTGACAACGATGATGTTGGGGATGCTTGTGCTGATGTGCTACTGTTGGGTGGAAGGATCTGATACTAATGAGGGCGATCTGCAAACCATGGCGAAACGTTGGTACATGAGAGATGCTGATGGATGGAAAAATGCTAGAGACTGCTCTACCCATAAGGTTACTTCAAATGATGACCCAAGGCGTCACCCTTTTAGTGCAGGTTGGGGTAGGTCAAGCAGAGGCCACAATTACACCCCACAACTTCCTTAATGCTGACTGATGTCATTTATTAATTATTATCAATAAGAGGCACTTCTTATGCTATAATTACCTAAGCTTGGTAACTAATGACTAAATGTGACCACTCTCCAATGCCTATACCTAGCATACATTGGTGGCAAAGGGTATGCAACTAACTAAAGTGCCTAGACATGCACATCCTTCGAACACTTCCACATGCACATAGGATTAGGTGATGTATTGATATTGAGCTACATGGTGGCTTCCTTGTAGTCCACTAATAGCTCTAGGTAATCTGTGAAGAAATCTTCGTCGACCCACATTAATGGGTTCTGCGATCCTTGAATTGCAAAAAGTATTGCTGTGCTTGCTTCTTGGAGCCATGCTGAAAGCAATGTAGTAAAATCTGCTTCGACTCCATAACTTTACTTTCGTATACAATCTCAAGTTCATCTTCTTCAAGAATCTCCTTTGGGGGGGTTCCCTAAAACAACTTCAACCAAGAAACATGGAAAACGTTGTGCATTAACCGCAATCTTATAGACACATCATTTATCTTTTTAATGATTGGGAATTGACCATACATCCTAGAAAACAACTTTGGACACTTCTTTCCTACTTGTTTAAGCAAAGGCTTAATGATTCTAAGATACCCTCATTGTGAACGAAATGCGGATGAAAGATTTAACTTAGTGCCAAAAGTTTCAAAGAGTACTTAGCGAAAATGTGACCTAAACTTATTAACATCGATCTTAAACAATCGACTTTGGCAAACCACAAACAAGATACCAATGCTTTATGAACAAACATGCGACATCATGTGCTGTGACTATGGCCTTTCAAAGAATGAGCATGCAAAACTAACAGAAACAATCAAGAATAGTTTAAAAATGTACATTCCTTGAATGCAAACTAGGTGGAAGACTAGTCACAAAATCCATGGAAATGTTCTAAAATGGTTCTTTGGGAATAGGTAGCAACATCAAAAGATCTTGTTGCTTACCCCTAGGGGGTTTAACTTTTTGACAAATAGAACACCATGTGACATATTGAAACACATCTTTTCGTATTTTAGATCAATAAAAGGATCTTTTTACTTTTTCGAAAGTGATATTCATGTCTCTGTGCCCATCCATGAGTGCATCACGTACATCGTGTAATATGGCTTTCAGAAGATAGCACACAAAGACGGTGACAAAAGTACAAGAGACCATCACGAATGAGATGATTGCTAGGCCCTTGCACATTAAGAGCACACAACAATTGCTTACTAAACTCTGAATTTGTATATTGATTTTTCATGCTATAAAAAAGCCAAGATATGTCCTTTGCAACAATGCATCTGGAGCTGGGTTAGCTTTTCCTAGAACAAATTCAATGAAACCACCAAATTGCTTAAAAATTGGAACCATCTAACTTGACGGTCATTCCAATGTGCTGCCAATGCACATAGAAGTGGCTCTAGGTATAGACTCAGCCACTTGAGGACTTGATGATCAGTACGAACAATAAAATCTATACCATACCAAAAATGCTTCCCATGGTTTAGAGAATGAATGACACAAAAAGGTTCCTTATCATGCACTGACTAATTCTTCAACTTTCTACCATTAGGAAAGGAATGAGGTCTAAGAGAGCCTCTTTATTTTCCATGTGATTAAAAACGAAATTATGGAATGGGCAAATAAGTGGATACCATATGGACTAAAATGGTGGGTATAGAAGGGCCTAAAAATGAGTGGTCAAACTTGTAAGCACACATATTTTTTTTAAAAATATAAAGAGAAAATCTCTTATAAAATAATAAAATTGAGCTTTTCTCTAAAAATTGGGGTAAAAACTAATCCTTTCTCTCTCTAGTGGCTGCCAATTTCTCTCTCCTTTCTCTTAAAAAGGAGTCCCTCCAAAAATGTGCTGGTCATTTCCTCCCTCTCTCTCTACTGTACCATCTCTCACTTATCTTCACTCCACCTTGCAAATTGCATCTCTTTCTTCAATGTCACTTTATCCTCCCCAAAAGCTGTGTAGGAGAAGTTTGAACCTCCTTTCCCTCCTCAAGCTTGTTGCATTCTCCTCAAACTTACCTCCCAAGCTGAAGATCTGCAATATATCCTACTCCTAGAGCTTCTCTTTTTCTTTTCTCAATAGGTTCCTTGCTCCTTCTTCTCCATTAAGCTCTGGATCTACTTTCCTCTATAGCTTCTTCGCACCATCTTCTCCATTTAGCCAACTTGTAGGTGGAAGGGCATAGCAGTGGGTGGCATTGACCATCTTTGTGTAACTAAACTTGCTCTTTTTGCAACCAAGGACATGGCTATGCATAGATTAATCATAAATTTATGTGTGCATGTTGTGCTGCTATTCCCCATGGAATCAATATTTACTCGATGACTTAGGAGTGTTATCGATTCCATTTCTTGCAGCAATGTACAAGACGACAATGGTTGTTGGGTGACTATCAACTACAAACGATTGATGTGGGTGGCAATACAACCAAGATCAAGGGGTGCACACAAGGTCTAAAGGAGACACATAGCTTCTCGAGCGCACCACTGTAAGGGAAGAATCATAGAGTTCAATAAAACCTAAGATGGTATGTAGGGATATCCTAGACTCCACCGAGGTTTCCTGCAAATTGTAATTCAACTACTCTATAAAGTTTCTAGGATTGTTGATTTTTTATTTTTACCTTATACGTTGCTTTTAATGACTGTAAGATTTTCTTTGCTTGTTCATTCTTGCATATGTTTTTCCATCCGATTTTGTAGAGTGGGAGCCAATAGAATCCTTCACAAGGACTTTTGAGGCCATCCACACTAAACTTGGTAAATTACTCTATGCTAACTGCCCATCCTCTGAGGTTGCCTCACGGGACATTTTTTAATAACCTTACTTATGTCACGCCTAGCCGAAATGGGTATGGTAATCTTTCTCCCATTCACTCACCAAGCTTGTAGACTGTCTTGAATGGCCTAAGCCAGATAATGCATTGATAGAAACTACCAAAAGGAGAATCGAGACGGATGTGTATGCATCAATGAAGTACACCAATCTTTCCCACAAAGAAACGATAACATGGTTTATGTCTCTTCATGTGTTTGTGTATATCTCTCGATTGCAAAGTGTTCACAAGACACCAGCAATGCGGATTTGCGAAGGAATAGTGTGATTACCGGATTCCTTGCCGTTGGATGGGAAAGGTGGTCAACCTCAAACACCTCTACACGGTTGACAAAAACTTTTTCTTTCACTTGTTGAGGTCTGTCAAAGGGCTCACTGAATGGGACTACACGACAGAGGATGAGGATGACCTCATAGACTTGAGCATGGGGTGCATAGGCACCCAATTCATTGCTTGGGACATGGTTTTCATTTTACTTGTGCTTGAGGGCATGGAGATGGGAAAATCAAAGAGAAAGGCAAGAAACCCCCCCCCCCCACCAGTGACCATTGTGGACGAGTCAAATGAAATTTTTGAAGAGGTTGATGAGCAAACTGAAGCATCTATGGCACTCGTCCACTTGCAAGAGCCCAGCTCCACTGAGGAGGAAGATCGAATGATAGAGGGAGATGAGGTGTTGGAGGAACTCCTTGACTTCCAAATTCTCACTTTGCTTGCACTGGTGGTGGAGGGTCGTCAATTTTTGTTCCTTGACAACATTGCTAAAACACTAGGACTAAGAGAAGATGAGTCGCTCTCAATGCTTGCTATCTATACAAGAATGAAGGATCCAAGTGGAAAGGTAGAGTTGGCCAAATCTCAAATTGACTTTGAAGACTAAAGTCTGTCGGTACGCCTCTCCTTCCTCCTGAATGAAAACAAACAGAAGTTGATGCAAATGATAGCAAGTACCCTGGTGCAGATTAAATCATGTGCCTCTTTTTATGAAAGTGTCCCCAATACTTTACATCCACACAAACCACTGATTTCTATGGGCGGAGATGATCGATTTAGAATCAACCTTATGAGGAAATATCTTGAAGAAATGGACAAGGAAATTGAGGTAAACATTTTTAAACCTAAACGATGTCTATGTTTTCTTATAATAAGTGTTAAAGTCCTTCAAAATGTTTTGTAGGCCACATACCGTGTTGATAAGTTTGCAATGCAAATTGGAGGTTCTTGCAACATGTCCACGAGTATGATAGCTACTTGTGGAACTATTACCTGAGCCATCTGGGACCATCGATTCTTCGAGTTGCTCACACAAAGCTCTTCAATCATGGTACTGCGGAGTTTCTCAAGTGCAAAGCATTAAGTGCTATCCTTACCAAAGATTCCCTCACCTTTAATGCTAAATACTGTATACTAGTGGATCGTGAAGCGGCCTTGCATGCCTTTATAGGCAAGCACCGTGGGTCAGTCCTCTCCCACTGTGCCTTAAGCCTAGGGCAAGGGGTGACAAACCCAGAGGAAATTGTTAAAATCCTTGACAGTAGGTCATCCATTCGCCCCATACCCATAGATGTAATTCGTAGAAAAACTAACTAGCCAGGATGTAATTCCAAAAACATTAAAGAATATTTTTGTCCTTTTTAACGTCTTTTATAAACATTTTGACTTTACAATTTTTTTTGTTCATATTGTCCAAACAATTTGATTATCGCAACGCGTACACGGAACGACGTCCACAAAAACTCACGACCGTGATCACGCAGACCCGATGGTTGGGGGGACACCGTCGATCAACTTTTGTCAAAACTGGGTAATGGGGGGACCATATGGGGGTGGCGGGATGCCCACGACGCACGGTGGGGGCAAAAAAAATGCTTGTGCACCACGCTTTGCAAGACAACATTTTGACATGGTCAAAATGCTGTCTTGTGCCCCGTCCATGTCAAAGTATTGTCTTGCACGCCATGGTGCACATACATTTTTTGGCCCACGCCGACCCCCATTGTGCGTCGTGGACGTCTCGTCACCCCATGAGGGGTACACTATGTAATCGTATTAATGTACCACGTGAGTTCAATAGGAGTAGTTTCGAAATGCAAAAGTTTTAGGCAATTTAACAAAGATACATTAAAATATGGGTTTCAGTTTTGAAAAAAAATCCTAAAACAAGGGGTATTTTATTCATTCAAACATGTAAAAAAATGGATTTTTTAATTAACCCGTAAATGCACTTTATATAGGGAGGTACTAAATAGTATACGGGTCCCCATAGTGCCACCCCCGTACAATCCTCTTGTTTCTAGGTTTCGACAAAAGTTGATCAGCGGTGCCCTTATAGCCATTGGATCTGTGTGATCGGGGTCGGGACTTTAACTAAAACAACTTGAGAAGTAAAAAAAACTAATAGAACACAATGTACACAATCAGTGTTGAAATTGCACCAAATGGTAGAAATCTGAGTGATTGATATTGTATGAAGAGATTACAACTCTAACAAAGAGAGGTTACATGGGATATCTAATCCTTATGTAGGCAACCTTTGTTTTGCAAGTTGATTGCCACGGCTAAATCTATGTTTTTAGGTTACTTGCTTTGCATGCACCATACAGAAAACACCATCCTGGAACAGTTGCACCAAAATATCCTTGGCAGCCAATAAAGTAGCACGCTATATCTGGGTTATCAAATCACTATACATTATCGTTATTACCACCCGAGAGAAGGCCGTTGTCGCGGGAGCAAATCACAACACGCATAAAGTGCATGTAACAAAACCTAGATCAACATAATGTCAATGGAGGACACAAATGACATGATAGGCACACAGAGGAAATCTCTTTAACTTGTCAGGCTGAGACCATCCTAGACATACAACACTCTGGAAGGCCAACTAAACCACAACCTAGAATCTCACTACTCTCAACTACACCATCTACCCACATACACACAAACGGGAGGAAAGTCACTAAACCATACCAGAATCGTATGAAACTTATGCAACACTATCCCCTCACTAGGATACACTTGTCCTAAAGCCTCTACACTCAAAATCGTAGCTCTAAACCCATATGTGGAAAAAGCGTATAAAGACAGAGCTGGTTTTGATATACTTACAACCGCAAATAGCTCGTACATGCGTGAGCGCGTTCGCTACGTACCGTTGGCATTGTTGCGTAGCTGTTGCTGAGGCTAACGCTATGGTACAATTGGAATCTTCAATGCGATGAATGAGTGTGGAGTAGCTCTAGGATATGAAGCTCACGCTGTCTCTCTTCCTCTCTCACACACAGTCAACGGCAACTTAAAACTTATGATTATGATAAAATTTGTCTTATAAATGTGACCTAGGTACCTTAACCAAAAATAGAGTTTGAGGGGTCAAATGGCTTGGTATTTACAATTTGGAATTGCACCTCGACTTCTGCAACTAGACTACCTACTTATTACAAATGATGTTTATGACTATAATCTGTAGCATTTCATAACTCTCAGAAGGTAAGACTTTGGTACGGAAATTGAGTTATGTCGTGATGTTGACCCAACTGTCAACATTCCCCCCCTCCGCGTTCATGTCGTCCCTGACATGACCTGGTTGGCGATGTTGGTGCGGTCTTTGTTGTCGTTTTGCTGATGTAAAGAAAGTATAGGCTATAGCCTTTGCACGAGCTTGTCCTGTTCGTCCAATCCAATGTATATAATCCACATGATTCAGGAAAATTATAATTCATGACGAGCATTTGCCAAGTTTTTGTCTTTCTCATTTTCAGAAACAACTTCTACAATTTGTAGAATTGAGTGATTTGCTTTCAGATCTTGTGAGCCAATGACAATGTTGTAAGGATTCTGTAGAAATTCTCTGGCTAAACCTTCAACTTCTTTAGGCCAAGTTGCACTCCAATGCAAATTATGTCTGTCAGGCCGAATTTGGGAGATAATTTTCCTGACTTGAGGTTCAAAACCCATGTCTAGCATTCGATTTCCTCATCAAGGACAATCTTTTGAGATCCGCTGATTGCTGCTATGTGGGCTCTTCTTCATTGGGGACTTCTTTGTTCGTGCATCAAGATGATCAAAGCTGTATTTTCCATTGTTAGCTTTTGTGTGCAGTGCAAATCATTATATTGCTTCTACTTGATACATGACTTAGTTAAAGCTTGACAAACCCCAGTTAATTTCCCTGGTTAGTAACTTGCATCAAAAGGGCTTTATCTGACAT
The DNA here is from genome assembly GCF_014529385.1 of Adiantum capillus-veneris. Taxonomy (NCBI): domain Eukaryota; kingdom Viridiplantae; phylum Streptophyta; class Polypodiopsida; order Polypodiales; family Pteridaceae; genus Adiantum; species Adiantum capillus-veneris. The sequence goes on along the minus strand of NC_140949.1, from coordinate 43,625,655 downwards.
CACTCATGATAGATGTCCATTTATGAGTTATCATGGTCCATTTGTCCGCAAAGCTCATATACATGATGTACAGGATATGTAGATGGCTATCATGGCTTCAGATTTGAAAAAAATTTCATCTTTGGCTAAGGGTTAGGTCTCTCTCTCTCTCTCTCTCTCTCTCTCTCTCTCTCTCTCTCTCTCTCTCTCTCTCTCTCTCTCTTTTTGAAACCCTTAGCTTGTACTCTCTATGCATAGCCTCCCTTCAAAGTTTGGCTTGATTTTGACTTGTATTTGGCTTTCCAAGCTAACTTTTTGGATTAATGGGCATCTTTGGCACCTTCTGTTCTTGTTAGTACTGTTAGTTCCTTTTGTTTATTAGGCTTCATCAAGTCACATACAAGATAGAAGATTACAGTGTAAAGATCTACTTCCTGTATACGGCCTTGTAATCGCATGAAATATCCAATGGCAACTTTGCACTTGATGGCTGCTTTCGTTTAGTCGCATCACCAACTTTCTTTGTCCTTGTAGTCCACATCGGAGTTTGATGACCATTCTCAATCATATTTGGCCTCATGTTGTTGTTGAAGGCTGATCATCATTCTTTTATTACCTTTGACATTATCCCTTGTGCATATGGCGTTTGAGACATGCTTGGTGAAGTCTCTTCATTTTTGTGTGGCATTCTTTGCTTTGTACAACTCGACATCTCTTCAGTCTTTTCTTCATGTGGATTATGGTTTTTTTTTCTTTCTCAAGAAAATCTCAAAAAACGACTAAATAAAACCAAAAATCAACTCAACTAAAAAAGCAAAATCAAGTTAATAAAAATATAAATGCTATGTACAGTGTACAATGTCCCTAGGGGCTCATATATGGCTTTTGTCCCTGTACTCCTCTTGTAATGCTATTATGAGGGCATATACTTTGAATTTTGTCAAAAAATTATAGCAATCAAATGCAAAAATTCAATACAACTCACAAAACATTACCCTCTAATATTCATATTTAGGTCCGCATTTAGAATGCCTCCACCCCTCCTATTTGGAGTCCTCCTTGATGATAGGGTATCACCAAGGGTATGTGTTGTGCTTGGGCAATAAAAAATTGTGCCTATGCAGGCCGTGTAATGTAGCCCTATTATGCATACACAGTCTATGCATGGAAAAGATTTATGGTGTGCAAGATGTGGGTATAAGCAATTTTCTGATTGGGATTTGCTGACGAGGCTTCCTATTCTCAGCAATGTGATGTTCTTTGAAGCTCATGTGTCGTTCGCTTGATTGCAGGTTGTAGAGCTTTTTTGAAGGGTTACTTATCTGTTTGATGTTTCTTTGGAATCCAATTTAGCCTTGTGGTTGGTTTTTGTATTTGGCATTGTTCCTCAAAGTGGGTTCTCTTCTAACTGTACTGTAACTGTAGGAGGAATTGAAAGAATTCAAGTAGCGGTGCAATAATAACAGTGTTATTGATTACCTTTGGGACCCACTTCTTCGTGATTTTTTGCTGTTTTGTTGATACTGCTCGTTTGGGGACGCATACTTGTCCTTGCTTTGTTTGTGTTTCAAGAGACTTCTTTGGGATCCACCTTGTCGTTGTATGAGTCTTTAGCGGCTTTGCTTCAGTCCTTGTACACTTGGTTGGCGATAAGATTTAGACTTTGGGAGTTGATACTTTATTTGTTTTGGAATCCAAATGAACTCTTCACCTCTTTGTGCTTGAAGCAACTTATTTGGAACCCAAATCTGATTTGTGAAAGCTTGCAACTTTGAGATTTTCTTAGCTGTTCTTACAGGCTTTGACTGTTTTGCTTCTCGCATTGGATCTTGTGATTTTTCATCAAAGATCTTGGTCTTCTTGATCCATACCTTCTTTTGGCCAATTTGGCTCTTTGGTATCCAGATTTGTCAAACTTTCTGGTTCTGACTCTTTGTTCTTTTCTTTTGGAATTATTTGTTTAGTGATGACCGGAGTTTCTGGTAAGGAATGTCATAAGAATCATCAATATCGTTGCTATCCTCAACAAGGTTGCATTCTAGAACTTTCCCTTTGTGGTTTGGTTGGTTATGGAAAGTGACTATTTGCTTGCTCTTTGTTTGTTGTTTCTGGGATGACTTTTCTATCCACTTGATTCGAGCGTTGTTAGCTCGTTGCATGGATATGTTCGTCTTGGTCAAGTCTTTTCTTCATGTATGGGAGCCACGTATGAGGATGCTTGTTGCAGTTGCGTTTCCACCGAGGATTTTGGAATCCACTTTTGATGCAATTTATTCTTGTAGCAGTGACATTGGCACCTGTGTTTTTGATCTGGACAATCATAAAACTGTGCATTAGTTAAAGTTTTGTTTTGTCACCTGCTGGGTCATCCGGATTTCCATTGTTTGCATCTTCTTGAAGCTCCACAGAGTCGTAGAACTTGTCTTCTTCTTTGTCTTCATTTTCCTGGATCACACTCATCACAAAATAAGGAACGACATCATAGCCATTTTCATCGCAAAACTTCGTTGTTGGATCGTCTTGAATAGCGCACACATCTAGAGTAGCCAACATGTGTTCCCATTCAAGTGGTTCTAATTCTTCCTCACAGGAAAGGGTTCTGGGATGTAATCCGTATCATCGATTACCCTTTCTAGGATGCCTTCCTCTCGCTTTAAGCTTCCGCATTGCGAAGCTCCACACATCCACAATTCTTTAGGCTTGCCCAACCATGTTGGAAGTTTTGATCCTGCTACAGTAGCGGAATCAAGCTCCTGCATAGGTGTTCTTGTCACATATCTGTAACTATGGTCCTTTAGATTTATACTTGTCGTGGTTTCCATATGTCTCAAGTAGATATAGACATATCCCCAGTCTTGGACCATTTTCAATTGTCGCACGAATGGTCTTCCTAGAATTATATCATAGTTTTTCTTCTTGCCAAAGTCAATAGCAAAGGTTTGCTCATATTCAATGCCACAAGAAGTAACAATTGCTTTTTCTAGCAGTCTTATGGGCCTTTCCATGTGTCCATCTGCAAGTTGCAGTTTCATCCTTGTAGCCCTCACTACTGGTTTTCCCCATGTTTTCCAAACCTCTTTTGTTGCGATGGAAACACCAGCTCCACCACTGTCAAGGATTGCCATGGTTTTTACACTTTGGAATTCCACAGGAAGAGTGGTGTTCCCATCTTCTCCCTCATAATACTTGCCTACCTTATTTAAAGGTACTAGCCTAGTGTTTAGCTGAGGCATTTCCAGTTCTTTGATCCCTTCCTTGATTTGAGTCATTGGTTTCTTAACATAAAAATTCTCTAAGAATTTTCCCACAGTAGCCCACATGTTTGGTCATATTGACAGCAACTCGGCTAACGTTATCGTACAAGTGATAGGTGTCGTCGCCAAAATGTCTATCAGCCCTTTTGAATCGATGACCTTTTTGGGGGATAGTCTCTATGATGGGATTGCAATAACATCATACTTGGCCTCGTGCTCTCCCGTATAGGATGGTAGTGTTCTTAGAGAATGGGGTTGACTGTCCATAGATTGTATAGATCCTTTGTCTCCCCAATACGATTCCACTTCTAGATTCATTTGAGATCCAACCTCAAATTCCTCTATTGGTGGAAGAGACACTCCTCTTCCATCACCCGTCTGTTTTACTCGTCTGCTTATCTCACTTGCTTCATTGGCCTCTCTGACTTGTTTCCACAATTCCTCAAGACCATCTATTTCTTTACAACTATCAGGTATAGTTATGTGAAATCCCTCGGAAGATTTATTCGTGGTATTCAACACTATCCTTGGATCCAATGCGGGTTATTTGAGCTTTTGTCCGTGCTCGTGATTGGAATTCGGCTCTTTTTGTTCCGTGTTTGGTGGTATTACTAGTATAGGTGGGACAGGGATGACCTCCTCAAGTTTTTCAACTGGTGGTTCTAGTAAAGCTTGGGCTATTTGAATCATTTTCTGGCACATTTCAACACTACCCTTTTCTAGTTATGTATATAGATATGTCATCCACTTCTGCTCTTGGATTTGGTTGTTTTTGAGCTGTGTTTCATAGGATTTTAAGAAGGTGTCTAAATGCTCATTAACCTTCTCAACCAACAATGATCCTTCTGAACTAGCACTTCTCTGTTTCTCATCTGTGGATGGTTCTTCTGGAGATTGAGGCGTCTGCGTAAGAGGAGGTGCAACCATTTTCTCATATTGTCTTATCTTCTCTTCATCTTGCTTAAGCTTCTCAGCCAGGGATTTCTGCTCTTGTTCCCTACGTGTTTTTATCCTAGCCTTTCTAGCTTTCCAGCTATTCCGTTTGCTCTTGGTTTTTTACTAGGTGCGTCAGTCTTTGGCTCACCCGTCTCGAACTCACGTCCATTTCCGTTTTCTCTGTCTCTAGGTTCTCAGCAGCTTCCTTTTGATCTTGTGCTCTTGTAACTACTTGAACTGGTACGACGTTTTTATTTTTTGAGCTACTGGATAGTTGAACTATTCCTGAGACATTTGTGTCATCTTGATGACTCAGTATGGGTTTTTTGGACAGTCGGGGATCAAGTGAACGACTCCACATTCAAGACAATAGGCATTTACTTGAGTGATCTCCATTTGAGGACATTGTTTGGCCAAGTGGTTGTCACAGAAGCAGTGATCTCCATCTGAGGACATTGTTTGGCCAAGTGGTTGTCACGACTTTTGTGACACTCTATCTCTAGTTGAGGAGCTTCTTCTTGCAATTCCTCTTGGCTGTAAATAGGCTTTGACCTTGCTAATCCTCTATTAGCAATGAACCGCAATATCCTTTTGTTCATCTCGTATCTTCTTTCTTCAGGTCTAAACGCAAGAAATGGAGGTTGTACCGGCCTCACCATTCCATGTGTTTCTCTCATCTTTTGTCGCTTCAAAGGAAAATACCCACTTTGGTTATTATAACACATTATAGTTGGTGGTATCGCTTATTTATTAGATGCTTCCATCATCGGCGTGTATCTCATGTCTATAGGTATTCTAGCACCTGGTAGTGTAGGTTGTTGTCCTAAGACAACAAGCTGTGGCCTTGCAACTCCTACTGGACCTGGCACATTTCCCATAGCGTATCTAGCTCGAGTAGGTGCTACTGGATCACGTTATACATACCTGACTCTAGCATATTCCATGCCATAGCAACACTCTTCCCTCGTATGGTTTTGTCCATTTTCTCTCAATTTCGCACCATAGAGGTTCTTGGTGGTCAGATTTGACTATAGGAGCAAGTCTCTAAGCTAATCCTTCTATAAGCTTCATTTGCTCACTAGATACCTCTGGCTTGATTGTGGGTTGGATTCTTGGTGAATCACTCCTCTGAGAAGATGTGTCACTCTCACTCTTAGTATCATATCTTCTCAAGGTTCTGCCCTGATTTGGATAGGAGTAAGTTATAGGGGGTGGTGATGGTACATATGATCCTATTGTGACCGTAATTCCACCTCTATAAAAGTCATGTTTTATGGCTGCATCTAGATACAGCCATGGTGGTAATTTAGTTGGGCTTGTGTCAAAATGTGGATAGATTGGCATTTCAACTTCTAACGTGGCTTGCCATACCTCTGGTCATATCTACAAAAGGATTGGTATATTGGCTTTCCATCCTGATGATCTTAGCTTTCTTAATGTCAGGCCCACTTAATACTCTCAAGATAGTCCTTAACAAGCCCACCTTGGCTTAATGAAATTTATCCCTTTTTGCTCTTGATCAGGCCTCTCAGAAGTCAGGAATCTATGAGTCTTTTGGTCTCTAGATACTGGTTTGGGGTACCCTAAAAGTTTGGATTTAGGAAACCTGGGAAGCTTTTCTCCTGGCTATACTTGACTCAATTTGGAGTTGTCTATCAAAAGTTAGAGCAATTTTGGTATCAAAACAGTTTTAGGATCGAGGATTTTTGCTTGTATCTTGACCAAATGTGACCCAAATTTGTTGAAACTTGGTCACCAGGCTAACTTTATAGTGCTTAACACTTCTGTGAGCTTAGATGTAGCTTTTGACCTCTAATTTGGCACTTGAGACATCATACATGTATAATGTCTATGTACTCAGAATTTGACAAAATTTGGTATGTGAGCTCTCTACCCACTGCAAGTTTCAGTTTGTGAATTTAACCTTTATTTTGATACTTGAGACATTATACGCGTATAATGTCTTTTGTGACAGAATGAGGTGACTTTTGTTCCTCCGATTTCTTATCACTCAAGCAACTCTCAACAAGTTTTGAAATTCAATTTGGACATTTTTTGATCAAGTTAAGAACAACACAAGCCTGAATCTGCAGTTTTCTATCTTTTGCTCTTTGCAAGCCCAAATGAGCTCCAAATTCTATGAAATTTTGGCTAGGGACTTCTTTTATGCTCTAGGACATTGAGGTATACTCAAATGTCTGATTTGACCAAAATCTGGCTCCTAAGACATTCTTTTTAGTCTCTTGGCTTCTCGCGCTTGGAATATCACGTTTTGTTTAGAATGTTTGGCCAAATTTCTATGGTGTAGTTTCCGCGGTGGCTTGAGCGCCAGGTGCTGTGACAACAGACGAGATCTTCTGATTCAAGGTGGAGATCTCATCAAGGTTAGATTTACATTTTAAAGCAGATGAGAAATATCTTCAATAGACTTTCACACACAAGCGCACTTAATTACAAGGGCTGATTCGTTACCTCTGTAGGTGATTATGTCACACACCTTTTCCCACAACTGAAACTCAATGGGAATTTTGGAGTCACAATAGTTTGAAAGAAAATGCCTTGCTTTACTATCATCCATACATATTTTATTAGGGTGATCATGTGTAGTTCTAGAAGCCTTTTTGTCCTTTGAAAGCTCATTTACACCACCATGGAGACCAATGCTTGATAGAATAGCCTCAAGTTCGTTTATACACTCTTCCCTTCTTTCTGTATGCTCCATATTCCAAGCATAATATTAATATAGAGCATTAATAACTTGTCAAGAATTCATAGATGGGCATGAAGGGTGCACACATGCACATTTATCAACGGAATTTGTAGAACAGGATCCCAATTTGGATCGTCCATGTCTCGATTAGGGGGTACACTTTGGTCAAAACTAAGGATATCTTAAAACCATTGTTGTAGTGCTTTACTCACTGTTTGTGTAGTGGATACACCTTTTGTAGAGTTGACTGTAACTTTGCCACCTTTTCCCTTGTGTCCTTTGACTTGCTGGCCTTTACACGCTTGTCTTTAGTTCCCATCAAGACTTTATTGTGGCAGCAATGGATGGATGGAAAGAGGGTCATTGCACCTTGCTTGCATCCTAACATACACTTAAGAGTTTTCAAGTCTCCTGCCATTCAATTTGGAACGCACCCAAACTTGAAACCAACAATCTTTGTCCTTCCTGTTGTTACCGAATGACGTCAACACTTGGCATGTGATTGAAATACCATTTTAGGGACTCATGTCTCTCATGCGGGAGATGAAAATTTGTCAGCTACCAAATATTCTTGTATGATTGAACCCTAAATACATGTTTTGCTTCTTGTTAGCATTCAACTCAACATCAATGCCCACCTAGGCCTTGTTCATCAATGTAATTCTTACCCTTTTGAGACATTGACCTTTGACAACTTGGTACTCATCAAGCTTCATAACAAAGATAACTTTACCATCATACTCTTCCTATGTCACCCCATAGAATCTAATCATTGACTTCTAGAGCTTCAACAAGTCAACATACACATTGATGAACTCATTATAGCGGAAGGATTTGTTGTCTTCCAAGGGCATGACATCTTGCACATATTGAAATCCACCTAACAAGCTTGCACCATCATTATTGGCGCATTTCTTTGTAACACTCACACTGTAAGGTGTTGGAAGCAACCTAAACAGTCCCTTTGCCCTGCGTCCTAGCATAACAATTTTGTACAAGGCTCCGTAAGCCTTGAAACTTATTCCTACACTGTCACATATCTCTGTCATCTCTTGAGGTGACACAATGTTCTTCAATTCACTGAAATACTTTTGGCACAAAATGTTTGCAATGCTAGCATTGCGGATGGACCATCCAATAGCTCCACCAATTCCTTTGGCATGATGATATGTTGAAGTAGAGTACATCTTGTTGCTTGAGCATTGGAATCGATTCCCATCATCATTCAAGCCAAATTCCTACAGATTGAAATAAAGTTACGGCAGCTTGCAAAAATGTAGCAAATCAAAACTTCACCTAAAGATAGAATGGACATCGCTTGTCTCTTGTGTTTGCAAATGTAAAAATCAAGTGAAAATTGTATGAGATGATCGATTTGACGGGTGCATATTACATGTAGTGTGCTGTAGTTGAACGTAATTGTTCAATCAATGCTCTTGCTCCGTTTTTGATGCTCTAACTTTTATTTGAGTGTCACCATTTCATCGATGAGCTGCTTGGTCTTCTCATTGACTTTCTCTCTGACTTGCTGAATGTCCTTCATATTCTTCTCTTGCAGCAAAAAATATGTAGCAAATAGTTTCTTTCTTCCATTTCATTGAAGAAAGTTGAATACAATCTCTTGCAATAGCCAAATAGGCCATCTCTTTCATCACCTACAAAACGCAGTAGCTCAGTGACATTTGAAAATGATGGTGATGCATTGGTTAGAGGATTTCTCGGATAAAGATGACCATCAACCCATAAATTGATTACTTTCCACCCAATCATCTGTAGAGCTGATGTGCATCATTGGGATTGGATGTGCCAAGTCACATAGTAGCATACTCTTGCTCCAAATCAACATTTAGATGATACCAGTTTGGCCTGTTAGGAATGGAAGGGGATAGAATGCCATTTGGAATTAGCTTGATCAAGAAAATTAGAGGGAGGTGTAATGGCGACAACTACAAAGAAGAGGATGTTGGATATGGAGAGAAGAAACAGAGAGTACTCAAAGATATGAGATTTGGATGATGTTGTGGAGGGAATGTTGGTTAATCTCCTTTGAATTCAAATGGTTGATCATGAGTTTTTTAGAGAGAGAAATGCTACTGCACACAGAGGTAATGGAGTATCCCATTGCTCTCAGTTGGATTTGGAGATGGAGAAGCATGAGAGAGAGAGAGAGAGAGAGAGAGAGAGAGAGAGAGAGAGAGAGAGAGAGAGAGAGAGATGGCTTATATTTTAGAGAGATAACATAGTGAGAGAATGTGAAAAATCTACTTTTTTGGCAAGGGGAGGACTGAAAAATGCTTCCTTTAATGACCTCAAAGTGAGAGAGAGCGGTTTCAATGTAAGAGAGAGATGACAAAGGTGGAAAAAGACATTTTAATATTCAAAAATATATATTAGAAAATTCAATTACTCACCTCTCTTTTGGGTTAAAATAGTCTATGTTCAAAAACAAAATATAGAAATGGCATTTTTAAAAAGTCCAACATAGACCTTTTTGCCCACTCTTTTAGGCTTGGTCAAACTTGGCTTTAGCCTTAATAATTTTCTTAAACAATTAAATAAAGAGGTCCTCCTATACCCCATTCACTTCCTAATGTGAGAAATGCAACTAAATGGTGTGTCTTAACCCCTTCTATAAAATGACAGACTAGTGGAAAACGAGGAATGCCTTGCTTACCCAAATGACCACGGGAGAGGCACCCTCGTGAGAGAGAGTGAGTGTTATATCTTCCCAATGAACTCGTGGATCAAGCTCACAAAACCACTTAATGCCAAAAATCATATCACATCTAGCTAGGAACAACAAACTTTCGACAAAAAGATACATTCTGAATGGAGACTTTCACATTAGGACGTTCATGTGTGATAGAAGAGTACATGCCATGAGAAAATCCAAAAACTACAATGGGATTTGTTGGAATAGCTTCTAAACATGCGCTCTTCATAAGAGTATCACTAATCACATCATGCAAATGGCCAAAATCAAAGAAGATCACAATCCACATTCTCATGAACATAACACTTCATGAGAGACTCATCATGATCATTAGAAACTTGGGGCACATTATTTATGACACTAACAAAAGACATGGGTTCTTCATTAGGTGATTCTTTAGGACAATCTCCTTTCATGCGACCTTTAGTGTGACACTTCAAACAACGTCCTTATTTTCCATACTCGGTTCCCTCTTCAAGACTTAACCAACCTCCAACTATTCTTTGGTAGATTTTTTATAAGGATTCAGCACATGGGTTTTCTAAGTTTTAGCCTTTCCTTTATTATCACTGTGCGGTGAAGAGTTTTGTGCTTTAGGTGTAGTCGAAGATTGAGAAGAAGAAGAGTGAATGTTGTTCTTACCATTCTATTGGTTCTACAAGGTATTGGAAGGTGACTTGTTCTCCTCAGACTTACCTGTTTTGTGCTTGCTCAAGAGAAATCCTGACGATGTCATTGTAGTCAATAGGGTGTAGGACCTTTACATCATACTTGATGTACTCGTCCAAACCAAAGAGGAAAATATCCTTACGATCCTCATCCGGTTTATGCAATTAAACACCAATTTGAAAATACGGGTAGCAAAAGAAATAACACAAGTCCCATTTTTACAACCGATCAAGGTATTGCACTACTTGCAACCTAGCTGGCCTTTTGCTCACACCATGGTTGCTTTTCCCACTTCATGCCACTAAGTGCAAGGTCCACTCTTAATGAGTGTGAGTGAGGATATATGGGGAGGCTAGACAACTCCTTCTTTTTTGGGTTACCTGCCACTCTTCAAAAGTACAAATTAGAGAGATTGACACTCCTAAGGGGGAGGGGTTTCCATGAGTGTGCTAAGCTAGGCTATTATGCCAAGGGTTTCTTTACCAAGAACCCTTGCCCTCATTATGGTAGGACATACCATCCATCATCCAAATGCAATCAATGGGACAAAGGGAGAGACTCTCAAGGAAAAACCATGCTTCATGTGGTAGAAGAAGACTAGGAATCATACACCCATTTCACCTATGAGGTAGACAGTGATATGTTGTATGGTTCCATGTTTTTGTTGCTTGTACTTCATTGTTGTCAAGGTAACAATTTTGTTATGGATATCCATGTTGTCCTTGTTGGTTATTCCATGTGTTTTTTAGCCTTCTATTTTCGGAGACACATGTTGTAGTCTCTATGTGGGAGACATGTTTTCACAAGGTATACTGTGATGATGTCGTCATAGTTTATATCATGTTTCCACTCACAAAGAGTTCCTAGAAAGAGAACTCTTTTGTTCCTTCCATGTGTACCCTCTTAAATTCTAGTCACGTGTCTATGTATGTACCCATGAAGCATCACCTACCTAGTTGTCCAACTAATAAAACGTATCTCCAAACCCACAAGCCACTCTAAGAGACCATGCAATGAATGATCCACTTGAATAAAAAATTGTAGTTCAAAGAGTGGAACACAATCTAATAAATCATACTTGCAAATTATAGATGACACAAGAGGCGGTAGTTCCCCTTCAAAGAATATTGGGCCTTAAAAGAGCAACCATCATTGCATTTCATTATTGTTAATTTGCAAAGTTGCAACTATTTGTGCGACCACACACTCACAATATGTTTCACAAGGGCACATCAGCCTCAAAATTATAGGCACTTGAGCCCAAAAGAAAATATTTTTGTATAAAAGCTTCTACACCATGGGTCTGTACATTGGTTTGCAGGTATATGCTTATACATCCCACATTTTGCAGTGCAACTTACAAGATGTTTTGTAGATTCTAACAGTCAAATTCAAGTACTAGAACTGGGCTGATTGCAAGAGCTGATTGGAATGCTGTGTGTGTGTGTGACATCCACGCCACATCAACAACTTGTCACTTACCCCCTCTTAAAAAAGAATGATTGTCTATAATTTCCCAATGAAGACATGTAAGTGCATTCTATTGTTAGACACAAGACTTGAGAAAAGAGAATGTTGCACTCAATCATCTCATAATACACATAGATCAGAGGTCTGGTACATCAATCTGATAATGGTCATATCTTTTGATTTTGTGTGAAGTGCATAAAGTTCTCTAGTGTGCCTCTTTGATAGTTCAATTTACTGCTGGTTTGTGACAACGTAATACATGCTTCCGTAGTATGTTTGGTGAAGCATATCTTACTCAACCATGCTAGATCATGCGATTAAATCAAGTACATCAATTCCTTGATGGTATTTACCTTGTCATCACATATCCCCATGTTACATCTAGCACATATACCTTTCAAAGTTGTCTTTATGCAATTAAATATCGATATATCAATCAAACAATGGTTTATATCAATATCAATTGACTATCAACACAAAATCAAAAAGTACATGCAAGTGTTCTTGATTCAAGAAGAGGGAAGCTCCTCCTCCAACTTCACATCCAATGTAAGGATCCATTCTCTTTGTGACAAAGTAAGAATTTTCTGGCATGAGTCCAAATAGGTTGAATACCTGTAAAACCATGGCATGCCCAAAAGGACATCACATTGACGTAGCTCCATAATGTGGAAAGAGGATTGTGCCAAAACAAATATGAAAACAAAGTGAACCAATCAAAAGAGATACTGAGCCGTGCCACCCATATCTAATTTTTGTGACGAGAGTTGCCAAGTTTAGCATACTCAATGATAAGGGTTCCAGAGAAATGCTCCAAAAGATTTTTTTTGAAGCTCTTGGATAAAAGAAAATGAAATATTTTTAGCACTTTACTTCCCCCCAAGGTTGATAAAGTTCTCAAAGTTTTTCATAAGGGCAAAGTGCTAATCATATCTACAACTGATTGATATGTGCACCTAATCATTAGCCAATTGTAGATGTGATTGTCTTGTGATAGGCAAGCTAGGTTGTTGTTTTATAAAGGGAAATCATGATATTATGCCTGGTTTGAAAGCAATTGTAGCATCATTTTTTTTTCTTTCAAAAATTCCTGTTGCACGACCATTAGGTTGAAAGTCTTGTCAATTGGTTTGGTTAGGTCCAAATGGTGTCTTTATGGGAGGTTGAGATACAAAAGATCAAGGAGTAGTGGTTGTAGGAACAAGACAACATTTGCAAGATGTTTTCCATTCGTGAATTTACGTTTTCCTACCATCATTAAATTTGTAAGTTCTTCATGGTAGCAAATTCTATTGTGAGACAATATCAAATTGTTGGAGAAATTGTAAAAATTTTAATCTACCTTTGGACTCTTGAAATTGTGTCAAATTTGACTATTGAGCCACCATTTTTAAATTGTTTGGGATTTGGTATTATGGTGGGAGAAAAACAAGGAAAATAACCTTTATAGATGGATAAGGTCTTGCGATGGGATTGAAAAAGGATCTAGGCGTTGATGGGGGTAGTACTAAGGAAAAGCCCATTAACGTAAGAGGTATTTGCAAAGGAGGATTTTCATTGACCATTGTACAAAACAATTCTCTCATCAATGGAGACTAGGGATAAGTGTTAGGTTTAGTGGCCATGTGGCCGACCACCCATCACTAACTGCTACTAACCCTAAGAGTACAGCTATACACTTGTGTGAGCCACTAACATAAAGTAGAGTGTGTATTGTGCCTAAGTGCATAAGATAGAGAAGAAAGAAAGGGGGCACACAGTGTGTCTCGGCTCTCCCCCTTCAACCTGTGTGTGTGGCTATGGTGGTGTGTATGTGAGTGTGAGTGTGTATTCATCTTTCTCTTCCACTGTGCTCCCAACTCCTCTCCTTCATCTGGTATCAGAGATGTTTCATTCCCAAAATCGCTTCCGTGCGGGCGCGCACTTTCAAGAGTGCAAACAGGGTTCCGACTTCGGCATCAAAAAATTCAGCATTTTGAGAGCGTTTCCAGCAAGCGTCCTGAAGCTTTATCCCCCTTTCGGAGCCATTCGTGCCATCAAAAACTTCATTCCAGCTACAATTTAGGAGCTGCATTTTTAGTTATCTTTTAGTAGTTTGTGCTGCAAAACTTCATAGCCATTACAGGTACCATTGTTGCAGTCTCTTCCATCTACAAGAGCCCACGGCTCATTTGGGAGTGTGTAGCCTCTTTTGGAGTGGCTTCATACACACACATAGAGTGGAAGTTTGACGGAATTGTCTTCTTCGACTACAGGTACATGTACAGGTACATTAGAGCGGCTTGGTTAGCTTCCTTTGCGCTTCTCGGCCTCGATTTTGGCTTTGGCTATGGCATTGACATCGACTCACAAGCTATGCTTACAATATTCAGGTTCCAATGGGAGAAAATTTTTTATGCGTACATGCATAGTGCGCTTTTGACAGTGTTTGAGCTCTTTTGAGAGAAGTTTGATTCCCCACAAGGATATTTTTTTGCATGCACATGCTTTTGACACGTGTTTGAGTCTTGTGACAGACTTGTACGTCTTTGTGAATACTGCCATTGTACGCTTTTGTGGAGCCATCTTTTGGCAAGTATGATAGTCTCGGCTATTTTTGAGACTTGGTCCGGATGATAGCCATTTCTGAGACTTGGCTATATGTTTTGTTGCATAACCTACATTGTTGAGGGTCGATAGCCTGAGGTTTTCATTGAGTTGGGGTATTCTCAAATGCAGAGATACCTTCGGTGATACAGGTAGCTGGAGCATCCCTTACGAGGCCTTGCCATAGGACATGTATAGAGTGGTATAGGTGCTTTTTTTGCCGAGTTGGCGGTCTATGGTCAGTTTGACAGTTTATGCACCTCAGTTGGTCTCTATACAATGTGCTTTTGAGAGGCATTTCCCTCTTTTATGCTTTGTGAGTGACATACTTGGTCATTTTGTCTCGTATTTTGATTGACATAGTCCCAAATACAAAGGAGACTCTACCAAAATTTTCTCAAAATCTTTTGGTAGTTTTGTCACCATGTCTACTAGCAAAAACTGTGACATTTATGACATAAAGAAGTTTGATGACACTAATTTTCAGCTTTGGAAGAACCAAATGCATGATGTGCTTGTCCAAAAGAAGCAAAAGTTGCCTATTGCCTATGCGGCTAGAACTGAAGATATGCACATGACTTAATTTCAGTGGAAGGAGCTTGATGAGCTATGCAGGTCTACGATTAGACTGCACCTTGATGAGTCGGTGTACTTTTCAGTGTTAGAATGCATGACTGCTCATGCTTTATGGCAAAAATTATGCGACATTTACAAAAAGGATACGGCTAGCAATAAGGTTTTCATGATGCGAAAACTTTTCAACCTTTGTATGAAGGAGTCAGCTAGCGTTTCCAATCATATCAATGATTTTGATTCTCTTTTTGCCCAGATTCATGCACAACATATGACCATTGATGACGAGATGAAAGCAATCTTTTTGCTTTATTCGTTGCCACCCTCTTGGGATATCTTTTGCACAATTGTAAGTAACTCTGCTCCTAATGGTACGTTAAAATACGATGATGTTACTAGTGCAATTTTTTCAGACGAGATGCATCGGAAGACCACGACTAGCTCGCATTATGGCAAAGCTCATTATGTGCAAAGGGATACTAAGCAACGTAAGGGCCGTTCTTTGCAACAACATGAGTCCAAGAAAGAGGTCAATAGAGATGCATCAAAGGGTAGATCAAAGTCTTGTGGTCGCCGCAATGTTCAATGCCATTATTGTGATAAGTTTGGTCACATAAAAAGGATTGTTATGCTTGGAAGCGTGACTAAGAGAAGGGCAAAGGTAAAGGCAAAGATCATGATGATAAAGAGGAGAAACCAAAGAGTTTGGTTAAGATCAAAGAACTGAACATAGTTCAGGATGACAATGATGTGCAAGACATTAATATGTTGACTAAAAATAATGATGTCTTTTATGATACACAGGAAATTCTATCTTTGTAGAGTTCTATGCCAGCTGAACTCCTTGTTAGTGGTGAAGTATCGCATACATGGATTCTTGATTCGGGTGCTTCGTTGCATGTCACACCTCATAGGCATTGGTTTACTACATACGAGGAAACCATTGGCTCTGTTACACTTAGGTGACAGTTACTCGTGTGACATTGTTGGAGTGGGTGATATTGCCATGGTTATGGAAAATGGGGTGAAGTTTATCATATAATGTGCGTCATGTTCCAGCCTTGACACACAATTGTATTTTGGTTGGACGTCTTGATGACTTGGGCTACAAAGTCACTTTTCATCGGCAGTCTTGGCGCGTTGCAAAGGGTCATCTTATTATAGCTCATGGTTCTAAAGTTGGTTCACTTTATCCTCTTTATGTATCTGATAAAAACAATGTTCTTTCTATAACCAAGCTGCCAACCGTTGCTTTGTGGCATAGCCGGTTAGGACATATGTCAAAGAAGGGAATGGAGACACTCTCCTGTTTGGGCTACTTACCCTCTTTGCCATTTCTGATTTTCCCTTTTGTGAGCACTGTCAATATGGAAAGCAAACATGGACACATCGTACACATTCTTTTGACAAAGAAAGGAAACCCTAAGAGCTTGCTAGTGATTTATATGGGCTCATGCCTTCTAAATCCCATGGTGGTGCGTCCTATTATGTTACATTCATTGACAATGCAACACAGCATGTTTGGGTCTACTCCATGAAGTCTAAAAATGAGACCTTTTCTTGCTTCAAGAAGTTCTTATCTATTGTTGAAACTCAATCTGAATATAAGTTGAAAGCTTTGCGCTCAGATGATGGTGGAGAATATGTCTCCAAAGAGTTTACAAACTTTTGTTCAAGTAGGGGAATTAAGCATGAGTTTACAGCTCCTTATACCCCTGCACAAAAAGGTGTTGCGAAATGAATGAATAGGAACATCCAAGAGTGATTATGTCTATGCTATCACATGCTAACTTACCGCAAGAGTTTTGGACCGAAGCATTATACACATCCATGTACTTGATCAATAGATCACCACATGCTTCATTACAGTTTCATGTACCTTTGGAGTTGTGGTCATGACATAAATTGTCTTATGAAAAACTCCGCACGTTTGGCTGTGAATATTGTGCACATGTACCCAAGGATTTGCGTGCTAAGCTAGATCCAAAGTCCAAGAAATACATCGTCATTGGCTATGGTGTAGATGGTCAATTTGGCTATCATTTATGGGATTTGGAAAGTTGATCACAATGATCCATAGTAGTGATGTTGTCTTTAATGAGACTAAGATGCATAGACAACTAGTGAAGGAGGTCGAATTCCAAAAAGTGACGTTTTCTGAAGTATCATCTCTTATCCAAACAGCTCCTGAGCCACTTAATACATAGGCTAGTACGAGTTCTGATTAGCCGTGAAGATCTCAAAGATTCTCACATCCGCCAGAATTTTTGTTCCAAGCGTGGATTTTGTTTTTTTGACAGATAGTGGTGGTGAGCCTTCTTGTTACAAAGAGGCTATGCTAACCAATGATAAGGTTCAATGGAAACATGCTATGAAGAGGGAGCTGTCCAGTATTGCAAAGATCAAAACTTGGGAACTTGCTCCGTTGCCAAAAAGTAGGAAAGCATTGCCTTGTAAATGGGTTTACAAGAAGAAGATTGACAATTACAAAGCTTGTTTAGTGGCCAAAGGTTTCAAGCAAGAATATGGTGTTGATTTCCAGGAAATCTTTTCTCCACTGGTCTAGATGAACACACTGAAAATGTTGCTTGCTTTGGTTGCCACTGAAGATATGGAGCTTGATCAAATGGATGTCATTACAACTTTCTTACATGGGGATCTCGAGGAAGAGATTTATATGCAGCAACTTGAAGGGTTTGTGCTAAAGGGCAAGGAACATTTGGTTTGTAAGCTTCTAAAAAGTCTCCATGACTTGAAGCAATCATCCAGACAATGGTATCAAAAGTTTGATGCATTTATGCATTCCCTAGGTTATAAGTGCAGTAATGCGGATCCATGTATTTACGTGAAAAGACAACCCAATGGAACTTATTATGCTTATCCGTTATGTAGATGACATGCTTATTGCTGGTCATTCCAAGAAGGACATTGCCGACTTATTGAAAACCAAGCTGAAAAGCCAATTTGACATGAAAGATTTGGGTGAAGCCAATCACATTTTGGGTATGCGCATTACTTGTGAACGTAGGAAGAGGTTGTTGTACCTTTCTCAAAAAGAGTATGTGCACAAGGTTCTTGATCGTTTCAACATGCAGAAGGGGAAGGCTTTGACTAATCCATTGCCTGCATATTTGAAACTTAACAAGAATGATTGTCCCAAATTTGTTGAGGAAAAAGCTGCGATGGCTAAGGTTCCTTATGCTTCAGCTTGTGGTAGTCTCATGTATGCCATGGTGGCTACAAGACCTGACATTGCTCATGCAATGGGAGTTGTCAGCAGATTTATGTCTAACCTTGGTAAAAAGCATTGGGATGCTGTCAAGTCAATTCTCAGATACTTGAGTGGCACTGCAGAGATAGACAGTTATGCTATGGTCGTGGAGAGTCATCCATTCAAGGATTTGTAGACAGTGATTATGCAGACTGTGTTGACAATTGTAAATCAACAACAGGTTGGATTTACACCTTTGCTAGTTCTGTTATTTCTTGGAGATCCGTTCTTCAAGATTGTACATCCATTTCTACCACAAAGACAGAGTATATTGCATTGAGTGAGGCATGCAATATAACTATTTGGCTTGCTCGCCTAGTGAAATATCTTGGATTGGAGCAGTGTACACTAGTTCTTCATTGCGATAGTCAGAGTGCTATTGCCTTGGCTAACTATCTAGTGTTTCATTCCATAATGAAACACATTGATGTGCGTTATCACTTCAGTAGCATGAATGCTTGGAAAACAAGAGCCTTGATTTAGTGAAGATTCCTATGTCAAAGAACACAGCAGATGCACTCACTAAAAGTCTCTCAAGCCATCAGTTTCAGCACTGTCATGAGTTGATGGGCATCGGGTGAAGTGTGGTTCTCTTCCATTCTTATTGTCTCCCACATTGGCCATAAAGTGGAAGAATGTTAGGTTTAATGGACATGTGGCCGATTGCCCATCACTAACTACTACTAACCCTAAGTGTACAATTATACACTTGTGTGAGCCACTAACACAAAGTAGAGTGTGTATTGTGCCTAAGTGCATAAGATAGAGAAGAAAGAAAGGGGGAATACAATGTGTGTCGACTCTCCCCCTCCAACCTGTGTGTGTGTGTGTGTGTGTGTGTGTGTGTGTGTGTGTGTGAATGTGAGTGCATATTCATCTTCCTCTTTTGTTGTGCTCCCGGCTCCTCTCCTTCAATAAGGAACAAGAGTAGTAGACACTAGAGGGAGAAATCTTTTTGGGCCTATAAAATTCTAATAAAACATTTGAGAAGTTGATGATACCACAGAAATCAATGGATCGGGGGGAATATATTTCACAATAAAATGTGGGAATTGGTAAGAATTCACTCGTCACAGTAAAGTGCAAACCAAACTTCCATCATCTTTTTGGAAATCCTTGTCTTCCACATTAGGTGCATGGTTCTCTAAAGTGATAGCCATTTGAAATTATTGTACAAGATCCACAAAATATTCTCCATCAAATTGAATTGTCCCAACAACCTTGAAAGAAGGAGGGTTTTGTGAAGCTCCATTTGTCGCTGCTATCGAAGCTACATTTGGGTTAGTGTTAGCCTCCATTCTAAGTGATGAGTATTTTTGTAATAACAAGAAGAAAGCTTAGCTAATGCCAATGTAATTACCTAGCGGATGGATGCTCCACTCAAACACAAACGAAAATTGAAGGACTAGAGCATAATAAAATAAACAACACTTGCAAGTTGTACAAGATGTTACAATAAAAATATAATGGTAGCGATGTGTGTGAACACACTTAGGATTGTCGGGGCACTTTTTTCCCTTGTTAGGAGGTTTTCCTTCTTGGATTGTGTATACGTCC
Organism: Adiantum capillus-veneris; assembly: GCF_014529385.1. Lineage (NCBI taxonomy): Eukaryota > Viridiplantae > Streptophyta > Polypodiopsida > Polypodiales > Pteridaceae > Adiantum > Adiantum capillus-veneris. The sequence continues at coordinate 43,605,937 of NC_140949.1, read as the reverse complement.
ATCACTCTAGGAAAATTCCTATCTTCTATTGGCATGCTCGATAATACTACTTCATGTATTGTGTGCTCCTGAGCTTCTTCTTCATCTTGTCCATCTTTGAGTGCATCCATGTAATCATATTTTCAATAATTGGCATCAGAGCGGGCTTCAACATTTGAGCACAATGTCACTAGCAACCATGCGGCTCATGTTAGGTGATTTTTGGTGAGCATTTGCAAGGTGACATAACCTTCAAGCAAGATCTCTAATCTTGGGGTGATCAAAATTTTGATTTGGGCTCATTCTAACTTTGTTTGAACCACTACTAGAAATATTTCACAAGAAATTTTGTGCTTTTGTGCAAGTTTTTTGATAGTTTTGATTTCTATACACCATGCACTTTGTAGTTTGAAGATTGTGTGATATAGCTAGGTTGTTTTGTGCAATTGTTCTTTGATACAAGTAGTAGTTGCATCAGTGCACTCATCGGCCATGGCTAACAAAAGTGATGTTTTTTGCATGTTACATGTTGAGGAAAATTTAGATGGGAGCAACTACCAACTCTGGGCATACATAATGCAACATCCTTGTTACAAAGGGCATTTAGAGCATCCGACATAGTTATGATGTAAGGACAAGTTATGTGGATATAGGATCTCTAGATGAAGGGGTAGGTCTTTAATAGTTTTGCTGCTAGAGTTGTTTTGATTACCACTAAGTAGGTACGTTGGGATGGTACGAATGTGTAGGCTCATGCTTGTATTATGTTGTTAGGGTTAGGGGCATAATTAGAGTAGCATTCATAATAAGAGATTATAGATAGCAATGACACAATACACACAATGTAAAACAAATAAAAATAACTTTATGAAATGAAGCAACAACACTAGTTGAATGTGCAGAAGATGTGGCTACTTATACGAAAGTAGCCTGGCCAACACGAGTGGTAGTGTAATGGCTAGGTGCAGCTCTCAATGGCCAAGAGGAATCTTCCCAAAGGGAGAAGTTCAACCTCCTAATGTGGACTCCAAAGGAACTTTTGTGGCTCCTTATGAAACTCACATAAGCCCACAATTGACTAAACTATTGACTAAACTGGAGATGGTTCACACCAATGTGTTGTGGCATAGGCAAAGGCCACATATTCAACAACCCACCCCTTGAAATTTGGCCTACTCAAAATTGCATAGAGACTCCATTAGGAAGTGAATGGGGTATAGGAGGGCCTCTTTATTTGGAAGTTTAAGGGAATGCTTAAAGCTTAAGCCAAGTTTGACCAAGCCTAAACATTAAGGGGACATTCTTTGCTGCCTATTTCTGACAAAATGTGCAGATTCTCCAAGGTTGTAGATCTTATCTCTCTCCCACTCTCTCTTCCTTTATTGTCTTTCTCTCTCCCACTCCCTCCATCCCTCTTTGTCTCTCTCTCTCCCCTCATGTTTCTCCCACTCTAACTCCAGGTGAGAGTGATGGAAAACTTCATTACCTCTTGTGCAACATCATTTCTCTCTCTACACTCATGATCAACAATTTGAATTCAAAGGAGATTGAGCTGAAGTCAAAATTTATAAATTAGAAGTCAATAGAATATTGTTGATTGATTTTTGTGGGTGCTATTGCCATATTGACTTGAGAAGGACAAAATCCATACACAAAAGTAATTGTGAATACAAAGAAAAGTAATAGCCTTAATGTGAGTTACCTTGTTGAAACATAAATCTATAATCTCCACTGATGCATATGCATCTTGAGTTGACAAGATATCTTAAGAGTTAAACTTCCATCTATCATTGGCTCTCCCCTAGTCTTTATGAGATTTGGATGACCATCCAAAAGTTAGGAACACTAACCATTGGAGAATAAAAAATAATTGTGCTCAATTTAACATGTATTTCTTTCATATAATTGTTGAATGCTAACAACTCTTCTTTCAAAGAAACTGGAAAGAACTATGTATTTAATATGGACACAATCTATACTGAAAATAAAATTTTCCCCTATTATGAGCAAGCCTTTGTTTGAGCTAAATAAAGAACAAATAGAACTTCTAAGGAAAGCCCCATCAAACTCTAAATTAAAGGACCCTACTGCAGTATATTATGCCACACACTTGGGATACAGAGAAAGAACACTTCAAATATTGCAGATTATTACTTGAAACACCTTAGGAGGTGCTATATTATCTCATAGTCCAAAGGTTATCTATCATTTGCATGCAATGTTTATTGTTCTCAATGACAAGGCTCTATTTACAGACTTATATTTATGTAGTAACCTATTGGGAATTGAAGTTGTACATGGGAAAACATCAAGTGACTTGTATATGGGAGCAGTTCAAGTGATTTGCATGTTGGCATCACAAAGAACAGGTTTTCATGGTTAACTAAATTTAATTATTTTCCCTTGTTTGGTTTGCATCTCGAAGTTTATAAACACCATCAATCACATATGAGAATGATGTCCTCTTTAGCTGTTGAGATTGTAAAATGCATAAAAATATTCAACCATTGCCTCAAGGTGTACACACATAGAATAAACTTGAAAGACCTTTTTCTCAACTTGAAAAAAACATAGAATTTTTGGTTATGAAACTTACATTTATAGTAATAAATTGTGAATACTGCAAGTGATTTATATGTTGTCATTAGGACGGTTATGGTTCTCATTAATCGCCTCTTTAGCTATTGGGATTTTACAACACATAAAACTATTCATTCATTGCCTCATGGTCTACACACATGGAGAATAAACCTTGAATACCTTTTTCTCAACTTGAAAAAAGCATACAATTTTCTGTTATGAAACTCACATTTGTAGTGCTATCATGAACTGCAAAAGATTTTTATGTTGTCATCATGAAGGTTATGTTTTCATCGTTTAATCATTTGTTTCTTTCTCCCTTGTTTGATTTTTATCTTGGTGTTTATCAACACCATCATTTAGATACGATAATAATGTCTTCTTTAGCTGTTGTGCCTAAAATGCTATTTAGTGCTTGCCTCAAGGCTTATTCATCATCTTGGGGGACACACTTCTAAAAATTTAAGTAAATTAATTGCATTAGATTTTTAAAAAGGGATTTTCACTGAGGTTTGAGAAAAATCATTAATTTTGTTAAAAAAATGAAGCTATTTTATTATCCAATACCATGCAAGTAAAGGGTTTTTTCGAATATTCTCTGAATGTATGTGATATAGATGATCTCATATAAGTGAGCCCCCAAAATACACATAGAGAATAAACATAGGAGACATGCAAAAACCATTTGAGTATGCTGTTTGGTAAATCACATCTATAGTGCCATTAGGAATACTTCAAGTGATTTGTATGTTGGCATCACAAAGGTTAGTTTTCATGGTTCAATGACTTTGTCCTTAAGCAAAATAGGTGACTTGCCACTCATTGAGGAACCATGAGAAGTGGATACATTGTTTTTACCACATTTTCTTTGAGTAGCAACAAAAGCATGTTCAACTACATGCTGTTTAGCCCTGTTCTTTCTCAAAAGTGACTCTTGCAATAGAAATTCCCTTAATGCATCTAACTTGACAGGTTGAGGGGTTCCTTGGGTCATAAATCTCCAAGTACTAGCAAAAGTTTTGTAAGAAATTGGCAATGCATCAAAAACAGTCTGCAAAACAACTTCGCCTGTAGAAATGAATTGCTCATTAATATCCTTGATAGCAAAAAAAGTGTCCTTGTCAACTTCCTCTTGCATAATCTTTAATTCCAACTCTTTACGCAACAATGTAATTTTAGCCTCATTGTTTGCGACTTGCATCAAAGATCAGCCAGAGTATCCCAAGCCTGTTTTACTGATTTTGCTGAGTGAATGTGAGGAGTAATAGTGCGCTTCTGCAATCAATGCATGAGCCTGTGCATCTCTAACATCCCAACAAGCCTACTTAACCATAGGCAAAATAACTATAGCAACAACAGGCCTGCCAAAACCTGCAATATCCTTAACAAAGATTGTATCCATAGGAAGTACATCAATGCCCTACAAAAAAATTCCAAATTCCCTTTGACACAAGAACATGTGTCATCATGTAAGCACACATTGGGTAGTTATCCCCATCTAGTTTATCCTCAGTAGCAAAAATCTTGAAAACATATGTGTTGTTGTTAGCCATGGCAAGTGACTGCACCTCATGTAAAGACTACCCGAAAAGAGGAAACTGAACCAGGACTAACACATGTATATAGCACAACCCAAAGAGGACTGTAAAGGACCTTTTTAATAAAAAGTTGCATTGACAAAAATTCTACACAAAAGGAGAAAATTGCATACGTAGTACTAGTTGTAGTGAAAATGAAGGCCGAAATGACCACGAATCAAAATTATGAGCAAAGAAGTTCTATGAGCTATCTCCAACCTGCTGAATCTCGCCAAAGCTCACCCAAATCAGAGAAGTGAGTAGGCGGATGTTGGCGGCACTGGAGACTATGCTCGGGAGGATGCAACCTTCTATGACACCAATTGTTGGAATTAGGGCTGCATGGAAAAGCTCAAGGCACACAATAGAGAGTATATTTCTTAGTGCACAAATAGAAAGACAAGTTATCCCTAGAATGATGGGCGTATATACAATGCACAAGGGAAAAAACCTCCTAGTGAGGGAAAAAATTCCTCGTTAGTCCTAAGTGTATTCACACACATCACTACCACATATATGGGAGCAGAATATAGTGTTGTTCTATATTTTCTCTTATTTTTTAGGTGTGATTTCCACTTATGGCAAGGACCAAACTACAAGGAAGGTCCATAGAGAAGATGTCAAACTAGGAAATATCAAAGGAACACTAGAAGACATCAAACCAAGAGATGCCTCAGATCAAGGTGAGAGCTCAAAGGGAGATAAAGGTCTTGCATCCTCAAAGCAAGCAACCAAAAAGGGAGTCAATATGAAGCCCTCGCTACAAAGAAAAGGATTTTTAGAAGGTGAGATGTCTAAGGGAGATAAGGAGAGCACAGAAAGCCCTTACACTTGCAATTTTGAGGCTACCTTTTTGAAGGCTCTATAGGCAAGTAACAGAGTAGTTTACGATTGATATGAGGTGGACAAGTGGTGCCTTGGCATGTATGCAAGAGGTTGTTGAAGATTTTTTAATAGATATCTTCCAAGATACATACATATGTGCAGCCCATTCTCACAAGGTCATGCTTATGGACAATGATATGATTATCTTGAGGAGATTAAGACATAAATTCAGCAAAATTCTTGAACCACTACCTCTTCAGGATGCAAAAAACCTTCAACATCCTCAACATACCCCCATCGAGAAATGCAAAGAGCTTGAAGTGGTGATTGAAGAGATCATATAGGAGGAGGATGTTGTGGAAGAAGAGGAGGAGATGAAAGTTGATAGGGAGGAGCTAGAAACAAAGGAGCTTAGGTAGATTGAAGCTCAACTCCCTTCATTGTTGAGAAGTTTCTATCCCAATGGCTTCAAGGTGGTTGCCTTCTTAGAGTATGGCCTTCTTCAAAGGAAAGATTATATTTCCCTAGACGTCAAGTCTATTGACATTCTTAAAGAAATTAAAAAAGAGATCAATGACTCTATTGTCATGGCATCCTTGAGGTTTGCCTTCCCATCAAACTGTTCTTTATGTTTTTCTATAGATAGCTAGACAATCAATAATTATTCTTTGTATTTTTTGTGGATTATTGATGCATGATTATATGTTAGATATCCAACGTAAAGTGGAGCTGCTTGATCCAACCATCTCTCACTTTTTTAGAACTGAATCTGACATAAAGAATTGGCTAGCCAGTATTGAATTTGAGACTTGTGAGATCCTTCTTTGTCCCCAAATGAGAGGTATGTTTTTTTGCAAACCTAGTATTATACGAGAGTTTAATCTTTGAGGATTTTGACAATGTCCAATGGTCTTGCCACAACTCACACTGAAGTCGTATTGCAATTGATATCACTGATAAAACATATTTCATATTGAAGTCCCTTGAGGGCCACCATGAAATGGCTATGTTGTAAGTGTAACTATCCAATATTTTAGCCAGTACTCCCACCTTCAATCATTTTGTCTTTGGTTAAGCCAATGCTTTGGATCTTTATTAATAGGACTGCCTCAAGGATCATGAAGGCAATTGGGCAATTTCCTCCCAACACAAAGCTCATGGATGACATGCATATCTTAAGTGTGAAGGTATGGTGTTGGTAGGTTGTAAGTAAATATATTTTCAAACAATGAATTAATGCTTATCCTTGATTTTGTGTGGCCCCCCTTGCAAGATGAGTCTTTCTTATGTGTATGGAGAGTGATAACAAAAACAAAGCTAGTGGTTGACTCTTGAAGAATATTAGGATAAGCATGTGACCATATATTAGTTGTTACTTGAAGTCTTCTTGTTGAGATAACACATTCTTGTTGGCAAGGTCAATAGGAATTGCTACACCCACAACCATGTTTGGTGGGTAAGGGAAAAGTTGATTAGGTATATGGTTAGTATTTAGATGCAACTACCCATAGAAACACCAAATCCCCAAAGGGCCAAAAAAGCCAAAGGAAGAGGCTAGGCACCAGAGATGGCAGCAAGGCAGACCCACACAAAAGAGCAAAGGGGGAGGAAGAGAAGCCCAATGCAGAGGAGGTTCCAAAGAAAGAGAAGAAGGCAGAGGAGCATGTTGCCTTCAGAAAGAGACCTAGAAAAACAAAAACACATGCCAAAGAGGAGCATAAGAAGAAGACAAAGAAGAAGCAGAGAAAGAGATAAAAAAAACCAAAGCCTAAGAAGAAGGAGAAAGATAAGTAGAAGAAAACACCAAAAGAGCTAGATCCCAGGGAGGAAGAGAAGCGAAAGAAGATACCAAAAGAGCCAGAGCCCAAGGAGTACAAAAAGAAAGAAGAAGAGCCAACCACACGAAGAAAGAACCTAAGAAAAATAGAGGAGTCCATCACAAGAAAGGGTTGTAGGATTCCTAGAGCTCCCAAAACCATCTTGTGAACCAACATTTTGTAAATAGAAAACGTTTTGTAAACAGTACATGTTCTCTCCTTGAGAGAAATTTGTAAACATTACATATTCTCTCCTTGAGAACATGACATATTTTTTGTAATGAGCAAGCATTACATCCCTTGTAAATTCTACAATTTGTGGTTGTAAGTGTGGCAATCCTTGCATCTAAATCTGTATGTTTTTACTAGCCCACTTGTGTTGATAAGAGCATGTTAAGGCCCAAAGCATAATCCATGCCATCTTCCAACCCTACACCTGAAGGGCCTAAATAATCTGCCAACCATGGGGATGAATGTTTTTAAGTAAGTGGAGATAATGAACTTAGAGTCTACCTCTACCTTCTCTTCTACTTCCTCTTTTACCTTCTCTTATTCATGGGCTTTTCTCATCACAAAAAAAGAGGAAGAGGATTCAGATCCTTTCCCATATCTATTGGCATGTGCTAATCTGGCTTGAGCTATATATAGTGTTGTGAAGCAACTGGAAGACAAGATTGCACTTTATTGTTTTGAACACATAAAAATCATACAATAATGAGGGCATGATATTGGCATCAAATGAAAATGGAAACTAACAAGATGAGACATTTGCACCAAAAAAATGGAGAAGAAAACCAAAAAGATAAGACATTTACATCAAATAAGTATTTGTCATTGATATGAAATTATTTTTTTGCAAAATGTCAGTTTACTACCATGTACTTGAAAGTTACCTCAGAGTGTGGCTCAAAGAAGATTCATTTTAGAAAATCAAAAGAAATTTGTAACAGAAGCCCTTCTCTAATTGGTATACAACACTCTCTTTCTGAATGCTAAAAGGAAAAGAGAGACCTCAAACTTCCCCTAATGAATAAATTGGGGCCACCTTTGTCTCTTCGTACTCAATCAGCTTTTCAACACGCCTCTTATGCTTTTGATTAAATTGTTATATTTTGTCTATGTCTAGTATGTATGATGAGGAAGAGTGATGGGTTAGTTGATGTGGAAGCGTACTCCCTAATCACCAATGATTATTAGCATTAGGCTATGGAGGGTGAAATCTTAGCTTAACCATGGTGTTAGCGTTAGGGTTAGAGAGATGGCCATTAGGGTTAGGTTATGCCAAGAGCAAGAGCATAGAGAGAGAGAGAGAGAGAGAGAGAGAGAGAGAGAGAGAGAGAGAGAGAGAGAGAGAGTTTAGACACAATGATAATGCTCAGTGCTATTGATTAATTGAAAATAGCTTCTAATATAGGCTTAGTGCTTGACAATCATTGGCTAGAGAGGTTGCACCCTCTTGCTATTGGACCATCTCATTGTTGATCTTTTCCTAGGTGGCTAGAGGGCTTTCATGGTGTCACAAGTTGGGCTTACCCTAACAATCGCCCCCTTAAGCCAAACGTGAGGTTTTACAAAGACTTCATGTGTTTTTGTCATCTACTTGATACATCATGGCGGTTTAATTTGATTCATCACCATGCTTCAATGTCCCATGATACATCATAGCCATTCTCAATTGGATTCATCACTATGGTTCACAAGTGAGACTTAGTGGGTTCACTAGTAGTCCTAGGTAGTACAAATTGTCATGTAGTTATTCATTCATTTGTGAAGAAGGCGTCATGTTTTTCCTCTTCAAAATTGTCTTCCATTGTTGTTGTGGTTGTCATCTTTATCTTCATGTTAGTTGGCTTCATGTGTTTTCATCATGTTGATCTTTGTTGTGATCCTCATGTTGATCTTCATTGGTCCAAAATGTCAATGATACGACCGTCTTGGCCAGTGGTGCAAAGTGTACATATAATTCAATTTGTGTTCTTGTGCTTAGGTGAAAGCATTCATACATTTCATTATGTGTCTTGTGTGTATATGATGATAAACGATCTTCTTTGAAGGGTTTGAGCATACATAGCATGATGTGCTTCTCGGATTGCGAATATAACATGTGATGCCAATATAGAGACAGTCTTAGCTCGTGGGGTCAATGCACGGCCAGTGTCTGCTCTCTTCACATTCTTGGCATGTGAGTACATATTCAAATACCCTTCGCTCTATCATGAATTTACAAGATGAATTTATAATCTTCATAGGATAGAGCATGCATTGCATGTGTAATCGCGCATAAAACACAATCACCAATATGTGACCAAGAAGTGTTACCGTAGGAATGAGGGCTTAAAGTGGTTGTGGGAGCTTGGGTTGAAATGGGCAAGACTGTGGGAAGGTTTTCTTAGGTAGGCGGACCCGAGGAGGATTTTTTCTTTTTAATAATAAAGGTACAACTACATAACGTTAAAAGCGACAAGTGGGGCCGAGGCCGAGCAACGAATGGTGGTCCGAGCTTTGAAATGCCGAGATACAAAGTTTTTTTTTGTGAAATAATTTTTTTTTTTCTATTAAAGAGAGGACAAAGAAGAGTACATGGACTCAAAGGTAGGGAAAGTGGCAGTCTCATCATAGGGGTCTTTGTGTGATGCCTCCTGGAAAAGAGGCCATTGGTACTAAGTGGGTATTGAAGTTAAAGCATGAGCCTGATAGTAGTGGAAATCGCTTTAAGCATAGACTTGTGGCAAAAGGGTATGTGCAAAAGAAGGGCATTTATTTTTATGAGGGTATGCTCAGGAGAAAAGCATTGATTTTGATGAGTCTTTTGCCCCCACTTTCGTATGATCACCATTTGTAGCATTTGTGCATTGGCAACTATAATGGTGGGAATGTACACTAGTTGGACATAAAGACTACCTTTTTGAATGTTGATTTACATGAAGAAGTGTATGTATCCGAGCTTAGTGGTTTTGTTCAAAAAGGGTAGGGAAACAAGTGCACAAGATTAAAAGGGCATTGTACGGTTTGAAGCATGCTCCACGTGCTTGGTATGCAAATCCATGGTTACTTGGCTATACATGGTTTTAGGCCAATCGAGAGCACTTTGTATGTCCTTTGGATGATGTGTTTTTTACATTGTGCTCTATGTTGATGACATGTTGCTCAATAGTTCAAATAAGGGACATATTGTTGAATTTAAGGCCAATTCAAATTCCCTTTTGAAATGTCAAATTTGGGGCTTTTGCATCATTATTTGGAAATACAGTTTAAGAATGTTGATGGAGGTATTTATTATGTCAGACAAAGCATATTAAGACATTGTTGCATTTATTCAATCTTGAGGATTCCAAGCCTATTGCTACTGCTATGGAGACATGCTTGAAGCTTAGTCTTCATGATGTTGGAGACTACTTTGATGCCAATCTCTATCAACACACTGTTGGTTGCTTGATATATGTATGTGTTACAAGGCCGGATTCATTGGTGAGTAGATTGTTTGGCTTAGGTGCCTTTTGATTGAGTTTAAGCATTGGACAGTAGTTTTTTGCCACCACAATATGCATCAACCCATTGTTACATGCTCATGCAAAGCACATTGAGGTGCTTAATCATTCTGATAGAGAGGGACTCTCTACAAGAGAGATCAGCTTGGCTTATGTGCCTACTGTTAAAGTTATGGCATCTCTCTCTCTCTCTCTCTCTCTCTCTCTCTCTCTCTCTCTCTCTCTCTCTCTCTCTCGTGCATTCTCTTCTTGGTCTCTACGCTTCCACATCGTCGACACGTGCATTGTGGAGAGCTAGCTTTTGGAGTTGGAGCTTCGAGAGGGAAATTAAAGGTTCCACTTAATTGGCCTTGGAAAGGCGTCTTGCAAGAGCCTCATCGGTAGATCTCCTCCCTCTTGCAGAATTTAGTGAAAAGCTTGGAGATTGCGGCCACCCGTTGGTGTGCAAGAAGGAACCCAAAATTTCCAGATCTTGCAGCTTGAGTATGCCTCTCCCTCGTTGCTCGAGCGCTAGCCACAAATTGAATGACGATAACTATGCCCATTTGAACTTGATCATGTGACTCTGGTTCACATGAAAAGTCTTATGGGACATAGCCAACGGCTCAAGTCCCTTCTTACGAGGGATCCCAACAAGTACACTTGCCTTGAAGAGGATGAGTATCGAGTATCAAAAATTGTGTGTGTATTGGGATGTGAGTAATGCAAAGGCAATGTCATCCATTGCTGAATCTCTTACAAAGGAAATTTCTTCAACCATTTAGACTTTAAATACTTCCAAGGATGTGTGGTTCAAGCTCGTTGGAATGTGTGATCAGGATTCTACAATGCGAGCAATCACCCTTGTTGCCATCAAGTTTCAACCCGGAAGAAGTTGCTTGAGGCCTACAAAATGGTGTCTAGGACACTCCGCCTACAAAGCACGAAGAAAAAGCTGGAATTTGATGATCTTATGTCTTTTCTCATTGAGGAGTAAGCTGTGTTAATAACTCGAGGCAAAATCCAAATTTTTGACAAAATTTGTTGCTTGAGATTCTAGAAAGAAGACCAATAGCCGTTGTTACAAGTGTGGTCATTTGTCTCGAGATTGCAGATTCAAAGGCAAAGGCAAGCATCCTGAGGAAAGTATTCATAATGACTCAGGGAAGAAAAGTAAGGATTTCGTTGGTGTGTTGGAGACTACGCTGGCAAGGACTCCCGCTTTACTCAAGTAAAGACCATTTCCACCACTAGCTTCAGCCAGAGAGAGGCTTGTGAGTGGCAAAGAGGGGCCTCGAACAGACCATTGCTTCATGAGAAGTTCGAAGATTTCTATAAAGCTTTGGGCTTACTCCCCTTGGAGGATTGATCACACAAGATCTAACACTTCCCTATACATGAGTGCTAGCTCAGGTTTACTGCATCACTCTTAAGGGCATTTGTTACCATATTCTAGTAGTAATATGTGTGAACACACTTAGGACCTCCAAGAGCGTTTTTCCCTCGTTAGAAGGTTTTTTTTGTTGCTTGTCTATACGACCATCACTCTAGGGTAAACCTTATCTTTGCATTGGCACAATCAATAAATACTACATCCCATGTTGTTAAAGCATGCACCAAAGAAGATGCCAAAGTTCAGAGGGATGATCCTCAACCCACCCTCACATTTACTACAAGATTCTTGGGTTGAGGATTTGTAAGATCCCACCAAATGCATACCTTATTTGATGTAATGTCTGCTGATCTACTAAATGGCACAAACAACGGGGTTCCTAGTAAGGCTGCCAAGTCTTTCAAGCTATCCCTCAACCACAAAGGGAGGTTGATGCACCCAAACCGGGAACATATCCTTGAAGGTGTCAGTGGATTCAAAGGAGGTATCCCATGGCAGCACACACACTGGTGAGCGGTTGAAGAAAAGTGGTCTTTTTATCAAGATCTTTGCTACCACCATCACTATAAGCCGGTTGCTACAACGGATGTCTGTAGCATAGCTATCTGTCACTAACATACTCATATCAATACTCAAGGAAGTGACTTGGATGGGGCACGCGTAGCTCCCTTCCAGAGAAGATTTGCCCTCAAGTGAAGCACCCTAGGTGGATTCCTTCAATTATGTTACCATATACACTAGGACCGCCGGGGCATTTTTTCCCTCTTTAGGAGGTTTTTCCCCTCGTGCATTGTATATACGCCCATCATTCTAGGGCTATCTATCTTTCCATTGCACACTAAGTAATACACTCTCTATTGTGTGCCTTGAGCTTCCTTTGTCTTCTCCAAGCTGTGTGTGTTTCAAAGAAGGATTGTCCAAAAAAGTTGAGAAAGTCTATATTTTTCGGCCACAAACAAGATTGAGGTGTTTTTCTATTTCAAGAGACCAAGAATGGAAACTTTTACTTCTTTGTTTCTATGTGCAAATCTTGAATGTGTATTTGGAGGGTTAATAATAGCTTTCTTAAATAAGGATTAAATAGAGAGTTTAAATAAGGATTTCTTATTTATACAACACGTTTGATATTTTGCTTATGGGAAGATAAGATCTAATTTGTTAATGATGTTTACTAACATGTAAATAGATGTAGACTACAAGGATTCCTTCACTTTGGAGAATGTCCCTCTTCATATTATGTAACTTCCTTATACAAGCTTGAACTCTATGATGCAAAGTCTATTTCCACCAAGCTTTTAGTAGTTCAACTAATACAAATACACACTCACTCGTGCATAGAGATGAAAACTAGATCAATAATTGCCTATAGTATTCTTTTATTATCTCTATGTATGCTTCTACCTCTTTGCCATTACATTGTATATATCACCGTGCTAAACATAGAGTCCTTGCATAACTACATCTCTATAGAGCTCGGCAAAGAAGAGGGCTCTTTAATGGAAAACATTTATCTAGTTGAATGATCATGATCATTTACGTACCTTTGCCTTTTGAGAGAGTAACAAATATTAGTTCCGAAGGCTAATTTGAGCAATCAATCCAATAAATCGTATCACTCAAGTTGACACCTCTTAGGAGAGCTAGTTGTTTCCGGTAATCAAATGCTTTTGAGACAAAAGTTGAAAATGCTAGTTCCGAAGGCTAATTCAAGCAATCAATCATGTGGATTGAATCCTTCAAACTTTGCAGGTCCATAGTTAACTAAGACCTTATAATTATTGATATAACATGCTTGTACTTGAGCTTTACATAATTTGAAGATTACTCTTCCCAAGGCACAACCCTAAAATATCTAGCCTAAATATTTTGTCACTTCTTAATGACAATTCCTCAAATGTCTGAATGGTTGAACCTGAATGATTAGTTAGTTGCTAATTTGTCACATTCTTGAATGTATGAACGATTCTTTCGCTACAAGTTTGCATTATGCCCCCGTCATTTGCATTCTTGGTCGCAAAAGCATGTTGCATGGAAGCTCTCACAGAGGAATTTCAAACTCCGAGCTACCTTTTCCAAGTAATCATAGACCCAAGAAAAACCCAACAAGATGCATCTACAAAATAGTTAGCATAGCTATTAGGCACTGCAGATGGCGAGAGGTAAGATAAACTTCACTAGCAAACAAAGCTGGTGATACTCAGGTACATTTTATATCTTCTAGATTGTCTCTTACTTGTTTCTGAAATGGAAATTTTAGGCTCAATATTGTTGCCTAGCATAGAAGTCTATTAATCAAGTGTCATGTTCGCCCATCTTATTGCATGTGTTTGTATACTTATTTCTTTACTCCATCTGGATGTTGAATGGAGGGTTGTTTGGTCAAGGCTTAAATGCCCAAAGAATCCAACACCAAAAATGAGCAGGCAAAAAATGATCTTAATGGCCTTAATAGTTACTGTGTCAAAAAATGATCTTAATGGCCTTAAAAATGATTGGGAAAAAGACCATCTTGGGGTTTTTACTTCAACAAGTATGATGTATTTATTATACTAAAGATTTAAACTTTCCCATTCAGGAGGTACTCAACATCGTTGGGTTAGATTAGCTAGCTTAAGTACTCGCACTAAAATGAGGAATACTAACCGGAAAATTGGTAAAATCCAAAGGGCTGCTTATACGGAAGAAGTGTGAGGAATAGACATATTGCATGGTTTACAGATTTCATCTTCTTGGACCTTCCATTCAATGGCATGCGGTATCCACCCATCGCTATGCTTGCACATCATGAAAAGACCATACTTGAAATGGTATAAATGAAGATTTTTCCTTGAGACTAGCCTCTCTCTCTCTCTCTCTCTCTCTCTCTCTCTCTCTCTCTGTCTCTCTCTCCCTTGAGATTAGGCCTTGCTCGGGAATATTCGCTCACCATTCAGTAAGACTCACTTTCGTACAATGATCAAACTAATTCCCATTCCTGCCAAGCACACATGCAACCACTTCCCCTTAACCACATATTCATCCCTCTTTAATAATAGTTTGTCCTCATTATTTTGCAAATAAAACTGTACAAATTCAGAACATGCTGTAACCAAATACTTACGTACCCACACAAATATAAACTCCACTGCAAGAAGCTGCATTTGCTTGTTAATAAGCTCAAACCGTAGCAAACTGAAATTGTTTAGTCCAATTGGCGGATTTGGACAAGAAGATCTTGACGTTCGTTTTAGGAGTTACAAAACCATGCTGATCAATATCCCCTGTCACATACATGAAGGTTCTTAATTTGTTCGTCAACTACTGTTACCTTGAGGAGCAGAAAGGGGAAGGAGCCATGCAAAGAGAAGACTATGTGAAGAGGTACTAGTTAAAGCAAGAAATCAAATAAGCTCTACAGCCCATTCACGAGGCATAGTTAGGAAGAAATGCATAAATGTTTTATATATTTGAAATGTGCCCCAGCAAAAATGCCGTACAGTATCACAAGTTTACAAAGTATCTCAAGTAGTTACAAAACCATTTTCATCCTTTAGATGTCGAGGTGGCAGTTTCACAAAAAGAAGCAACAAGCATAGGCAAAGGCTCTTGCGTGCACGCCTTTTTTGGATTAAAAAGGGGGGAAACCATTTAATCTACTATCAACATACATGGTACATGCAATAGATAAACTTCATTGGGAAGTCTTCAATTCTAAGAGTAATCGAACATTTGGGACAAAGATTTGAGCTGGCAATCATCAACCTTGTCCATACGCTACTCATAGAGAGATTGTTAGAGCATACAAATAACTAGGAAACGGATGGCGCTGCCAAATCATATAATTTGTATTCCTAATAAGCACATATTAAGCACCATATACTTTGGAAATTGTGCTTATCAGGAAGACAGCATCATCCTAGCCATTCCCTGGGGAACCGCTTTCATCTCAGAGTGTGATGTTTCATGAACAATCTACTTGGGTACACCTTTTGCTTGGTTGCCTTTCCTAGGAGCATTTGATTTCTTGGTCAAGCATTTTGAAGCAGTTTCTGATAGCCATTCCTGCAACTTCTTAGCCCCAGCTTCTATGGGTGGCTTGAAATTAAAACACCCTGCATAGATATTTTGGTCATATCAGAAAGAACCAATGGCTAGCAGGAGCAAAAACACATGAGACATTGCATCCAGCTCAACACTGTAATAAGACAGTAGCAAAGTCTTCATTGTTTTTGCTTTTGGTTTCTTCAACAAAAGCATTATTGGCATGGTGATGAAACATCCTACAATGTACATGAGCATTGGGGCTCTAACCCCACTGGGATCCATAAAGTCCCAAAAACTAAACACATAACATATTACACCTCAGAGCATACAAGCACACCTCGCTAACTACAGCTTTTCTAGCACTGAAAGTAAACTTCAAAGAACCACAGCTCGCAAAAACAAGCCTTGTACAAAAACACACTTCTATACCTGTTTCAGTTGGAATACTTTTCGATCCATCCTCAATAGCTATAATACCTCCATCCTATTAAAACAAACAAAAAAATTCAGCGAGAAGAATTATATGGACCTTGAGACTGTTATCCAGGCAAAAAGCACACAGAAATGAAACAACATCCCTTAGTTTACAGATTATTAAAGCGAAGTCCCAGTCACCAATTTGATGTTCAATTTTTGTTGGTCTTTATCAAAAGCCGTCTTTTTGTGTTTCCTGAAGGTTCCTTGACTTCAGAAAACCCACTGTTATTGTGTATATCTTGTCAAAAGTGTGCACATTCAACAAAACTTTTCAAGTCCCACAAGTTCAATCATACAACATTTATGAACATACTTAATACGGAAATTTACCGAAGTTCCCTTGTAATTTGTGGAGATTCCCAAAATACCCCTCTAATTTCAAAAATTCCCAAAATGCCCTTCAATTTTGCCAAAATTCCCAAAATATCCCCAATTAACCTCACAAACATCTCTAAAAACAATTTCTTTTGCAACTCTTCATAGGATAATACCATCTAAACTAGCTCTATCATCTTCCATTGAGGAGGCCATTTTCGCAGAAATTGTTGACCATTTTTAAACACATCTCTATTTGTGAGCTCATTCGTGAATAATTTTGTCTGAGACGCTAAAAGATAGATCTCCATTGCCATAAACATTAGACTATGCAAAAATTGGGGCAAATCGATCCCAAAATGATGCAAGGCTATATTAGGAATTTTTGAAATTTGAGGGGTATTTTTGGAATTTCCAAAATTACAAGGGTATTTTGGTAATTTTCCCTACTTATTACAACCTTGAGCAGCCTGTAGAAACTGACTAAAGAGGCGTGATGATCAGTTTCATTCCAGTCTCTGTGACAACACAACAAGAGGAAGATGCCAAACACTCGAGCCGTCTCCAACCTGTTGAATTTTGCAACACAAGGTGTAAAACCTGCTGCAAAACACAAAATGTGCGCCCTATACATGCTGCCATATGGCACTGTACGGCAGCCAGCTGACGTGACTGATTAATGTTGATGCAACTTTTTGGGCACCAGTTACGAGAAGCAGGACTTAGGCTTTTGGGCCCAGTTATTGAAAAAAAATGTTTTCCAATACTTCTCTTTTTTGGAGTGACTTTTGAGTTTGCTTTTGTTGAGGCTAAGCGCGCCTATAAATTCAAGGCTATGCCTCAGTTTTAGAAAGATGATGCCTGGTCACACGCAGTTAGAAAATCTCTTTGATAATAATAAAGAAATACAACCAAGGGCGCTCAACTTAAGGGCCAACACTCACAAGGGGAACTACACCTCCCCCCTGTTGTCTACATAGTTGTCACGTGCACATCCAACCTCATGTGCATGTGGACAAGCAATTACTCCTATTTCTAGGGTTTAGCTTAGCCTAGGAAGTGTTATGGCACCCTTCTCAGCCTGTACGCAGGACGTACATGTCCAAGCACTTAAGAGTAGCTGCATAACATCTGATTGCACAACCCATTAGCATTAGCATTAGTACCTCACCCAAGCATAAGCATTTTCCTCATATGTGAACCCATTTCCTAACTGCGCGTAAACCACCTCGTACCAGGCATTTTTATTGATAAGAGACTCTTCAAATTCCCAAAACGTGGGGTTTATTGGCAGCTGCTCGACCCAGCATTAGGCAGGTATAAATGTGACCCCTGGGGCACCAGAAGAAGCCAGAGGATCAGAGAAGCAGAGACTCTCAAGTACCCAGCAGTTGAGCGTTTCTGCAGCCCCTGCAGCAACGTTTTTCAGCCAGTGAAAAATGCCATCAGCGACGGCGTTTTTCAGCCTTAGCCTCGCACAACCCGCACCCGTACTCCATAGCAGATCCTCGGAGTATTCAGCCCATCGTCATCGGCATCATCAGCATTTTGCATTCAGCCATAGCCTCGCTATACAAGCACCTCTACCAAGCATCGTTGTCGTCGTCGTCACAGCAAATACAGATTTCAGCCTAAGTTCAGCAATTCAGTTTTCTGCCCTCAAGCATTACTAGCGTTTTCAGATTTCAGCCCATTAGCCTTGTTGTCGTCGCCACCGTTGTCGTCATCATCGTCGTCGAGCATCTCAGCATTTAGAACCATTGTACCAGACTTTGTGCAATCTAAAGCAAATACCTCTCTAGAAATAGAGAGGGGGGCCGTTGGAGGGGGTTTGGGACCCCAACTGGTGTCAATATTATCTCTCTCTCTCTCTCTCTCTCTCTCTCTCTCTCTCTCTCTCTCGTTTTTGTTACTCTGACTTTGTATCAGATCCACCACATTATAACTTTCTGGTCTCATAGGTCACTCTGGCCTTTTGAAGATGTTAATATAACATTTCATCTCTCTCTCTCTCTCTCTCTCTCTCTCTCTCTCTCTCTCTCTCTCTCTCTCTATATATATATATATATATATATATATATATATATATATTCTAGATGATGACATATGAGAGTTTTCTAGGGATGGTGATATCATTCTCCTAGGGCACTTCAATGCCTAAACGAGCAACTCGCAGACAGCCTTCTACGACACTTCACATGAGATGCTTAGAGAGCTGGATGTCGGTGAGTTGGGACTTGACAGATGCTCAGATGATAGAGAGCAAATGGAGTATGGGAGATACCTCATGGAAATGACGACTACACATGGATTAGCCATACTTAATGGCTTACAACGATTTCCTGGAGCAGCCGGTTTCACATGCTTTCCACACAGACATGGGGCCAGTACAATGGATTATGTTATGACACAACGGAGCTGTCCCCTGCATTCAAAATTTCACAGTGGGAGCCAGGCCAGTGGGCATAGCAGTAGATCATGCTCTCTTGATACTGTCTGTTAAATTTCAGTATAGTACAACCCAAACATCAGGAGGTAGGTCACACACCTGCTATACATTTACACCAGAGACTGAGGAGATTTGGGACCGTCTATTGGAAGGCACAACTGGCACAAATGGTACAGAGGAGATTTGGGACCGTCTATTTCGTTTATACAGAGGAGATTTGGGACCGTCTATTGGAAGTCATAGCTGGCACAAATGGTACAGGCCTCTCAATGGAGGAGTGCACCACTCTACTGATTGAGACACTGCATGGGGCTACATCATTGGCATACCCACACAATCAGCAGGGCAAGAGACGACATTCTGGGAGCATGCCCTAGAACAGTTGGTATGATGAGGAGTGCAGAGAGATGAGAGCCCAGCTTCAAAGGGATCTTCTTTTAGGAGTCATCACTTACAGACAGTCTCAGATTGCTTTTCGACGCCTTGTGCGACGGAAGAAGCGAGCTTACCTAGCTCAGATGGAGCGAGAGTTATATCAGATGTTCTCGAGTAGGGACTGAGGTAAGGCATGGCGACTCTTCCATGAGCACTCCCCTACCCCAGTGATTACTTCACTTGATGTGTAGGCCAATATGTGACATCATTATATACGGTTCCTGGACAGGAACCCCTTCCAGACCCTACCAAGCCTTGCCAAGCTATGAGCACTTTCTTTACACCTGAGATGGTACAAAGGGCTATTGACAGGATGAAGACCGGGAAGGCATATGCTGATGACGGTCTAGTAGCGGAGCACTTTATACATGCCAGGGATATGCTGATGGAAGTTCTCGCAGTGTTGTTCAACCGTGCCATGTGTGAGGGATTACTTGAGACTTGGAGGTTGTCTAATATTGTGCCCATCTTCAAGGCTGGTGAGCCTACAGAGCCTGGGAACTACCACACTATTATGGTTGGACACACATTGGCACGATTGTATGCATCTATTCTGAGAAACACTTGAGTAATTGGGTAGAGGGCGAGGGTGTACGAGCAAAGGGTCACGCCGGCTTCAGGAGGGTTTCTCCACTCTTGATCATATACTGACACTCAGAGCCATCCTTGAGGAGGGCAGAGCACATGGCAGACGGATCTATTGTAGCTTTGTGGATTTTCGCAAAGCATTTGACATGGTACCAAGAGCTCGATTAATACCCAGACTACAGGCGATGGGGGTGCCCATAGAGGTGATTTGGGACATTATGGCTTTGTACACATCAGTGATGGGACATGTACGCACTCCGGAAGGGGTATCTGATTTAGTTCATTCTACTATTGGAGTGAAACAGGCTGCCTATAGTCTCCTACTCTATTTGGTATGTATGTTGATGAGGTGTCTGATTACATGGACAGAGAGGGTGACAAGGGTGCCCAGCTGGCAGGGACGTGGATCCCATTGTTGCTATATGCTGATGATATTGTGCTGATATCTGACTCACCAAAAGGTATGCAACGACATTTGGATGCACTGCGCAGTTTTGCAGAGGATCAAGAGACATCGAGGGTGCCTGAAGAGAGTATTGGAAAGGGGGCAGCCTGTCCATGGTGAATCCATGCGTCTGAAACCATGATGTCATCTGTGCATACGAGCATGAACTGTCCCCCTAAAGAGCTAACTGTTTGGAAGACTCAAGGGACAGTCTAGCATATCTGTCTCTAGTTGTATACCACAAGCTGTGCACAAAGGAGATTGATCTTGTAAGCGCCTCAATCTCCATAGGAGGGAGCTACGTCTGCTCGAATGATAGCATGCGGTACGGAGGCCTTGGCTCTGATGAGTCGAGAGATCATAGATACCGAGGGCCTCTCCATACGTCTCCAACCGTCTTGGCCTACAGAAGGTCCTCATATCTGCACCGCATACAACATAGCTCAGGCTACTATAGTATCGAAGAGCCATAACTTTGTCCGAGGTTCTTGGAACTGAACGTACGAACACATCTTCTCCAAGCCTCCCAACGCCGCATAAGCTCTAGTCAGTCTAGTCTCTGCTGCTTTCCCCAAAGAAAACCTTGGCCCAAGGAAGACAACTCGAGGTAAGTGTATGCATCTGTATACTCCACAATCTCCTGACCATATGTGAATCTCTTGATCCACTGTGGAGTGGTGTTATACACCATAACCCTTGGTTTTACCAAGGTTTACATACAATACACTATCCTCTGCAAAACTGTGTAATGCATCCAATTGTTGCTACATACCCTCTGGTGAGTCAGAGATCAACACAATGTCATTGGCATATAACAACAATGGGATCCACATCCGTGCCAGTTGGGCACCTGTATAATCTTCTCTGTCAATGTTATCATACACCTCATCAACATACATACCAAATGGAGTAGGAGACAACGGGCAACTTGCAGTGTTGTTCAATCGTGCCATGTGTGAGGAGTTACCTGAGACTTGGACGTTGTTTACTATTGTGCCTATCTGCAAAGTAGATGATCCTACAGAGCCTGGGAATTACCGCACTATTATGGTTGGGCACACATTGACACGGTTGTATGCATCCATTCTTCAGCAGCACTTGAGTAATTGGGCAGATGGTGAGGGTGTACGAGCAAAGGGTCAAGCCGGTTTCAGGAGGGGTTTCTCCACTCTTGATGTATTCTGACACTCAGAGCCATCATTGAGGACGGTAGGTCACATGGGAGACGGATTTATTGTAGCTTTGTGGAATTCCGCAAGCATTTGACATGGTACCGAGAGCTCCATTAATGCACAGACTACAAGAGATGGGGGTGCCATAGAGTTGATTTGAGGGATTATGGCTTTGTTCAGATGAGTGATGGGACATGTACGCACCCCGGAAGGGGTATCTGATTTAGTTCACTCTACTATTGGGGTGAAACAGGGCTACCCGTTGTCTCCTACTCTATTTGGTATGTATGCACAGAGAGGGTGACAGACGTGCCCATTGGCAGGGACGTGGATCTCATTCTTGTTATATGCTGATGATGTTGTGTTGATGTCTGACTCACGAGAGGGTATGCAGCGACATTTGGATGTACTACACAGTTTTGCAGAGGATAGTGGATTGTTTGTAAACCTTGGTAAAACCAAGGTTATGGTGTTTAACACCACACCACAGTGGATCAGGAGATCAACACCTACTTTCACATATGGTCTGGAGATTGTGGAGTATACAGATGTATACACTTACCTCTGGGTAGTCTTTACTCGGCCGGATTTTTTTTGAGAAGAGCAGCAGAGACTAGACTGACTAGAGCTAGAGCTTATGCGGCTTTGGGAGGATTGGAGAGGATGTGTTCGCAGGTTCAGTTCCAAGAACCTAGGTCAAAGTTATGGCTTTTTTATACTTTAGGTTCCTCTACTATGCTATGTGGCGTGCAGGTTTGGGGACCTTTTGTAGGCCAGGATGGTTGGAGACGTATGGAGAGGCCCTTGGTATCTATGATTTCTCAGCTGAATAAAAGTCAAGGTCTCCGTACCGCATGATATCATTCGAGCGGAGTTAGCTGCCCCCCCCTCCCCTTCAATTGGAGATTCAGGCGCTTACTAGATCAGTCTCCTTTGTACACAGCCTAAGGGATACTACCAGAGTTAGATATGCCAGGTTGGCCCTAGAGTCCTCCAGACAGTTGGCTCTACAGGGGGATACATCATGCTGGTTTGCACAAATGACATCATGGTTTCACACACATGGTGTTACCATGGACAGCAGGCTGCCTCCTTTTCAGTACTCTCTACAAGCACCCTTGATGTCTCTAACACGGGTAGAGATTACTAGACTCATTCGTCAGGATCTGATCCAGTTGGACACGAGGAGGACATGGATAGAGCTGGTACAAGAGTTGGGCACAAAGATGGCTTTTTGTATAGTGCAGCTTCTCCACCTCACAGGCGATGGGTTTGTGATTCGACCTAGCTATATGGACAAACATCTTTCTCATGGTTTGCGTTTTTCCATCGCCCAGATACGCACATCCTCACATCAGCTTGAGATTGAGAATGGCAGATTTAGAGGGATACCAGCAGATAGTAGGATATGCCGCTTATGTCATCTAGAGCCAGAGACAGAGTTACATTACATATGTCATTGCACAGTGTACTATGCGATACGAGCCCGTTTTCATTGTCTTTTCAGAGAGGGTTTTGGCCCTCTATCTAGGGTCATGAGTTATGAGGATCAAAGATGTCTTGGACTGTATCTACTTGAGTTACACAAGCATAGAGACAGTTTACTGAGGAGAGCTGGAGAGAGACAGTCTCAGAGACAGATTACAGATTTCTTTACACTAGATATTGGACACCCAAAGGAGCAGCCACCATTGCAGAGCTCTGCCCGCACCCATACTACCACTACTGGCGTTCTTATAGACGGATCATTGGAGCTAGGGAGATCTAGACGACCGCGATTGAGGAGAGGAACTACACAATATCGACGGAGACTTCAGCGGAGGATTTGAGCCATACGTTCTCGATGTCCAAAGTGCAGATGAGGATGGATCTCTACCATATCTCCCCCCCCCCTCTTCTCTCATTGCTCTACACATTGTACTGGGCACCTTTTGTATTAGCTGGCACATCCACACAGTCCTAGCCCAAACATTTACTTCAATTGTTTCAATTTTTGCCAAATTTGTTGGTAGCCGTTGGCCGTTCCAGGGGCATTCCGGAACGTTCCGGGGGCGTTCCAGAACGGCCGTTCCGGTTTGCACTGGCCACCCGGAACGTCAGAAGTTCTGGGACGTTTCGGAACGTTCGGGAAGGGAACTGCCCCCGGGAACGCCGGAACGGAGACTAGGGGGCGTTCCCCGGTAACTCTGGTTCACGGGCCTGATGAGTCTCTGAGAAGAAAACAATGTCCCTCTCTCTGAAACTGTCGTCAAAGGCACCAACGTCCAACCTCATAGATCCATTACAATTCCAAGTAGCCATCTTTAGTGTGGTCCCATAGGTCTGACCAGTGACACCGTCATGTAGAGTGCCACTCTACAATCACCACCCGACCATCTCTGTAAAAGGCCGTCTTTCCCTTCTCCCTTGCCGCCGTAATCTCTAGCATTACCTCTCTCATATGCGCAAGCTGTGAGAGAGTGAGATCATCACCGACGAAAATACATTTCTTCTTGAGAGTAGGCATCTTCTTGAGAGTAGGCCGTCTTTCCCTTTTCCCTTGCCGCCGTAATCTCTAGCATTACCTCTCTCATATGCGCAAGCTCTGAGAGAGTGAGATCATCACCGACGAAAATACCTCTCTTCTTGAGAGTAGGCATCTTTTTGAGGAATTTCTTCTTCTCTTCGAAGGAGGGGAAGCGTAGTATGAGAGCTCTTTCTTTTGAAGATTCTCCCGGGCCACCACTCTTCTTGCCCACTCTCCATGCCTTTGTGTGTGATGGCTTGTCCACCCTCATCATGGATGTGAGGATTGTGACCTCTTTTTCCACATTGTTTATGTCTTTGTGAATGGTTACCCTC
Source organism: Adiantum capillus-veneris (assembly GCF_014529385.1). Classification (NCBI taxonomy): domain Eukaryota; kingdom Viridiplantae; phylum Streptophyta; class Polypodiopsida; order Polypodiales; family Pteridaceae; genus Adiantum; species Adiantum capillus-veneris. The sequence goes on along the minus strand of NC_140949.1, from coordinate 43,581,554 downwards.
ACATGTAGAGCCCGCATCCTCCTCCTTTGTTACTCTTCGAGGGTCATGCTAATAAGAGTGGGTGTACAAGGAGCTTCCTTACCTTTCCCTTTCTTGGTGACCTTAATCCATTTTTTGGCCTTTTACTTTCTTTTGTGTTGCGGAGATGATCGTGGCCCATGACTTCTTCTCCTCATCTTCCTTGATAACCCGTATTTCTTCTCTCATGGTATTCAATTCTTCCATCATGGATGGTTCAATTTTTCTTTCTTCGAGCCGCCCACTTTTTGCTACAAGATGTTCACCTTGGAGAGTACGGATTGTGGCTTCTTGTGAATCCGCTTGCTCTTCGACGCGAGAAATCCCTTTCATATAGGTTCTTCTTCTCCTCTTTCCATTCCTCCATCTTTTGAAGAAAGGCTGCCTCCATCTCTCTCTTCCAGTCCTTTAGTTCAACTTCAAGTGTTGATATCCGCTTGTTGGTAATCGAGAACTTAATGTTGAGAGGGAGGCGGGCTATAGCCACTGGAGAGGCCATGTGAAAGGGGGTCAATGGATAGCCCAATGGAGGGAGACCATGAGAAAGAGAAAGACTAAAACAACAAAAAAAAATGCAAGAAACACTAAAAAATAGCAAGAAACAATTGTGAAACCCTTAAAAACAGGGAAAACCAGCTTTGAAACTTTAAAAAACAGAATAACACATTTTTGAAACCCTAAAAAACGGCAAAAAACAGTTTCGAAATCCTAAAAAACAACGAAAAACAGTGGCGAAACCCTAAAAAACAGGAAAAAACAGTTTCTAAACCCTATAAACATAAAAAAACAGTGGCAAAACCTTAAACAATAGCAAAAAACAATTTCGAAACCCTAAACACAACACATCTAGTGACAAAACCCTAAAAATAGAGAGAGAGAGAGAGAGTGAGAGAGAGAGAGAGAGAGAGAGAGAGAGAGAGAGAGAGAGAGAGAGAGAGAGAGAGAAAGAAAGAAAGATTTTTAACGTCTATGTCAGGCCGATTTCGGCCTATGAGACAAATCAAATGTACATGGTGTGTATGTCATCCGTCTATCGGAAAGACAAATGAAACAAAACTGATACAAAACTGAACTCAACTGAATGTGTAGCGCGGATAATGCGTCGTGCTCTCTACAGTGTGGGTGCCCCTCAGTGCAATGAGCGTGACAATCTCACTCAAACAAATGAAAACTCTCTCAAACAGAATGAAACACAGAAACAACGGATAACAACACAGAAACAATGGATAACCACAGAGACACAACAGTGGACCAGAACATGTGGACTCGACTCGCTCCAAGAACCATGTACAGACGCTGGCATGGCAGCACACTCCGCTCCAGCCCAGGACTCACAGGTACAAATGGGGTGTCGAGGCTCAGATGTGCAGGGATGGTGAAGCAGTGCTCTGTGTAAGACTCTCTAGACGACTACGTGCAAGATAAGATGGAACTATCCCAAAACGACTACTGATATGTACAACCATAGGAGCCACCAACAGCCCATAAATGTCCAGCCAGCTAAGTCTATCTCCACACTGAGTGGTGGTGGTGACCTGGCCACAACGTCCACTAGACCACCGTAGGTACCTGCCACGTGTCACTCCCAGCCAAAGGGTCCGTCCAGTGTGAACCAGACCAACTGTAGCTAACTGTCCAACTGCCTGTCCTGTGAAGTGACACTGTAGCAGGCTACAGGTTGCCCGCCACAAGACTGGTCACCGTCTCGGTGAGCCAAAACTGAATGAAACTGCAAAAGTAACTATATGTACCATGAAAGATGAGGTAAGAGCATAGTCCTGTCACCCAAGGGAAAGGGTCGTCCCCACTGCTGCTCCAGAAGCTTCCGGATCGGGAGGAGCCATCAGATCAATAGTGTAACCATGCGGTTGCTGTCCTGTGCTTTGCATACCTTGATTTCCTGTGGTTGTACCAACCATCTGCTGCACAGCGGATGGGAGTACCTGCCCTGAAGTGAACTCCGGACGCCTAGTAACGCAACCATGGCGGTGTGCACCAGTAGCACCATCACAGCAAGGAACACTCTGGCTCTGCATGTGTGGCATCTGGATCTGAGACTCTTGTTGAGTGAAGTACTGGACCTGGGGCTGTGGGTAGTGTCCCATGAACTGCTGAGAGGGCTGAGAGGGACCTGCTGGGTAGTGTCCCATGAACTGCTGAGATGGCTGAGAGGGACCTGCTGGGTAGTGTCCCATGAACTGCTGAGAGGGCTGAGAAGGACCTGTTGGCGTTGCAAAGGTGGCTGGACTCTGGACCTATATCCCTGGCCTAGTCCATCCATATCCCACAGTAGCCTCGGTAGGCCTGTTATCATACATAAGCATTTCTTGAAATCCTTGCACCTGTGCTTTGAGGTCATCAATGATTCTCGACTTTATCTTCAATGCCTGTTGTAGTGCAAAAATCGTTGCATCTCGATCTGCGATGGCACTCTCGGCAACTCGCAGGGATCCCTCCATGGCTGCGTATGTGGCGGAGTGATGCTGGTGGGTTGCAGCTAGCTGCTCCACGCCTCGCTCGATGGTGGCAATAGCAGCTCTGGAGTCCTGAAGCAACTTCTCTGAAAGCTGAAACAGAGAAGTGGAGTCGGTCCTACATGAAGATCCCTCAGATGGATGTGATGCTGGAGGGCGCACATGAGGCATTGCGGGCGAGCTAAAAGTAGGTGCACATGGTGGCACAACCGGCGAGCTAGAAGTAGGGACACTCGGTGTAGCAGGTGCTTCAGAGATTGTTGTTGTAGGTGCAGCGAGTGATATGTTGACCGGTGTATGAGTGAAGATGGGAGAAGAAGGAAGAGGATCCTGTATGGGTGAAGTGACCATCCTCTCTTGAGGAGCGGCAGTAGACACTGGTGTCGGCACAGCAGAACCAGGTGTAGCAGTGGACGTATGACGCTGAAGATGTACCCTAGTCTGCTGTCTCTCAGAAACTGGCAAGGAGAGTAGAGACTTCACTGTATCCTTCATCACTTTCGCCTTGATCTTCTTTTTCTTGGTGACTGTGGGATCTACTTGCATGCTCACGGGTTTCCTTTTCCCTTTCGAGGTTCCCTGTTCCTCATCCACTTCATTTATGTTGATAGGTATGTTTATGATCCATGCCAAGAGAGGCGCCGCAAAACATCTAAAAGTTAACTGCACAGACTGCACTTGGGCCCGAAATCTTTTAGCCCTAGACAGCAGAGAGCTGAAGAGAATTTGGTGGAATCCACATGGGATAGTGTGGATTAAACAGTATAGCCCGTCGCAGTGGGAGAATGTAGTGAGAATATCTGTTTGTACCTTGTCTTCTTTGGCATCCCGAGCCAGAAAGTAATACCTGAAGATTGCGAGAAGCCGTCTGTTTCGCTCATAATTTGGGTGATCCGAGCTCAATAGCTCTTTACATGCTTGAATTGTCGCGTCCTTGGGCAACAAAGAGAAAGTGCGAGTAGTAGACTTCACAGCTGGAAAGTTGGTCATACCCATGGCATGGCCAAGCCTTGTAGCTGTTAGCTTGTGGCCCCGGACCTTTGGAAAGTTTTTCAGCAGTTGATGTATCAGTTCTGCTGGAATAGTATCAGGTAGATTTGCATCAGCCAATTCTATGAGACCCAGAGTCCGTAGCTGAGCAGTCGAAAGCACCTCACTGAGAGATGGTCGAGGTTGCTGCATATGAAAATGTAATGAAAATGCTGTGCGATTTTTTGAAGAAGCAGGCCTCTTGATCTCATGAGTGATAATTTGCGGCTTTTCTTTTTTTTGAGCCACCTTTGATTGTTCCTCTGGATCACTGGAAGCACCTGACTTTGAATTTACATCTGAATCCTCAGATGCTGTTGAGTCTGCTTTGTAGCTTTCATCACTTGGGTCACTGGAGGTAAAGTCATCTATGTCATGGCTGCTGCCGCTTGCAGATACTTCATCTGCTTCGCTCTCTGATTGTTCAACCCGAGCTTTTCTCCTCGTCATCTCTACCTTTTTCTTGCTACCCTTGCCAAGGTGAGGTCTGATGACAAACAAAGGATGACAAACAAAGCCGCTGAGTAGCCAATGGTAAAGTAGTAGGATGCAGACAATTTAGATTTCTCCGGCTAACTCGTTAGGCTGGGCGAGTAATTTAAGGTAGGGTAAATTCGAACCAGGCGAAAGAGGGCGGTTAGGGCGAGAGGGTGCTGGGAGAGGGTAGGGGTGAGAGGGGAGGATAGGGGCGAGAGGGGGTGCGGGAGAGGGTAGGGGGCGAGAGGGGAGGACAGGAGAGGGTAGGGGGCGAGGGGTGAGGATAAGGACGAGAGGGGGGATAGGGGCGAGAGAAGTGCGGGAGAGGGTAGGGGCGAGATGTTTGGATAGGGGCGAGAGGGGAGGATAGGAGAGGGTAGGGGGCGAGGGGTGAGGATAGGGACGAGAGGGGTGTGGGAGAGGGTAGGGGTCGAGTTTTAGGATAGGGGCGAGAGGGGGTGTAGGAGAGGGTAGGGGGCGAGTTTTAGGATAGGGGCGAGGGGGAGGATAGGAGAGGGTAGGGGGCGAGAGGTGAGGGTAGGGGCGAGAGAGGGGGGATAGGGGCGAGAGGGGGTGTATGAGAGGGTAGGGGGCCAGTTTTAGGATAGGGGCGAGAGGAGAGGGTAGGGAGCGAGGGTATAGGGTAGGGGCGAGAGGGGAAGCTGGGAGAGGGTAGGGGCTAGAGGGGTTTAAGTAAGGGTAGGAGGCAGTAGGTAGGGGCGAGGGGTTGGGAGACTAGGGTTTATTAAGGTCTAATGGGAGCTAGCACAACAGTAGCAGAGTGCTAGCAGATACAAAGATAGGATAATTTTGAGCAGGTACGAAGAGAGGACTCAGATAAAGAAGGGTATTAAGGCTTGCACTGATCATTAGTAGCCAGCTTTGGAGCACCAAAGAGTACTTTCCCCCTTTCTTTCTTTCTGCAGCAAAGCTAAAAGTTTATTTGCACCAAAGGTTTTTTTTTTTTGCGGCAATTGGAATCAAAAGTTCTTTGCCAAAACTCTGCCATATTCTCTATATAGACAGCCTCAATCGTCGTCTAAGCAGTCGTCTAAGCAGAATGCCCAAGTAGATTCCACTTTCTTCAACTGAACAAAAAAAACACTCTGACTAGAAGCTTGACTGATAGCAGCAGTTTGGAAGGACCTTAATATTTGACTGCAATAACACTTAGCATAGAAACAATTAGAGGAGCGACTGAACTGTTGAAGTTCCGATAATACCCAATTACCAGGAGGACTGAGTGGAGAAAAGATATCTTAGAGGAGAGGTGGAAACTTACAAACATAGCAAAAACTGAGACAGTAACAGAACATCTATTCTGGTGGAAAGCTAGAGGGGAGGAGAGAAATGGGCCATCGAACCTACAGATGGCGGAAAGTTGCATACCCTTTACTCAGAGGAGTAATAGCACTTGATTCTGGAGCCATTTACCAGTGGCAAAGGGACGCCTTCCAAAGTGACTAACTGGACAGCCCCCTGTGGCAAAACCTCCTGTACTCTAAAGGGCCCTTGCCAAGCTGGAACCAGCTTCTTTGCTTTTTTCAAATATTTTGCCTGATAGAGTAGCACCAATGTGCCTTGCGTTATTTTTGGCTTTCTGAGGTGGCGATCATGCCACGCTTTGCGACGAAGTTGTTCCGCTTGCAGAGCACGAGAAGCTAAAAGGCGGCTTTCATCCAATAAGGTGAGACGGGAGATAGAGGCAGATTCCATGCCCCCACTTGCACGCAGACTGCCCACCCTAGGGGAACCGGAGTTGAACTCAAATGGAGCTATGGCTTCCAAACCGAAAGCGAGTTGAAAAGGCGTTTGATTCGTTGTTGCTTTGAAAGATGTGCGGTATGCCCAAAGAGTGCCGTGCACAGCCTGAGCCCACGATGCTGGATGGAGATGACATGCTTTCCTCAGTAGAGCGATCAGAACCTTGTTGGTGCTCTCGGCCTGTCCATTGGCTCTAGGATAATAAGAGCACGACTTGCGATGAAAAATATTGTAATTGGCCAGCAAATTTGAGATCATGTTATTGACAAAATGAGTGCCTCTATCACTGGTGATCTCTAAGGCACATCCAAATCTGCATAAAATATTTTCATATAAAAATTTGGCCACTGTATTACTGGTGCAATCTACTGTCGCTAGTACCTCTGCCCACTTTGTTGCATAGTCTGTAGCCACTAGCAGATATTTGCGATTACCTGGTTGAGCCGGGGGATATATTGGTCCCACAAAGTCCAAACCCCATCTCTCAAAAGGTAGCCATGCCATCGAGACCTGCAAAGGACGGTTGGATTGCTTACTCGGCTTCGGCCCACATCTCTGGCACACATCACAAACCTTAGAATATGCTATTGCATCCTTAAAAATGTAGGGCCACCATAGACGACTCTGTAGTATCTTCTGAGCAGTGATGTGACCAGGATAATGGCCACCAGTGGGACCATTGTGGGCATCCTCCAGAATATGCTCCACCTCATGAGGCGAGACACAACGCTTCAGAACACCATCTGGTCCCGCTTTGTAGAGCTGGCCCCCGATCAGAGTGAAAGGCCTGGACTTCAACAGCAATCTCCTCTTTTGCAGTGGGGATGCCCTCTCTGGGTACAGCCCAGTAGATAGAAAATGTAGGACCTCGTCGTACCATTCCGGTGTTGTATCTATTTTAAAAAGACTGCTATCTGGAAAGTCATCCGCAATCCCGGTAGCTTCTTCGCCTGTGTAAATGCGAGAGAGGTGGTCAGCCATTACATGATGCTTACCAGGACGGAGTACCACTTCAAAATCAAACTCCTGGAATAGGAGGAGCCATCGCCATACTCGACCTGCAACCTGTGGCTTATTAAGCAGATAGCGCAAGGAATGGTGATCAGTGATAACTATGAAGTGGACCCCTAGCAAATAGTGACGAAATTTGTGTAGAGCATACACTATAGCCAATCCTTCCCTCTCTGTGGTGCTATAGTTTCGCTCTGCTTTGGTGAGCAGGCGACTTGCATAATGTATAGGGCGATCCAAGTTGAACTCTTTGCTAGGCTGAGTCAGCACACCACCCACAGCCAGCAGACTGGCATCTGTATGCACATGAAAAGGTAGGGCCCAATCCGGGGCAACTAGAATAGGCGCTTCAGTGAGACGTTTTTTGAGGTATGCAAATGCTTCAGCCTCAGGTGTTGACCACCGGAAGGGAACAACAGCACTGGTGAGCCGGGTCAATGGTTGAGCCACCTGTGCATACATACGTATAAACCTGCGATGATAGCCGGTGTGGCCCACAAAGCTCTGAACACCTTTGGGATTTATGGGAGGAGGTAACTTCAAGATGGCCACTATCTTCTCCGGGTCCGGTGCCAAACCTTGAGCAGACACCACATGGCCCAACAGTGTGCCCTCTGTGACCAAAAAATGACATTTGTTCGGATTGAGCTTCAAACGTGCCTCTCTGCACCTGAGGAAGACTGCAGAGAGCTGAGCAAGATGCTCCTTTAGATTTTCTACTGGGGTCGAACATTGAGCACCCGAGAAGGTGGAAAAGTCATCCATGAATATGCGAAGGTGATCAGTAAGCAAAGGACAAAAGATGAGATATACTATGCGATTGAAAGAAGGCGGTGCATTTTTAAGCCCAAAAGACATCCTAGTGTAGATGAAAATACCCCAGGGAGTCACAAAAGCTGTTTTGATTTGGCCGTCAGGATGTATTCCTAAATGATTGTAGCCGCTGAACCCGTCCATAAAACTATACAGTACATGCCCAGCGACATCTTCGAGGACTCTCTCAGTAAAAGGTGTCGGAAATCCATCCGGGATTGTGACCTTATTCAGAGCCCGATAGTCGACACAAACTCGAATTTTGTTGGACTGCTTCTTTGGGGCAATAACCATAGGAGACAACCATTCTGAGTGCTCTACGGGTACAATAATACCTGCTTCTTGCATCTTTTCCAACTCGATTTTGACTGGTTCTGCATACTTGGGATTCAGTTTGTAAGCACGTCCTCTGACCGGCTTAGTCCCCCTCAACCAGAGGAATTGTGTGGACTCCTAGCTCTGCTGGGATTCCTTCTAAATCGTGGTAAGACGAGGCAAACACATCTTTGAAAGAGCGCACGAAGGAGATTACCAGGTCGAGTAGAGCGGGGTGATCCCATAACCAAGTGGCTAATAAGATGGGCTGATGGCTGTCAGGGCCTCCTAGGTTGACCTCTCTGACGGGGTCAGGCGGTGCAGTTGTCGAGGCTCCGTCAGGTGGAGAAGATTGTGCCGCCTCTGTTAGCCTTTGGACATTATGAGCTGGCGTCTGATCAATGTTGAAATCAGCATACTCTTCATGCAACCAACCTGATGGAAGCTCTGCAAATGGTAAATCCTCAGATACCTCAAAAGTGCTCCGGCATGGGTGGAGAGTCAGATGGAGTAGAGGCTAAGGAGGGAGCTGGGGTGTTGGCCAACTCTTGCAAGGGAGACTTTTTTCCCCTTCTATGGTGGGTTATAGGCTCACCCAGGCCGACGGTTTCCATCAAGGGACACTCTGAAGGATGGGCACCAGAGACCGGTCCACTTGGAGAGACCGGTCCACTTGGTTCTGAATCACTTGGCTGACTGGGATTCTTGGTCTCAGGTGTAGCTTCAGATGTAGGATCAGGGGGATAGGGTGAATCTGTTGGCAAAGGTTGAAGAGAGACTACATAGCATTGCATCGAAGAGGTGGCCTCTAACCACTGCAGTAAGTCTTCATCGGACCCATCGGGAGGGACCGGCTGGTCCAAGTCAGGGTTGGACGCTACTGACAAAGAGCTATGCTGAACGACCGGATCCATACCTCCTTCGAGACGAATTTGTTGCATTGGAGAGCCAGGTGTATGTATCCACATGGCGTCGGTTCCCCAGTCGTGAAGTGCTTTCGTATGTCGCAGCCATGGCCTACCAATCAGCAAGGGATAACCTCCCTCTACCAGGGGAAGATTAACTACCACAAAATCCAAGTTAAAAGTGAAATCTTGTACCTTCAGAGGCACCTTGTCGACTATGCCCACTGGGTAGACTGTTCTCTGATCAGCCAATGTAACAGTGAAAGGAGCAGGTCGGGTAGGCTTTAGACCTAAGGCCATCATAGTGAATTCGGGCATCAAATTTATTCCAGATCCTCCATCAACGATGACGCCGGATAGCTGGTGCCCAAGAATAGATACAGTGAGGCGAGGACTTTTATAATCGGTGAGGGGAGCAGATGGATAGGAAATCAAATAGGACTCTGAGGGCTGTATAGGGAGGTGCCCGCCACTAGGCCCAGCCCCCGGGTACAGAGAATGAATGACTAACAAGGTGTCACTTCTAAGTGTTGCATCAAGCCTTAGCATGTCGTATAGTGACACCTGCTGAAAAGTATTTTTCAAGATGGCTTCTGCTGTGGGCTTGGCGCCTTCGAACTGGGCTCCTTTTGTGACCTTAATCTGTTCCAAGTCAGCCACTGCTTCTAAGAAGGCTCCATCAATGTCAGATAACAAGGAAGTTGGTTTGCTCTGAGCAATTGGGAAGGACTTGTCCTTTGGGTCAGGTAGACCAGAGTGAGGAAGTGGAGACTGGCGAGGTGGACCTGTGGGTAGACTGAGACCAAGAGCTGCTCTTTGTGCCCGAGTAACGACACCAGCAGGCTCCTCCACTTGCAGAGGCTTAACCACATGAGTAGCAGGTGAAGATTGAGGAACGGTGTTCACAGTAATCAAATTTATCTTCGGAAAGGTGAATTCTGGTTCTGAGTCGAGCCTGAAGACGTGGATGCCCTTTGCTTGGGACAATCTTTACTGTAGTGATCCTTCGAATCAGGTCAATGACGACAAGGAGGGGACCCCTCGGGTAAAGGACACTTGCTCTGATAATGCCCATATTCTCCGCATCTGTAGCAGAGTATGGGCCGATTGGAAGGACGAAACGGGGGACGAGGTGGTTGCTGCATGGAATTTGAGGCTGAGGTGTAGAAACTTTGGGGAACTGAGGGAGTACTGGCATGGTAAAAACTGTGGGGTGCAAAGTTGTTGTGCATACCTTGCTGCATAGGGGGTGTTGTCAGCAGAGGAGGCAACTGGTTTTGATGGCCGTAGGGTGAGACCATGTTGGATGCAGGTGCTAACCCTTGTTGGAGAGAAGGACCAAGATTTTGTTGTATTTGACGCAATCCCTTGAGGTAGTAACAATCCTTATCCTCATGTCCAGCTTTTTCACAGAAGTGGCAGTAAAACCGAAGGGGGCATTCCTGTGGTGGGTGCCCTGGAGAGCGGCATGAGCTACACCAAACCATAGCCTTAGTCTCTTGCTGACACTTTAGCTCTTCTAACTCGCGCTTAATCTGTTCCAATGCCTCATTATGTGTAGGCTTCTCTTGTCTAAGAGAGAAGGACCTCTCCTCTTGAAGAGCTCGTTGTAGCTTTAGGGATTCCAGTTCCCTATGTAAAGAAGTTAAAGGATCATTAGGACTACCTTCCGAGAACACAGAGGAAGTATCTATTTGAAGAGAGTTGTTGAAGAGCTTCCTAGCTCCCTCTATTCTAGTAGCAGCTGCGATGAACTCGTCGAGAGTGGCGTCGGGTCGGAGACTCTCTCGGAGTTTTTGCTGAGAAGTTTTGGGAAGCGCCTTCTCCACCCACTTTTTAACCATGAATTCACCGGGTTGTTGGGGAAGCTTGGCCACCAGCGACTTAGTTTTCGTCATAAGCTCCGCAAAAGTCTCCTCAGGTTTGAGCACCATGTTGGCCAACTCATCCAACACCTTCTCCTGGTAGTCACCTGGCCTGAAAGCTGCACAGAACTGCTGTCTTAAGGCTGCCCAAGTTGCAAAATGGTTCTCTGCAAATTGGCTGTACCATTTATCTGCTAGGCCATCCAGGGTGGATGGAAATAGTACCAAGTAAGCATCTTCTCTGTTCAGCCCACGTCCCCTACAGAGAGATACAAATCTTCTTGTATGGTCGTCAACATCTTCTGAAGACAGCCCTTTGAATGTAGGGAACTTGATGTTCACCTTGGCCAAAACACTAGCTAGTGGCTCCATGATTCCTTGCTGAGTCTGTTGCACAGTAGCTTGTTGTAGAAGAATAGGAGAGAGCTTTTCCGAAGAAGGTGATCGCGAAGATGGGGAACCTGATGAAGGAATGGGTGATGTGATATGTGGAGGTATAGGTGATGAGGTTGAAGGATTTCTACAAGGTGTCAAAGGTCGTCTTCTGTGATAGTACTTCAGAGGGCTCAGTAGTGGGCTTTGACGCTCAACTGACTTCCTTGTATGTGTCATACAGTGACCTCCAAACCAACCAAGCTTTGGGCTGAAGACTAGTCTAGACTCTACTAGATCATACTAGACCAGACGAGTGTCTAGACCAGCTGGACCAGGGACGAGGAGGACTAGACCAGGGTCTAGACCAGACAAGTGACTAGACCAGCTAGACCAGGGTCGAGGGGGTCTAGACCAGAGAAGTGACTACAACCAGCTAGACCAGGGTCGGGGGGGTCTAGACCAGAGACGAGGGCAAGCTGGACCAGGGCGAGAGGGACCAGACCAGCGAGGCGAGAGACTTAGACTGCACAGGCGAAGCGAAGAACCGAGCTACTCAACAGAGTGAGACTTCAGTTGAGGTCCCACCGTGATCGCCAAAATGAGAGCACCTGTAGCGCGGATAATGCGTCGTGCTCTCTACAGTGTGGGTGCCCCTCACTGCAATGAGCGTGACAATCTCACTCAAACAAATGAAAACTCTCTCAAACAGAATGAAACACAGAAACAACGGATAACAACACAGAAACAATGGATAACCACAGAGACACAACAGTGGACCAGAACATGTGGACTCGACTCGCTCCAAGCACCATGTACAGACGCTGGCGTGGCAGCACACTCCGCTCCAGCCCAGGACTCACAGGTACAAATGGGGTGTCGAGGCTCAGATGTGCAGGGATGGTGAAGCAGTGCTCTGTGTAAGACTCTCTAGACGACTACGTGCGAGATAAGATGGAACTATCCCAAAACGACTACTGATATGTACAACCATAGGAGCCACCAACGGCCCATAAATGTCCAGCCAGCTAAGTCTATCTCCAAACTGACTGGTGGTGGTGACCTGGCCACGACGTCCACTAGACCACCATAGGTACCTGCCACGTGTCACTCCCAGCCAAAGGGTCCGTCCAGTGTGAACCAGACCAACTGTAGCTAACTGTCCAACTGCCTGTCCTGTGAAGTGACACTGTAGCAGGCTACAGAATGTAAGGTAGTGGAGTATCTGAGGAGGGATGGAGCTCTATCTCTAGGGGTATATGCATGTCTATATGCTCAAGGTAGTACAATCATGAGAATGCATCAAGCTATCTAGCTCCATCCTGTACTAATGGGGGGATGTAAGATGTGGTACATGGGCGGGTTTGGTGCCAAGGCTACCCGGATGAAAGCTGTCGAGTCGGCCCTCATCTGAGCCACTCGCTCCTCAGTGGCACGGCGCTCCCAGGCTCGGATCTCCTCGATGTGTCGGTGGTGGGAGCTCGCGCCCCTGTAGCCTGTGACTCGTGGTCGTCGTCTAGCTCGGTTCACCTCCACCTGTGGGAGTGTCACTCCCCTCTGAGTGTCTGGTGAGGGAGGGGCGGAAATCCTCTGAAAGAAGTCTGTGAGCTGCGACTGTCTTCCCTCTGTCTGTGTAGCTGTGTGTGCCTGTAGTAGTGTGTCTCGATGGCTCTGTATCTCTAGTAAGAAACGTCCGAGCTGTCTCTGATCTCGAGATTCCATGATCTCTCGGAGAGTGGGCTGTCCTCTGAATAAGGCCTCATACCTGCCTCTGATCTCAGTGTATGCTCTGCATCTACATACAAAGAGAGAGAGAGAGAGAGAGAGAGAGAGAGAGAGAGAGATGAGATTAAATGTGATATTAACGTCTTAAAAAGGCCATCTATCAGACCAATTTGTTACAAAATGGTGAATCGAATACCATGTCTGGGTAGTAAAGAACTACAACAAAGATACTACTACTAAAATCCATCCTCAGTCTCCGTCGATGCTGTGGAGCCCCTCTCCTCAATCGTGGCCGTCTGGATCTCCGTAGCTGGACTGCTTGGTTGATGAGAGTGCCAGTAGTGGTCGAATGAGTGTGGGCTGAGCTCTGCAGTGGTGGCTGCTCCATTGACTGTCCCATATCTAGTGAAAAGAAATTTGTAATCTGTCTTTGGGATTGTCTCTCTCTATCTCTCCCCAAGAAACTGTCTCTATATCTGTGTAACTCAAGTAGATATAGCCCAAGACATCTCTGATCCTCATAACTCATGACTCTAGAGAAAGGGCTGAAACCCTCTCTGAATAAGCAGTGGAAAAGGCCCCGTATCTCATAGTACATTGTGCAATGACATATGTAATGTAGCTCTGTCTCTGGCTCTAGCTTGCATAAGTGGCATACCCTACAGTGTTTTGGTATCCCTGTGAATCTATCAATCTCAATCTCCAGCTGATGTGAGGATGTGCATATCTACCAATGGCACACCTCAAACCATGAGACATATGTGTGTCCATGTAGTTGGGTCGAATCACAAACCCATCTCTTGTGAGGTGGAGAAGATGCTCTCTATAGAAAGCCATCTTCGTGTCCAACTCCTGTGGCGGCTCTATCGATGTTCTCCTGGTATCGAGCTCGATCAGGTCCTGAAGAATTAGTCTAGTAATCTCCACCCGTGTAAGAGACATCGAGGGTGCCTGAAGAGAGTATTGGAAAGGGGGCAGCCTGTCCATGGTGAATCCATGCGTCTGAAACCATGATGTCATCTGTGCATACGAGCATGAACTGTCCCCCTAAAGAGCTAACTGTTTGGAAGACTCAAGGGACAGTCTAGCATATCTGTCTCTAGTTGTATACCACAAGCTGTGCACAAAGGAGATTGATCTTGTAAGCGCCTCAATCTCCATAGGAGGGAGCTACGTCTGCTCGAATGATAGCATGCGGTACGGAGGCCTTGGCTCTGATGAGTCGAGAGATCATAGATACCGAGGGCCTCTCCATACGTCTCCAACCGTCTTGGCCTACAGAAGGTCCTCATATCTGCACCGCATACAACATAGCTCAGGCTACTATAGTATCGAAGAGCCATAACTTTGTCCGAGGTTCTTGGAACTGAACGTACGAACACATCTTCTCCAAGCCTCCCAATGCCGCATAAGCTCTAGTCAGTCTAGTCTCTGCTGCTTTCCCCAAAGAAAACCTTGGCCCAAGGAAGACAACTCGAGGTAAGTGTATGCATCTGTATACTCCACAATCTCCTGACCATATGTGAATCTCTTGATCCACTGTGGAGTGGTGTTATACACCATAACCCTTGGTTTTACCAAGGTTTACATACAATACACTATCCTCTGCAAAACTGTGTAATGCATCCAATTGTTGCTACATACCCTCTGGTGAGTCAGAGATCAACACAATGTCATTGGCATATAACAACAATGGGATCCACATCCGTGCCAGTTGGGCACCTGTATAATCTTCTCTGTCAATGTTATCATACACCTCATCAACATACATACCAAATGGAGTAGGAGACAACGGGCAACTTGCAGTGTTGTTCAATCGTGCCATGTGTGAGGAGTTACCTGAGACTTGGACGTTGTTTACTATTGTGCCTATCTGCAAAGTAGATGATCCTACAGAGCCTGGGAATTACCGCACTATTATGGTTGGGCACACATTGACACGGTTGTATGCATCCATTCTTCAGCAGCACTTGAGTAATTGGGCAGATGGTGAGGGTGTACGAGCAAAGGGTCAAGCCGGTTTCAGGAGGGGTTTCTCCACTCTTGATGTATTCTGACACTCAGAGCCATCATTGAGGACGGCAGGTCACATGGGAGACGGATTTATTGTAGCTTTGTGGAATTCCGCAAGCATTTGACATGGTACCGAGAGCTCCATTAATGCACAGACTACAAGAGATGGGGGTGCCATAGAGTTGATTTGAGGGATTATGGCTTTGTTCAGATGAGTGATGGGACATGTACGCACCCCGGAAGGGGTATCTGATTTAGTTCACTCTACTATTGGGGTGAAACAGGGCTACCCGTTGTCTCCTACTCTATTTGGTATGTATGCACAGAGAGGGTGACAGACGTGCCCATTGGCAGGGACGTGGATCTCATTCTTGTTATATGCTGATGATGTTGTGTTGATGTCTGACTCACGAGAGGGTATGCAGCGACATTTGGATGTACTACACAGTTTTGCAGAGGATAGTGGATTGTTTGTAAACCTTGGTAAAACCAAGGTTATGGTGTTTAACACTACACCACAGTGGATCAAGAGATCAGCACCTACTTTCACATATGGTCTGGAGATTGTGGAGTATACAGATGTATACACTTACCTCTGGGTAGTCTTTACTCCGCCGGATTCTTTTTGAGAAGAGCAGCAGAGACTAGACTGACTAGAGCTAGAGCTTATGCGGCTTTGGAAGGATTGGAGAGGATGTGTTCGATTGATGCACAGACTACAAGAGATGGGGGTGCCCATAGAGTTGATTTGGGGGATTATGGCTTTGTACAGATGAGTGATGGGACATGTACGCACTCCGGAAGGGGTATCTGATTAAGTTCACTCTACTATTGGGGTCAAACACGGCTACCCGTTGTGTCCTACTCTATTTGGTATGTATGTTGATGAGGTATGTGATTACATTGACAGAGAGGGTGACAGAGGTGCCCAACTGGTAATAAATCCCATTGTTGTTATATGCTGATGATATCGTGTTGAAATCTGACTCACCAGAGGTTTTGCAGCGACATTTGGATGCACTACACAGTTTTGCAGACGATAGTGGATTGTTTGTAAACCTTGGTAAAAACAAGGTTATGTATTAAACACCACACTACAGTGGATCAAAAGATCAGCACCTACCTTCACATATGGTCAGGAGATTGTGGAGTATACATCTGTATACGCTTACCTGGTGGTAGTCTTTACTCGGCCGGATTTTCTTTGAGAAGAGCAGTAGAGACTAGACTGAGTAGAGCTGATGCGGCTTTGGGAGGATTGGAGAGGAAGTGTTCGCAGGTTCAGTTCCACGAACCTAGGACAAAGTTATGGGTTTTTGATACTTTAGTTGCCTCTACTATGCTATGTGGGGTGCAGGTTTTTGACCTTCTGTAGGCTAGGATGGTTATGATCTCTTGACTCATCAGAGCCAAGGCCTCCGTACCCCACGCTATCATTCGAGCAAAGCTAGTTGCCTCTCTTCTGGAGAGTGAGGCGCTTACCATATCAGTCTCCTTTGTGCATAGCTTCTGGTATACTACTAGAGACAGATATGCTAGACTAGCCCTTGAGTCCTCCAGACAGTTAGCTGTCTTGGGGGACACTTCATGCTGGTATGCACGGACGACATCATGGTTGCAGATGCATGGCTTCACCATGGACAGGGGGCCCCCTTTCCATTGCTCTCTTCAGACACCCTCGATGTCTGTTACATGGGTGGAGATTACTAGCTCATTCGTGAGGATCTGATCCAGCTGGATACTAGGAGGACATGGATAGAGCCGCCACAGGAGTTGGGCACGAAAATGGCTTTCTATAGAGAGCATCTTCTCCACCTCAAACGAGATGGGTTTGTGATTCAACCCAGCTAAATGGATACACATATGTCTCATAGTTTGCGGTGTGCCATTGATCAGATATGCACATCTTCACTTCAGCTAGAGATTGAGACTGGTCGATTCAAAGGGATACCAGTAGACAAGATGGATACCAGCAGACAACAGGATATGCTGCTTATGCCAGCAAGAGCCAGAGACAGAGCTACATTACATATGTCATTGCACAGTGTACTATGAGATTCGGGGCCGATTCCACTGCTTATTCAGAGAAGGTTTTGGTCCTTTCTCTAGGGTCATGAGTTCTGAGGATCAGAGATGCCTTGGGCTATATCTACTTGAGTCACACAGATATAGACACTTTATTGGGGAGAGCTAGAGAGAGACAGTCCGAGAGACGGATTACAGATTTCTTCTCACTAGATATGGGACAGCCAGAGGAGCAGCCATCACTGCAGAGCTCTGCCCACACTCATTCAACCACTACCAACACTCTCATCAACCGAGGATTGGAGCTACGAAGATCCAGACGGCCACGATTGAGGAGAGGGGCTACACAACATCGACGGAGACTACAACAGAGGATTCGAGCAATACTCTCTCGACATCGAGAGTGGAGATGAGGATGGATTCTAGTAGTAGTAGTATTTTTGTTCTAGTCTTTTTGCACCGAGCCATGGTATCAGATTCACAATTTTGTATTAGTTTGGTCTCATAGGTCATTTTGGCCTTTTGAACACATTAATATAACATTTCATTTCATTCTCTCTCTCTCTCTCTCTCTCTCTCTCTCTCTCTCTCTCTCTCTCTCTCTCTCTCTCTCTCTCTCTCGCCACCCCCCTCGCGTAGCCTGCACTCCACTCACGCAAACTGCACCCTCCCTCACGCTGCGCATCCGCTACCCCCGCCTGCTGCTGTAATTCACGAATACAACCCCCCTCACGCTACGCGTCCCCCCCTCCCCCCCTCCTGCTGTGACAGCGCGCCCAACTCCCCCCCCCCCCCCCCCCCTCTCCCCTCGCCCCTCTTTTAGCCTGTAGGTACATACACCCGGCAAAATTCAAAAAATTGCATGAGGAATTTCCACAAGAATTTCCAGTCGGCTTTTTCGAATTTTCCGAACTTTTGAGATTTCAAAATCCTGCAATTTTCAGACCTGCAAGGATTTTACAAGAAATTTAGGAACTGCAGAACTCACATAAATTGCACATTGACACGTACAGAAAGCAAATATATGCCATGTGGGCTGAATGTGGAAACACATGTATGCATAATGCGGTGCGTATAGGTCGCTCTCTCCTCTCTCTTAGAAAGTGAATCAGATAAGTGAAACAAGAAGAATGGCGGCGCACTACATGGGCACAAGCAAGAGGATGACTGTCATTGAAAAGGGGTTGCAAAGCCCACATGGATGAGTGGAAGAAAGAGAAGAATTTAATTCTTGAATGGAAAAAGAGGGAGGAAAAGGCGAGGGAACTAGAACGCAAGGAGTTTCTGGATGAAATTCAAGCTCTAAAAGGTAGCATCTCAGCCCTTAGGAAGGAACTCGACGAAACCAAAGTGGGAGGACGCCTTGAAGATGGAGAAATTCAGCCATCAATGATCGATGAGTTGAATAGTATACGAGCACAAGTCAAAGAAATAAAGCAGGAAGGAGAAAAGAAGACCTCATGGGTGGAGGTTCTCTCCAAAACGCAAAAGAAGATGGATGAGGCTGAAAAATGGATTGAAGTTGTCAAGATGGGAAAGGGCAAGGAAATCCCGACTACACCTGACATCATCAACAAGACACTTGAAGAGGAACAACGAAGAAGGGTACGCGCTCTACACGTGAGAGTGACCGGCCTAAAAGATTCAGATAAGGTGGACCAAGAGGTGAAGAGCCTCATGTCCATGATGGGGGTGGAGAACCCCTCGCACACACAAGCTTGGAGAGTGGGCAAGAAGAGTGAAGGTAATGGGGAGAGTTCAAAAGAACGGGCTCTCATTTTGCGCTTTCCCTCCATGGAAGAAAAGAAAGACTTTTTAAAAAAGACTTTTTAAAGAAGAGGCCAACCCTCAAGAAAACAGGTATCTTTTTAGGAGATGATCTTACTCTCTCACAGCTTGCACATATGAGAGAGGTCATGCCAGAGATTATAGCAGCAAGGGAGAAGGGAAAGTTAGCTTTTTACAGAAATGGACGAGTAGTGATTACAGAGCACCGCTCTACATGACGGTGCGAGACCTACGGGACCACTCTCAGGATGGCGGTTTGGAACTGTAATGGTTTGTATAGACTTGATGTGGAGGCCTTTGAGGACAGCTTCGGAGACAGAGACATTGTTTTCTACTCAGAGACTCATCAGGCTCCAGGACAGTTGATGCCGCATATATTAGGATACAGATAGGAGACAGCTTGCCGGAAATGCACCAGATTTGCGCATGGGACTAGAGGATCAAGAGGTGTAGCAGTTCTTTTCAGAGAGGAGCTCCAACCACTATTGCACATAGTTCAGAGAGATGATCAGGCCAGATACTTGTGGGTGAGGCTGAGGGCAGAGACTGGACGTTTCTTGTACATCGCCATATGCTACTTTGCTCCCAGCACTTCAGTATATGCATCACCCAGAGGACAGTCTCCTTACTCTGTACTTGATGATGATATCTGGGAGTTCTCCAGAAATGGAGACATCATACTCCTGGGAGATTTTAATGCCCGTATAGGCAGCTCATAGACGGTCTTCTATGACACCTCAGAGGAGATGCTTAGAGAGTTAGAGCCAGAAGAGATGGGACTCGAGAGATGCTCACATGACAGAGAGCATACAGAGTATGGGAGATACCTGAGGGAGATGACGACTACTCACAGTTTAGCCATACTGAATGGCTTACCGACCTTCCCATTGTCTACAGGTTTTACTTGTTTTCCACATAGGCATGGGTCCAGCACTGTAGACTATGTTCTGACACATCCGAGCTTTATCTCTCACATTCAGGATTTCACAATGGGGCCCAGGCCTGTAGGGATAGCAGTAGATCATGCACTTCTGACATTATCAGTCTCCTTTGAGTACAGTACATCTCACGCCTCACAGGGTGGTAGACATCCACACTATACTTTTACACCAGAGACTGACTCAGTCTAGGCAGAGGAGATACGTAGGCTTTTATGCACATCCGAGCCAGTATACACAATGGAGGAGATCACATCTATGCTGACAGTGACATTACATGGGGCAGCCACAGAGGCATACCCACACACCCAGCCTGGTCAGAGACGTCATTCTGGGCACATGCCTCAGAACAAGTGGTATGATGAGGAGTGTCGACAGAGTAGAGCTCAGATACAGCGGGAGCTTACATTGGGAGTGATCACCTATAGAAAGTCTCGTATTGCTACGACGACTAGTGCGATGGAAGAAGCGAGCTTTCTTGGTCCAGATTGAGCAAGATTTATATCAGCTCTTCCTTCGTAGAGATTCAGGAGAGGCTTGGCGTCTATTCCATGAGAAGTCTCCCCCACCAGTGATTACTTCTACAGACATATGGGGGCATATGCAGCATCTTTATACACTGTACCTGGACAACCACCACTACCAGATCCACCACAGCCATGTCCGGCTATGAGCACCTTCTTTACCATTGAGATGGTAAAGGAGGCCATTGATAGGATGAAGACCAAACGGGCACAGGATCATGATGGTTTGGTAGCAGAGCACATTATACATGCTGGGGATTTGCTGGCAGAGATGCTTGCACGGTTATTCAACCGTGTCATGTGTGAGGGCTTCCCTGAGTCTTGGAGATTATCTACTATTGTACCTATTTTCAAGACAGGAGACCCCACAGTACCGGGGAATTACCGTACTATCATGGTAGAACACACATTGCCACGGTTATATGCATCCATCCTTGAGTATAGGCTGAGCAGTTGGGCAGAGATTATGGGCATACGGGCACCTGGGCAGGCTGGTTTCAGGAGGGGTTTCTCCACACTAGATCATGTCTTTACACTCAGAGCTATCATTGAGGAGGGTCGAGCACATGGTAGACGGATATACTGCAGCTTTGTAGATTTCCGCAAAGCTATTGACACAGTACCGAGGGCCAGATTGATGCGCCCGCTTATAGAATTGGGGGTACCCACAGAGCTGATATGGGGGATTATGGCATTGTACAGTTCAGTGATGGGTCATGTACGCACATCAGAGGGGATATCTGAAATAGTTTACTCCACTATCGGAGTGAAACAGGGATGCCCACTGTCCTCTACTTTATTTGGTATGTATGTTGATGAGGGCTCTGATTATATTGACAGAGGAGGAGATAGAGGTGCTCAGCTTGCGGGGACATGGATCCCTCTTTTATTATATGCTGACGATATTGTGTTGATGTCAGACTCACCTGAGGGTATGCAGAGACATTTGGACGCATTGCATAGTTTTGCAGAGGATAGTGGATTGTCTGTCACCCTTGGTAAAACCAAGGTCATGGTATTTAATACCACGCCACAGTGGGTTAGGAGATCAGCACCTACTTTCACATATGGGCAGGACAATATGGAGTACACTCATGCATACACATATCTTGGGGTCGTCTTTAGTGGACCGAGGTTCACACTGAAAGTGGCAACAGACACTAGATTGACTCATGCCTATGCAGCCCTAGGCGGTTTAGAGAGGATTTGTTCGCAGGTTCAGTTCCAGGAACCCCGAACAAAGCTCTGGCTTTTCAACACTTTGGTCGCTTCAGTTATGCACTACGGGGTTCAGGTTTGGGGACCGTCTGTTGACAGTGCTGGATGGAGTAATATGGAGAGACCCTTGATATCTATGATTTCTAGGCTGATTAGAGCCAAGGCCTCAGTCCCACATGACATCATACGAGCGGAGCTGGCTGCCCCACCTACGGAGGTTGAGGCTCTCACCAGATCAGTATCATTTGTACACAGCTTATGGGACACCACCAGGGACAAGTATGCCAGGCTTGCTCTTAAGTCATCTACAGCGTAACCGCGAAACGCGTTTCAGCAGGTCTGAAACGCGAAACGGGTGAAACGGTTGAAACGTTTCACCTGCAAGGTGAAACGCCTCGAGTGAAACGCCTGAAATAAAAAATTTCCTTTAGAGAATTTGTCCATTAAATAGTTATTTATTTATTATGTGTATGCTATTTCAAGGTTAACATAGTATGTGTTTCTACTCACTGCACTATGAACACCTATTTTGTCGATACATAACCTCTATATATACACAAAATTGGTGTTTCGGTCAAACGTTTCAGTGAGACCTTAGCCTAGAGTGAAACGTTTCGGGGTGAAACGTTTCGCGGTTATGCTGGTCATCTAGACACATCATGTTGGTATGCACAGATGAGCTCGTCGTTCCAGAGGCATGGTTTCAGCATGGATAGGCTGCCCCCTTTTCAGTATTCTCTTGATGCACCATCTTTGGCTCTTACACGGATGGAGACTACTACTCATTTAACAGGATCTTATCCAGCTTGATAACAAGAGGACATTGATAGAACCATCACAGGAGTTGGGTACGAAGAGGGTTTTCTATAGAGAGCATCTTCTCCAACTCACGACAGACGGATTTGTCACACGGCCCAGTTACATGGACACACATCTATCTCACGGGTTACGATGTGCTATAGGCCAGATTCGCACATCTTCACACCAGCTTGGGATTGAGACAGGTAGATTCAGAGGCATACCAGCAGACACTAGGATATGTCAGTTATGCCATGCAGAGCCAGGGACAGAGTTTCACTACATATGTTGCTGCACAGTCTACTATGAGATACGGGGACGGTTTCATTGTTTATTCAGAGATGGTTTTGACTCGTTAGATAGAGTCATGAGATATCAGGATCAAAAATGTCTCGGATTATTCCTATTTGAGATACAGAGACATAGAGACGTTCTATTGAGTGGGCAAAGACAGAGACAGTCGCAGAGACACATCTCAGATTTCTTCAGCCTGAGTACCACAGAGGAAGAGGGGACACCACCATCACAGAGCTCGGTTCCCACCCATACACACACCAGCGGTACTCTCATTGATCGAGCTATAGAGTTAGGGAGATCGAGACGACCGCGAATGACGAGGGGAGCCATGCAGCACCGGCGGAGATTGCGGCAGAGGATCCACAGGATTCTAGCACGACACCCAGAGTGTCGATCAGGATAGGCTTCATGCTATTGCTATATTGTATCATGGTGACACTTATCCCCACTTTGTACCTTTCTGGCATGATACCATTGATCAGCCTACCAACCACCCATAGGAGTCGGTAGCACTCCTATCAGTTTCTTTGTTTGTAGTTTTCTTTGTTTGTACGCAGACTTGGTACTAGACTCATCATTGTAATCAGTTGGTCTCACAGGTCATTTTGGCCTTTTGTAGACGTTAATATATCATTGCATTTCATTTCATTTCAGTTCTCTCTAGCCACGCTGGCTGTTTCTCTCTCTTCCCTGCTCTCTCTCTACAGCCACACTGGCTGTTTCTCTCTCCTCGGTTCTCTCGCTCCACTGTTACGCGACAATGTGCACAGACAATTCTTTGTTCTATGTATGCTTTTACACACTACAAAACACACTGACTGTCTTTCTCTCTTTATGGTTAGAGAGAAGTGATATTTTCTCTCTTCTTTGTCTTTCTCTCTGCATCGACAAGGAAAATTAGTAATTTTCTGAGTTTTGTGTAAAAAACAGTTCCAATGATTTGGAAAACCAGCAAAAGTACTTACCAAATCGCTCTTTTTTAACACACTTTTACAAAATCAGAGAGGTCAGATCACAAGCTTCTATATTTTTTACTTAAATCGGAAAAATTGCATAGATTAATTTTCAAAATTCTGATTTTTCCTGAGAAAAGCAGCAAAAACAGAACTGCACCATGAGAATTTCTTTAAAAAATTTCTTTAAAAATCAGTAAACACTGTGAAAAATGTCACCTGCACAATAGCATATGAGAAGAAGATAAAATATGGAACTTTTGTTAAAAGCTGCATCTGAACAGTTCGCCCCAATCAACCAATGCTCCATAGGTGTGCACGAGGTCCAACTTGTAGCCAAACCGGCTCTGACATCGTAAAACACAGCCACAGGAGGATGTCTTGGCTACACGGACCGCCTATGGACACGCGTCGGATGAACCACCCGACCATAGCCACCATTCGACAACACCCCCATGCTGGGCCAACATCCGAGAATGTAAGCATGCACCCATAAGACCGGGCGTCCCACACCACCTGGCCTCACCTCTTCACAGTGACCTCGCGGGCTAACGACAGGCACTTGGCTAGTGGGGGTCGGTAACTACAAATGAGGCCTTGGCCTCCTTTAATAAAAGAGACACGCCACACTAGCCGGGTTCACACTACATCTGTCCAAACACTAGACACCCATCCCGCTGGTGTCATAGACTAGATCTCCTCTCATGTGAGCGGGACATAACATACATACTACTAGAGACATTATGCCTTGACTGTTAGAAATAGATTGCGCTGAATAGGAATAGCAGGCAATTGTATTGATTTCCATACTTAACAGACACCCACACAGTTGCACAGGACTTTGAGATTACACCACTGCTTTGGATAAAGATGACACGGGACTTTTCTCAAACATGGGATATAGTGCAAAGCAACAAGGAGGGAAACCACAGAGCCTTTCACATGGTCAGAGAGGAGCTCATGGCATTAATATTCAAATGCCCTATAAGCACCAGTTTTCATCAATCAAAGCGCAAATCCAAGACAATAAGAAAATAATCAATTTGTATGTTACAAGTCTTACCTTATCTCGTACAAGACTTTGGCCACACCAATGTGCTAATGGTGGAACAAGTAGTCTACCTGCCCAGGATAAGAAGACAAAAATCTACTATCAGCTCAATATTTCTGGAAACCCAAAAATGGATAAGGCTGTCACACTATAATAATACCAGATTTTGAGGTTTTTAAACCAAAAGCTTTTGAAACAAGTTGTGTTGATATTGACACTACTGGTGAAGGAAGTGGTGGTGGAACCATCTGCTGAGAGAAAAAAATAAAAATAAAAAAATGGCTCGACCACGATGGCCCACAAAGCAGCAAATGAAGCAAAGACTTGCAGGAAGTCCTGAATATGAAAAACCAACATATATGGATTGCAAATTCCCAATCGCTTCCAATAAAAAGTACCTTCATTCTTTTCCGTGCTGATGTCACCGAAGAGGGGACATTACTATCATGACTTTGGCCACTACAATTCTCTTTTGAGCTATCAGGGACAAGACATGGATCTTTCCATTCAAAGGCTTCATGTTTTTCCGAAGACTGCAAAGCGCATCAAAAATGAGTGCCTTCCTGAAAATTTTCAATGGTTGCAAATTTCAAACTTGTTTTTGGGACCACCCAAAGGGTGTTGCATAAGTGTTACTAGCCTAATTGGACTTGGCTTAACTTAAGCTTTTGCACCAGATTTTGATTAATAAATGAGATAGGAAACACCAGGTGTGCAAAAGCATTAACAAGAATTTCATCATCGCCAATGATCTCAATCAAATTTAAGCAGCACAAAGGCTAGAATAATGGAGCGGGTGCACTTGCAATGATGACAAGAAAAGAGGGTGGTGTATATGGCAGGTCTCATGAATGTACCAGAATGCAAGACCTGAATGTACCTAGCATCTAGCTGCAGTAGTTCTATGAGACCTGAACAAAAATTGATCAGCCCCTCTTTAAGGTGGATAGGTATGATAAGTGCAAGACGAAAAAAATGTTAAAACACGTTGTGCAGTATGAATAATCACCATTCACTACCAGTACGAAAAGCTCGTTAGGTATTGAGTAAAATAGACTTACATGTCTACTTACACATACTTGCATACATGTAAATGTATGTATACATGCATACATGCATGTATATACTATATACACACATGTACATGCATGTATTCATGATATGTACGACCACCCTATATACATGCATACATATGTGTGCGTATAATTAACAACCAGTACCGTATTAATTGTATGGTATGGGAAGACTGATAAATACACGTTCAGAATGCAACCTTGCACCTCTTCCAATGCTTTGCACACTAGTTTTGTGATCTGCTCATGTAGAGCACAAGCCATTGGTTGCACTTTTGGCACCTGCATGCTGGGGCACAGCACTCTCGTCAGGGCACCGTGCTCCTGTCAGTGCTTTCTGTTATTTATACTAAAAGCCACAAATACCTTTTCCATTTTGTGATGCCATGTAGCAGATGTCCCTCTTCTGAAGACTGTTTAGGTTGAACTGTTTGGTGGTGATCCTACCTCTATCAGACATGTTTTCCACAGATGGTTTTGAATAAAAGTCTGCAAGGCCCAACATATTGTATCTTTTTCATAAGTTCAATCCTAGGCTGTAGGGGCAATGTTGCACTTTGACTATTTTGGGAGAAGCTTGTTCATTTCATCCCAAGAAAAAATAAAATCAACAGAGTCATGAACACGTGCAATTTTGCATTTATGCATGTGAGTCTGCTCCCGTCTATTCCTATCATTAATGTCAGTATCTCCACATGCATATGCAGGTTTGCAAACCACCCATAATACACTTGTCCAAAAACGCCACAAAATACATATTTAAGCTCTCAATTAATGTCTCCACCAATGTAATCACCCACTGCCACAGTCCACCTTACAAGGGCAAAAGGGCAGTGGTTAAATTTCGGCTCGCTTGTATGCGTGTAGGTGCAGCTGACCTGCACAGCCGGTAACGGCGCTTTTTTGGGTGGGACCACAAGCTTTCAAAACATAAAGCGTAGCCGTCAAAGCTCTCTCAAGCGCACGTAGCCATCATAGCGGCAAGGGCCACGCCTCCTGGGCAGGAGGTGTCGTGTTCGACCTGGCCGTGTCCACTGTGTGCGTTGACTATTTGGTCAAAGCTTGCCAGCAGGTTGCGTTCAACCGGCAACCAGCTTGGCCTGCTTCGCCACGAGGGCTAGCAAGCCGAAATTTAACGAAATCCGGGGAGAAGAAGACTTAAGAGTATCTTTTTTCCCTTACATAGCAGTGCCATTTCATGAAAACGGCAGCCTCGGCATACTTGACACCTTGCACGGAGAGGACAGCTGGATTTAGGAATAAACAAAGCAGAATACTAATCTTATTAATGACATGGATTTTCTGAGTAGGGTGAAAAAGATACCATAGGTTCAGAGGAACGATTTGATCTTTGGAGCGAAAGTCTTCCTCTTATTTGGTGCTTTCCCTTCCTTGCTTTCTTAGCCTCGACGACTTCTTGTTTTGTAACGCTTATAACAGAGGAAATGAGTTCCTCTTTTTCACTAGCCCAGCTACAAGATTTTTCCACGCTCCTTGCAGAATTCTCAGGCCTAAGACCTGCAGAAGATAGATCCCTACCTTTCACATCCTCTGCAGAGCTAGAAGTATTTTTCCTCTTTTTTGAAGATGATCCACTCAAGGCTTTGCTCAACTTGTCCTTCCTAAGCTCTCTGTAGTTTGCCCAAGCCACCATAAGAGCTTGAATATATAATAAATTTGGATTCAAAGTGTAGCTCACCCTTCATTCTTTTGAGAAGGCTGCACAGTGGCCAAGTCAAGATTTCTGCTACACACTTTATCAGCTTTGGGACCAGCATCACCTGTTGCTTCACCCAAAGCATCATTGGCATAGTTCTTCTCCTGCAGTAAAATTCTGCATTTAACAAGCCCAACTTTTCCTAGCCATGTGAAAGAAAGGTTGACATGACAAAACTAGTGATTACAATCACATTATGACGAACATGTACTCCATCTTTGAATCTCAAAAGAGAGAAGCTTGTGAGCCTAAGTTTGGACCGATCCAGGTGACCCACCTCCCATAGTTGTCCTCCCTCACCTTAGCACCATCCTTGATTTTCTTCTCTGTAACAACTTCAGATTTCTTTCATCCTTTATTAGGAAGAAACAGTACGACACTTAAAATCGTGAATTAGCCTAGTGTTACAATCCTCCAGTCTCCTCGATCGTTGAGAATGCCCATTGCTATTTCGAGAAATGTCAAATCAACCATTTGAACCAGGACTGATGATGTTTGGACTACATCGAAAGCTTCCAGCACATTTTGCAGGAACATTACAGCAAAGCAAACAGTAGCCTCTTCTTTTTCTGCTCCATATAAGTAAAGAACCTACATAGTGGGATACATGATACATCCATCCTTGCCATGAGGATATATGTATAAAGACCGGAAACTCTGACACTTTTGCAACACATGCACGAAAGCTACATGATAAAATTGGGGGAGGGAAGAGCCAACCAGAATGCCTTTACTGTCAGCAAAGACCGTGCTCCTCTATGGTCAGTGGGTCCTGCCCGCCACTAAAGTAACAATAAATGTTTCAGTGCGTTTCGTTCTTTCGATGCGTATGGTTTCATTTCACTAAGAGATGTGAAGACAAAACAAATTGGCATTGCGGGGCTGTAGAATACATAGTACAAGCACTTTCAGAAGTAGCTAGTTATATATATTTGCATTTGAGCATATTATATTATAAATATGGTCAGATTTGCACCCTAAAATTCAATATCAAGCCATAAGTAACATGCAGTTTATGGGCGAGGCAAGAAGTGATAACATGTCACAGGTCCTTGTTAGCCTTACATGTGTATGCATGTGTATGTTCGAAACTGACAAATGAAATGCAATATAATGTGTTTTTAACATCTTCAAAAGGCCAAAATGACCAATGAGACCAAAAAGTTACAACGCAGTGAATCAAATACAATGTCTAACCTAAAATTCAATATCAAGCCGTAGGTAGCATGCAGTTTATGGGCAAGGCAAGAAGTGGTAACATGTCACAGGTCCTTGTTAGCCTTAAATGTGTAAGCACGTGTATGTTCGAAACTGAGAAATGAAACGAAATGCAATGTCTTTTTAACGTCTTCAAAAGGCCAAAATGTAACATGCAATTTATGGGCAAGGCAAGAAGTGGTAACATGTCACAGGTCCTTGTTAGCTTTACATGTGTATGAATGTGTATGTTCGAAACTGAGAAATGAAATGAAATGAAATGTTTTTGTAACGTCTTCAAAAGGCCAAAATGACCTTTGAGACCAAAAAGTTACAACGCAGTGAATCAAATACAATGTCTGAGTACCAAAAAAGAAAATGGTACTGAAAAAGGGATACAAAGGCTGGTACAAGATGCGCAGGGCGTACAATCCACAAAAGAGCTAAATCACAAGAGATCCATCATCAATCGCTGGCGGACCTCATGAATCTCCTCCACGGTCACTAGTCTAATCAGGCGACGTGCATGTCTGGCCAAAGTGATCCTAATCCTCTAATGCAGACTCTGTCGATGTTGTGTAGTCCTCCGCAATCGTGGGTGTCTGGATATCCCTAGCTTGCTCGCTCAATCGATCAGCCTACCTTTGGTGTGAGCAGAATGTGAGCTCTGATGTGGTAGTTGCTTCTCTGCCTGCCCAAACTCCGCTCTAAAGAAGTCTGTGATCCGTGTCTGAGACTGGCTAGCCTCTCCTCTCATCATGCTCTCTCTCTGTCTGCGCAACTAGAGCAAAAACAGTCTCAAACATCTCTGGTCCTCATACCCCATGACTCTAGAGAGTGGTCCAAAGCCCTCTCTATACACACAGTGAAAGTGGCCTCGTATCTCATAGTAAACTCGGCAGTGGCATGTGTAGTGCAATTGTTATGTCCCGCTCACAGGAGAGGGGATCTAACCCAGATGCCGTCAAGATGGGCGTCCAGTGTCTGAGCGGACGTAGTGTGAACACGGCTAGTGTGGCCGGCCATTATTAAAAAAGGGAGGCCAAGGCCTCAATTGCAGTCATCGACCCCCACTGGCAGAGTGCCACTGGTTAGCCCGCGAGGCTACGAGTGCGCAAGGTCACCTCGAGGAGGTGAGGCCAGGTGGTATGGGACGCTCGGTCTTACAGGTGCACGCCTACGTCCTCGAACGCTGCCCCAGCACAAGGGAGCTGCCGGATGGTGGCTATGTAGCCCGCGAGGCTAGGAGTGTGCGAGGTCACGTCCAGGATGTGAGGCCGGGTGGTACGGGACGCTCGGTCTTACAGGTGCACGCCTACGTCCTCGGACGCTGGCCCAACACGGGGAGCTACCGGATGGTGGCTATGGTCGGGTGGTTCGTCCAACACGTGTTTGTAGGCGATTCGTGTAGCCGAGAGATCCTCCCTCTTTGTTTCATGGTATCCAAGCCAGATTGGCTGCACGAGGGACGGTGTCCACACCTACAGATCGGTTTGAGTCGGGGAACCTCGCGTTCGCGTAATTTTTAGTAATTAACCGCTGAAATTGTGCGTTTTTCTTCTCATGAGCATGTTTGCAAGTGAAACTTAATGTGTTTTTCACTGATTTTTGATAGAATTCAGCAATTTAACACGTGGAAGTGCTCAAATCAGAGGATTTTTACTGAATTTACTGGTTTTCAATGAAAATCAGTGTATTTATCATTAACTTGCTGGTTTTAGATTAAAATTCAGCATATGGTATTCTTTCAAATCTCTCTGTCAAGTTCTCTATGCGAAGCATAGAGAGAGAGAGAGAGAGAGAGAGAGAGAGAGAGAGAGAGAGAGAGTCTTACCTCTCCCAGTTTACTATGGGGTTCTGACAGGAGTGGCAGGGAAGCCTTGCGTTGGTTGCACACAGAGGAAGGGAAGTGAAAGAGCAGCTTCTGGCGTGGCCAAAATTGCAACGTTGGCTCCTACGTGGGTAGCCTTATCACAAGACAGGCACCACATGCCAATAGAAAAGAACAAATTGAACAACTTTAAGCACTTCAAATAACAACTGAATTGAAATAGAGAGAGAGACATTTGACACGGAGTTGCGGAATTCCACCCCAGAGAGTATTGGCCCCAAACCTTGGCGCCCCTTTCGGTATTTCTTAATATTACTGCTGATTCGCAAAGTACAACAGTCCGGGAGCACCTCCTCTGATATGTGTGCGCTGAACAGTGCCAGAGGGGGCCCCCAAGGCTCATATTTAAAGGCCCAAAGCCTAAAAGCATCAAATATGAAAAGCTGACCCCAAAAAATCACTTTCCTAAAATTTCGGGATTTCCCTAAAAATCCGTTGCTAATTCCGGAAGGTCCGTACAGGTGCCACATCATCATATTTTGATGTGCAAAGTCTTTTGAGTGTGTTCTGCTTTATTTTTAATGCCTTTATGTCACTTGGGGCCCCATCGAATAGGGTCCTATAAGTTGGTGGAACTCTTCTTTAAAAATAGGCCACTCGTCAAGACTTTGTAAGTCTGTAAAACTTCTTCTTCTTCTTCTGCTTCTTCGTACGGTTTCTGATTTTAGAGTTTGGGTTTCGGGCGGAATTAGGGTTTCTGATTTTAGGGTTAGGGTCTCAACACAATTAGGGTTTCGGACACAATTAGGGTTTCTGATTTTAGGATTAGGATTTCGGACAAAATTAGGGTTTCTCATATCAGGGTTAGGGTTTCAACAGAATTAGGGTTTCGACACGAGCAGTTTGTTACATCTCCCCTTCTTGAGAGAGAGTAATCGTCGGCGATTACAGTATATCTGCGAAACAACTCAAGTTAGCTCAAAAATTTCCGAGGGTCATTCCGAGGGACAATCAATTTGTTGTTTTTATTAAGGAGTTAGCTTCTCCTTTCTGCTCTTTTGATCAAGGAGTTAGCTTCTCCTTTCGGATGTTTCGATCAACGAGTTAGCTTCTCCTTTCTCCAGATCGGAACTCGATATTCCGACGTTGTCAAATCAGCCATCACACCCGGATCGTACTCATCTTCCACGGGTGTCTTGATGCACTAAAATTACATACCCAGGCAATCTCATCCAATTAGAAATATTCAGTAATTGACACATCACAATGCAACACAAATGCTCACATATGCATGTTATAAGACACAACAAACAACGTTGCTGAGCACTCCCCCGAGACAAACGGCTCGCGGTCTGAAGCTACTCAACGACTACCTCGTCACTCCCTTCGCAAATAACGTAAAAAGGTCCGTGCCATGAGCTCAGAGGACTGCACAACCACACGCTCCCCAGACCGTAGTCTATGTCGCTTGGAGGTTCAAGCATACAACCAAGCGCTCTGCAAGCATCGCCAGGCGTCGTCCAGAGGTTTTCTAGCATATATCGTAATGCTCCCCAGGCATCGGCCTGCGTCGTTCCGAGGTTTTTAAACATACAACGAAACGCTCTCCAGGCATCCGCCTGCGTCGTTCCGAGGTTCAAACAATACCAAAACAGTAATTCTCAGTTCTCCACCCGGGAGTAAAATCACCAATCATTGAAACCAGTATCAAACCAGAGTCAAACAATTCAAATCGGCACCAAAACAAGTTTAAGACAGATACCATCCATTTCAAACAAATTCCAAATAGGATCACCAAACAAGTTCTCAAACAGATTTCAAACTTAAAAAGCAAACTAGACATCAGTCGAGCTCGAAAAGTTGACTGATGTTTCCATCCTGAAACCTGCACCAAAAATTAGGGTTAGGTTGCTTTCATAAGGTCGTAGACAACCACATCATGGTCTATGAGCTCTTGGACACACAGTGTTCGTCTGGCGGCGATAGTAGTCCCAAGACATAACAATCGTACCGGACCTCCAAGGTCGTCTACTCGTGAAGAGCTATCTACTGAGAGATGTCGAGAAAATTTCGACTTATAATCTGCTAGGGTTTCCACGGCAAGCATTTCAGGATACCCCACTTTACAAGAAGTTGCACTCTGAAGGAGGATGTCAGAAACCATACAACTTTGGGCATAAATTTTCTTCACATCTTGCCAAGTACTTGAAGTATGCTACTTGGTAGCTGTAGACATCAATATCTGCATGGCACTGCTTTTGAGAAAAAACAATGACTTGAAAGAAATCTGGATCCTTCTCTTGCAAGTGATCTTAATTGGCTTATGCCCTGTAAACACTGCGATGAAGACGGGAGCGCGCCCGATGCGCGATGAAGTAAGGCTGGAAGTGGCTAATAAGTCCGGGTTGAAGGGCGAAGATATCCCGAATAAAATTCCAATACCTCTGTCTGCTCTTTTGTAGGACCGGTATGCTTTCAAAAAAGCACACCCCTGATGCTCTGATACCACTGTCACAAGACGGGCACCACATGCCAATAGAAAAGAACAGACTGAACAACTTTAAGCACTTCAAATAACAACTGAATTGAAATAGAGAGAGACGACACGCGACACGGAGTGGCGGAATTCCACCCTAGAGAGTATTGACCCCAAACCTTGGAGCCCCTTTCGGTATTTCTCTATATTACTGTTGATTCACAAAGTACAACAGTCCGGGAGCACCTTCTCTGCGATCTGCGCGCTGAAGAGTGCCAGAGAGTGCCCCCAAGGCTCATATTTAAGGCCCAAAGCCTAAAAGCATCAAATATGAAAAGCTGACCCCAAAAAATCACTTTCCTAAAATTTCGGGATTTCCCTAAAAATCCGCCGTGAATTCCGGAACGTCCGTACAGGTGCCACGTCATCATATTTTGATGTGCAAAGTCTTTTGAGTGTGTTTTGCTTTATTTTTAATGCCTTTATGTCACTTGGGGCCCCATCGGATGGGGTCCTATAAGTGGTGGGAACTCTTCTTTAAAAATAGGCCACTCGTCAAGACTTTGTAAGTCTGTAAAACTTCTTCATCTTCTTCTGCTGCTTCATCGTAGGGTTTCTGATTTCAGCGAATTAGAGTTTCGGACAGAATTAGGGTTTCTGATTTTAGGGTTAGGGTGTCAACAGAATTAGGGTTTCGACACGTCAACAATTTGTTATAGAAATTCAAGAGAGATTTCGTCAAAATGGACCCTTTGAAAGCTTATGCCAAACTGCAGAGTCTTTCGATGAAAACTCTATCTTTTGAGAAGTTTACGAAAACTTTCAAAGAGGCGCTCACCTTTTGCAAGGTGGATTCTACGCACGCTGTGCACATGTATCTACTGGGTTTGCATGAGGCTTATCGTTGGGTCTTAATCAAGGACAAAGCCCCGTATGATGTGGAGGATGCGGTGGCAAACGCCACGACGTTTAAATTGATAAATGGAGCAAACTATGAGAAGAAAAGAACTGTAGACCATCAATCCGGTGAGGGCACTTCGAGGAAGCGACCCCGATTCCAACACAAATCCAAATCACCGCCGAGATCTTCTCAGGAGAAGAAGAAAGCCAAAAATGCTTCAGTTGTTGATGCAGTGAAGAAGGGGCTTGCTTTGGATGTCGCCAGACAGGTCACCAAATCAAGGATTGTCCCAAGAAGAAGAAAACACAGAAACTGCAAGGTCGTCCTTCGGTTCAGATTCACGAGATCTTAGGTAACTCTAATGTCATTCAAGTTGAAATCCATCATTTAGCGCGCAGTTTATGAACAAATTGTACTTTTAGCACCAAAGTGTTTGGTAAGCACGATCTTCTCCGTTTTCGTGAGAAGATCAATAGTCACGACGTGACCGTACTCCTTGATAATGGAAGCTCACACAATTTTGTGGATGCAAAATTGGTGCGGAAACTGAGCGTGCGGACGTGGGACAGTGACCATGAGCATCGTGTGAAGATGGCTCGTGGCGAGGATACGGATGTATGGAATCGGATGGTTCCAGACTTGTCGCTCGAGCTAGCTAATTACAAAGAGAACCTGGATTTCCACATCATGCGCATGCGCCTCGACAGAGCAGGTGTTATTTTAGGGATTCCATGGTTTTATGATAAACAAGACTCATTGTATGTAGACTATGTACATCACTCTCCTGTTTCTGTTAAGCAGAACATGCCTCATGTATCTGTGTCGCTTTGTAATCAGAAGTCTGTAAATAATGATTTTGCAATACTAGTTGTTATTGCTTCGGAAATGTATAAAGAAATAAAGTCTTCTGATGTTGACTTATATCAATGTGTACCATCTGTTTGGTTTGATTCATTAGTGCTTGGTACTTCTGTCCATGAATTTCGTAAAAATGTTTAATGTTCTTCTGTTGAACTTGGGGATTCCGACGAATCCAACCTTATCCGAGAAATCATGATTGATTTCAAGGATGTTTTTCCTGATGATCTACCTCCTGGCTTGCCACCTTTGAGAGGAGTAGATCATGGCATTGAGTTGGTGGCTGGTAGTTAGCCCTTCTCAAGGCAACCCTATCGGTTTAGTAAAATCGAGGAGGACAAGATTCAACGACAGCTGAAAGATTATCTCGAGAGGGGTTTTGTTCGGCCAAGTAAATCTCCGTGGGGAGCACCAGTTTTACTTTCCCGAAAGAAGAATAACACTATGTGCTTCTGCGTCGATTACAAAGGGTTGAACAAGCTCACTGTCAAGAACAAGTATCCGCTCCCACGCATGGAGGATCCGATAGATCGGCTCCATGGAGCGTTGTATTTTACGAAGATAGACCTACGATCAAGCTATCATCAGATACGGATCAAACTAGAAGATATTCCTAAGACAGGCTTCCATACGCGTTATGGTCACTACAAGTTTTTGGTCTTGCCTTTTGGTGTGACCAATGCTCCAGCTACGTTCCAACAGATGATGAATAATTTGTTGAGACCATTTTTAGGCAACTTCATTGTTGTATTTTTCGATGATATCTTGATCTACAGTCGAAGTTTGTGTAAGCACCTAGTGCATATATGCACTGTTCTTGAAGTACTGAGAACTGAGAAGCTTTATGCTAAGGCTTCTAAGTGTGAATTCTTTAGGAAAGAGCTTCTTTACTTGGGTCACATCGTTACTCGGGATGGAATTCGAGTTGACCCTGAAAAGTTGGATAGAGTGCGGAATTGGCCCATTCTGACGAATTGGTCCTTTTTAGGCTTTACTGGATTCTTTCACAAGTTTATCAACGATTATTCTAAAGTTGTTGCTCCGCTTACGCAACTTTTAAAAGGACGGGTAAAAGGGCCGAAGACTTCAGGTCCTCACCGTAGGGGTAATCCCCCTGTTGTCTGGAATGAGCGTCTCGACGAGAGCTTTCGGACACTAAAGCACTTGGTGACTACTGCGCCAATACTGCACATTGTGGATCCTAGCAAACCGTTTGTGGTTGAAACAGATGCTAGTAATTATACTATTGGTGCGGCATTATATCAAGATGGACGTCCTGTTGCGTTTGAAAGTAAGAAGCTTTCTGACGCTGAGATGCGTTATCGGCTGTATGAGAAGGAGCTTTACGCCGTAGTCCACGCCATGAGGAAATGGCGGCACTACTTGTATGGCTCTACGTTTGTTACATGGACAGATCATCACTCCTTGCGTTTTATCTGTGATCAGGGTGATCTCAGAGGCCGGAAGGCTAGATGGGTTGAGCTTATCCAAGAGTTCGACTTTGAGATCCGTTATACAAAAGGATCTAGCAATTGAGTTGCCGATGCACTCAGCCGGATTCCTGAGGTTAATGCTTTGTCTATGGCTGAAATCTCGACAGATTTCTATCTCTCTCTCCGAGGGCTATATCGTTCCGATGGCCATTTTGGCAAGATATGGAACGAGGTCGAAGCGAGGCATAACTCGCATACATGCTTGGGTAGTCCGGAGACCAAGTGAGTCGTGCAGGAGAGACGAGACAGCGACAATATTCCGTTAAAGGTGGGCTATTGTTCAGAAATGGAAAAGTCTGCGTGCCGGAAATCGATGAGGTTCGACAAAGGATTTTGTGCGAATGCCACGATGTTCCTAGCGCTGGGCACCCAAGCATCCAGAGAACTTTGGCTTTGGTCAAGCGATATTTCTATTGGCCAAGGATGCGCTCTTACATAGAGAGCTATGTGAAGAGATGTGCTCAGTGTCAGGTCAATAAGGCAGAGCCCCTTACGAAAGCTGACCTGCTACACCCATTGGAAATCCCAGATGCCAAGTGGCAAAGTATTTCCATGGACTTCATCGTTGGTTTGCCAAATACTAGTCGGGGCAATAACGCTATTTGGGTTGTGATCGATTGACTCACAAAAATGGCAAAGTTTATACCAACAAAGTTGACAGTCAAAAGCCATGAGTTGGCGGTTTTATTTGTCAATCAACTTTATAAGCTATATGGTCTGCCAGAGGATATCGTCAGTGATCGAGATACTAAGTTCACTTGCCGATTTTGGCGAGATGTGTTTGCTCATCTTCAGACGAAGCTGCGTATGTCATCTTCTGACCATCTTGAGTCCGATGGACAAACTGAGAGGATGAATCAGACATTAGAGGACATGTTGAGAGCCTATGTCTCTCACAAGCAGTTTGATTGGGAAAGGTATCTTCCACAATTAGAATTTGCCTATAATAGTAGCAAGCATTCTACTACTGGATTTAGCCCGTTCATGCTGATGTATGGATTTGAGCCTAAATCCCCAATTGCTATTGGCTTAGAGCAAGTCAAGGAACGACATGCAAGAAATGCTCGAATTAGCTAAGGATAGTATAAGAACGGCTCGTCATCGAGTCACTACTTATGCTAATCAAAAGAGATCTCCAAGGACTCTAGATGTGGGACAATGGGTCTATCTGAAGATACCCAAGGATTCCAAGACTATGCAAACGCAAAAGCATTGTAAGCTTTCAGCTAGATATTGTGGTCCGTTCTTTGATCAAAATTGGCCAAGTTTCCTACAAACTCGCTCTTCCTTCGGATGTTAGTGTACATCCAGTGTTTCCCGTCAGCCGCCTTAGAGTGAAATTGGGCGAAGCCGACGTTGTTGTGCCTATTCAGGAAAATGTATGGCAAGATATGCAAACTGAGTATATTCCTCGAGAACCAGAAGCAGTTTTAGATCATCGTACATGTCATTCACGTCAAAAGGCTTATGACGAGTACTTAATTAAATGGAAGGGTCAATCTGAAAGGTTTGCTACTTGGGAACCCGTTAGAGCTTTGAAGGCTCAATATCCCCACTTCATTGATGAGGACATCAATGGTTCTTAAAGAAGGAAGTATGTTATGTCCCGCTCACAGGAGAGGGGATCTAGCCCAGATGCCGTCAAGATGGGCGTCCAGTGTCCGGGCCGACGTTGTGTGAACACGGCCAGTGTGGCCGGCCATTATTATAAAAGGGAGGCCAAGGCCTCATTTGCAGTTATCGACCCCCACTGGCAGAGTACCAGTGGTTAGCCCGCGAGGCTCAGAGTGCGCGAGGTCACCTCAAGGAGGTGAGGCCGGGTGGTATGGGACGCTCCGTCTTACAGGTGCTCGCCTACATCCCCGGACGTTGGCCCTAGCACGAGGGAGCTTCCCGATGGTGGCTATGGTCGGGTGGTTCGTCCGACGCGTGGTTGTAGGCGGTCCGTGTAGCCGGGAGATCCTCCCTCTTCGTTCCAACAACTCTGTCTCAGGCTCCATGTGACATAGGGGACATGTCTTGGTCTCTGTTGGTACTCTGCTGTATCTACCAATCTCCACCCGAAGCTAATGTGAAGATGTATCTGGCCAACAGCACATCGTATCCCATGAGATAAGTGGGTGTCCATGCATCAGGGCCTCGTTTACAAAACCATCCTCAGTAAGCTGGAGAAGATGCTGTCTATAGAAAGCCATCTTCGTGCCTAGCTCTAGTGCCAGTAATATCCAAGTCCTGGGATCTAGATGAGTCGGGACCTAGGAGATGAGACTGGTGATCTCGGACTGTGTAAGAGTCAGAGAGGGTGCGAGATGCAATCTGTACATGAAACCATGATGTCATCTCCCCATACCAAAATGTTGTATCTCCTTGCATAGCTGACTGTCGAGAGGACTCACGTGCTACGCGGACAGATTTATCTCTAGGGAGGTTTCACAGGTGGTGTATGAAGAAGACTGATCTGGTAAGCGCCTCAACCACTAGTGGGGAGGCAGCTAGCTAAGCTCGAACAATGTCATGTGGTACTGAAGCATGGGCTCTAATAAGGCACGAGATCATAGAGACGAGAGGCTTCTCCATGTCTCCCCGACGCGGCCTCCCGTGATGGTCCAATGAAGGCCCCCATATATGAACTCCATAGAGCAATGCAGAAGCCACCAGAGTGTCAAAGAGCAACAGCTTCGTACAAGGCTCCTGAAACTGAATCTTTGAACACATCCTCTCCAATCCACCCAATGCTGCATATGCTCTAGTCACTCTAGTCGCTACTACTCTCCTCAATGAAAATGCTAGTCCACTAAAGACCACCCCAAGGTAGGTGTAAGCATCTATATACTCCACCGTCTCATGGCCGTATGTGAATGCGGGTGCTGATCTATTGGTCCATTGTGGGGTGATGTTAAACATCATAACCTTGGTTTTACCAAGGTTGGCAGACAAACCACTATCGTGGGCAAACCTATACAAAGCATCCAAGTGGCTTTACATCCCCTCCGGAGACTCAGAGATCAACACAATATAATCAGCATATAGCAATAGTGGAATCCATGTCCATGCCAGCTATGCACCTCTATCATCCTCTCTCTCAATATAGTCAGAAACCTCATCCACATACATAGCAAATAGAGTAGGAGAGAGCGGGCAGCCCTGCTTCAACCCAATAGTGGAGTGAAGTAACCCCTCTGGAGTGCGTACATGACCACTATTGACTTGTATAATGTCATAAATCAGCTCTGTGGGTTCTCCCAACTCCTGTAGTCTACGCTTCGATCTAGCTTTGGACGTTGTGTCAAATGCTTTGCGGAAGTCCACAAAGCTACAATAGATCAATCTCCCATGTGATCTGCCTTGCTCAATAATGGCTCTGACTCTCAGAATGTGGTCAAGCGTACAAAAACCTCTCCTCAACCCTGCCTGCCCAGCTGCACGCATACCCTCCCTCTCTTCCCATCTACTGAGTTGTTGCTCAAGAATCGATGCGTACAATCGTGCCAATGTGTGTCCAATCATGATAGTGTGATAATTCCCAAGATCCATACGGTCTCCTGACTTCCAGATAGGTACAATAGTAGATAAACTCCAAGTACCAGGCATGCCCTCATACGTGGCGCAATTGAACATACTCTTAGACGCTTTGCAAGTAGATCCATGACATGTATAAAATGCTCAACCACTAAGCCATAATGATCATATGCTTTCCCAGTCCCATGTGACCTGCCCTCCTCAATAATGGCTCTGAGTGTCAGAATGTGGCCAAGCGTAGAAAAACCTCTCCTGAACCCTATCTGCCCAGCTGCGAGTACACCCTCCCTCTCTGCCCATTTACTCGGCTATTGCTCAAGAATGGATGTGTACAACCGCGCCAATGTGTGTCCAATCATGATAGAGCGATAACCCCCAAGATCCATAGGGTCTGTCGACTTCAAGATAGGTACATTAGTAGATAAACCCCGAGTATGAGGCATGCCCTCATACGTGGCACGATTGAACATCACTCTTAGAAGCTTTGCGAGCAGATCCCTAACATGTATAAAATGCTCAGCCACTAAGCCATAATGATGATATCCTCTCCCAGTCCTCATTCTATCAATGGCCTTCTTCACCATCTCAGCAGTGAAAGAAGCACTTGTGTGGACATGGCTCGAAGGGTGTAGCGCGAATAGTGTGTTGTGCTCTCTACAGTGGGTGCTCCTCAATGAAATGTACGTGACATCTCACTCAAAACAGAATGAAAACACAAGAACAATAGATAACAGCAAATCAACACAGAAACACAGCAGCAGAGCAGGACATATGGACTCGACTGTCTCAAAAGAACCAGTGCAGTCTCTGGCGTGGCAGCACACTCAGCTCCAGCTCTCATAATAGGTACAGTAAGGGTGTCAAAGCTCAACTGTGCAGGGATGGTGCAGACGTGCGGTGTGTATAGACCCCCTACCCTACACGGCGATGCTGGACTATGCATGAATAAGATGATAGTGATGACCCAACCGATACTACTAATATGTCCCACCCTAAAGAGCCACTAACGGCTCATAAATGTCAGCCATCTAAGTCTATCTCCAAACAAAGTGGTGGTGGTGACGTGGCCACGATGTCCACTAGACCACCGTCCGTATCCATGCCACGTCTCACTGCCAGCCCAGAGAGTTCGTGCAATGTGAACCACACCAGACCAACTCTACTAATTGTGTGTCCTGTGAAAGTCACACTGTAGCCCTGCCTGTGAAAGTCACACTGTAGCCCTGCTACAGGTTGCCCGCCACAAAACCACTCACCGTCTCGGTGAGACAAAACAGTG
This sequence comes from Adiantum capillus-veneris, assembly GCF_014529385.1. Lineage (NCBI taxonomy): Eukaryota > Viridiplantae > Streptophyta > Polypodiopsida > Polypodiales > Pteridaceae > Adiantum > Adiantum capillus-veneris. The sequence goes on along the minus strand of NC_140949.1, from coordinate 43,540,837 downwards.
AAACTAGAGAGAACATTTGAAACACCAGGAAAAACGCGAAAAAAAAACGGAATACACTCTGATTGAAGAAGGTGATGTTGGAGAAAATTTCGAGTTCCTAAGGAGGAAGTATCAATAAGGCAATGCCGATATTTGCAAAATATGTTGAAGAAGTAATGCCCAGTAGGTAAACTGACTAGAACGTAGGAACTGAAGACTGCCAAGCTGCAGTTTTTCTTTTTTTTTCTACAATATTACTAGAGCGGAAGGGGTAGGTAGGGGAGGGGTGGGTAGGGCGGTTGGCTAGGCTAGATAGGGGCAAGGGGACTAGATAGGGGTGAGGCCCGCAGGATTGTCCTCATACTGCATACGAGACGATTCGTACGTTCTGTACCATACTCTATGACTCGTACTATCCGTACATGAGTCATCCGTTTTTTTTTTTTTTTTTTTTTTTTTGTGGGTGACTACAATTTTAACTGCATTTGACCAATTTCGATTGCTCAAACAACTATGACCTATATGTGGCGAGCCCGCTCCCCTTAACCACCATAAAAGTGGACAAGAAGAACGACCAGGACTATGCCCTGAGAAACCGAGGACAGAGGCTTTTGTCACTAGTTTCCTCTAGACTCGAAAGGCCAGAATTATCTACACTCTTAGGGCGATGACTTTTCCCTTGATAGACCCATTTCGGTGGGCGTGACAATGACCAAGTACCTCTGTTCAGAGGCCCAGGTACTGCCGGACTTGCTTCGGTCTTCCCTTCGGATATCATGATTTGGAGATCATGATTCTTCTTTTTTCGGACATGACCATTTCCAATGTCCATGGACAAATCTTTCATGTTCTAACTTGTAAGACTTAACTTGCAAGTACTTAGTACTACGTACTAAGGTCTATGCCATGACTCATATGATCTATCATGTTCGAACTTCTGAGTTTGAAAACTTCTTGGTTTAGTCTCTCTTGTATTTTTTTTTTTTGCATCATACGTTACGTCAACGTACGTCTAATTTTTTTAGTTCGATTAGTACCGCACGTCTTCATACATGTACCCGTCGTACGTGACTGTATGTGTCAACCCTGGGCGAGGGGTGAGTGGGTAGGGGGCGAGGGTGAGGGACTAGGGACGAGGGCTGTTTGGGTGGGGGGGTGTGGGGGCTGGGGGAAGCTGCTTCCAAGAAATCTTCATCAATATCGGAGAGCAAAGATTTGGATTCTTTCTTGGCACTGGGGGATGGCTCGTCAGCAGCTTAGAGCCGGGTATCCAATGTTGTGAACGAGTTGAACCTGTTGACTTTTCACAGAAGTGGTAGTAAACCCCAAGAAGGCATTCATGTGGAGGGTTCCTTGGAGAGCGGCATGAGCTACACCATACCATAGACTTAGTCTGCTATTGAGACTTGAGCTCTTCTAGCTCGCGCTTGATCTGTTCCAATGCCTCGTGATGTGGAGGCTTCTCTTGTCCAAGAGAGAAGGACCTCTCCTCTTGAAGAGCTCGCTGTAACTCTAGGGCTTCCAGTTCCCTAAGAAGTTAACGAATTAGAAGGACTTTCCGAAAACACTAAGGAGTCTCTACATAAGGAAAGCTGGTAAACAGCTTCCTAGCTCCCTCTATCCTAGTAGCAACCGCGACATACTCCTCCAAAGTGGCGTCACATCGGAGACTCTCTCGTACTCTCTCGGATTTTTTGCTGGGAAGTTTTGGGAAGAGCCTTCTCCACCCACTTCTTAACCTTAAATTCAACCGGTTGCTACGCAGCTTGGCCACCAGAGACTTTGTTCTGATCGTGAGCTCTGCAAAAGTCTCAATCGGTTGATGCCTGCTCTTTCCACGACTCGGCAGTACACTTGGGGGGCAGCTGCTTGGTCCACTCTCACGGCCCCGGCACTTCAGTTTGAGCTATCTTCCCCCAGCAGGATGATAGTGATGCAAGGGGTGCGACCTACACTCTAGCCTGCCGCAGAGCTTACTCCACAGGAGTGGTGCAGTGAGACAGAGGAGTGCTGGGAGGTCATCAGTGCCCTGACACTCTGGTTAATCTGGTGGGCCCGCTGCTTCCGCATCGATGAGGCTCGCCTTGTACCACCAGCAGAGACTCTTCGCGATCTTTGGCTAGAGCTGATCCATACTCCAGGGCAGCTCCGACCCCATGCGGGAGCGGCGCAGAGAGGCTTTCCTTCGACTCTAGCGTCCTGGGCCTTTTTTCACCATGGTCGAGGGTGTACTCAGATGGCATTACTGTCCATCTTTGTGGTTTTTCCCTCCTCCCATTTCTTGATTTAGCCTCATTGTATATATGGTGTTTTTTCATTAGGAGAGTCTCCCCATCATGGTTGTTGTAGCCCTCTCTCAAAGAGGTGGTTGTAGCTCAATGGGTGGTTTCATTAAGTAATAGAAGGATCTTTTTCTCGGAAAAATAAAAAAGTCTCATTCGGCTAGAGCATCAGGTTTGCCAATTCATCCAGGACCTTCTCCTGGAAGTCCCCTGGTCTAAAAGCTTCACAAAACTGTTGTCGTAAAGTGGCCTCTTGCTCAGGAGCCTGTTGTACAATAGCTTGCTCTAACAAAATGGGAGAGAGCTTTATTGGGGAAGGTGACCTGGAAGATGTAGAACTGGATGGAGGAATGGATGATGCCGTATATGGACGTATGGCGTGATGAGGTTGGTGGATTTCTACTAGGTACCAAGGGTTGATACCTTCTCTGGTAGTACTTAAGAGGACTCAGTAATGCGCTTTGACGCTCTAATGACCGCCTTGTATGTGTCATGCAGTAACCACAAACCCAACCAAGCCTTGGGCAAGAAGACTTTTAACTATCTGAACGCCAATCTAGACTCTACTAAACAAGGACGAGTGACTAGACCACCTGGTTGGACCAGGGACGAGGAAGGACTAGACCGAGAGGAGAGTTGGTTGGACCAAGGCGACAGAGGACAAGACCAGCAAGGCGAGAGACTAGGTCAGCTAGACTTAGTTGTCTAGGGCGAAACTGCACCACACCAGCAGGCTGCACGATGCAAGGCGAAGTAGGCGAGGCTAGGTAAAAGCCAGCTAGCTCCTCGATTTGTACCTCAACAAAGAGTGAGTATTCAGTTGAGGTCCCACCGGGCGTGCCAAATATGAGAGCAGTTGTAGCGCGGATAGTATGTCGTGCTCTCTGAAGTGGGTGCTCCTCACTGCAATGTGCGTGACATCTCACTCAAAACAGAATGAAAACACAAGAAAAATAGATAACAGCAAATCAACACAGAGACACACCATCAGACCAGGACATATGGACTTGACTATCTCAAAAGAACGAGTATAGACTCTGGCATGGCAGCACACTCAGCTCCAGCCCAAATCTCATTGGTACAGTGGGGGTGTCGAAGCGGGGGTGTTGAAGCTCAACTATGCAGGGATGGTGCAAACATGCGGTGTGTATAACCCCCCTACCCTAGACGACGACGATGGACCATATATGAAGAAGAAGATAATGATGACCCAACCGCTACTACTCATATGTCCCACCCTAAAGAGCCGCCAATGGCTCATAAATGTCATCCATCTAAGTCTATCTCCAAACTGAGTGGTGGTGGTGACTTGGCCACCATGTCCACTAGACCACTGTCTGTATCCCTGGCACCTCTCACTGTCAGCCTCAAATCCTCTGATGTAGCCTCCGTCAATGCTGTCTAGTCCTTCGTGGCCTGGGCGTCTTGATCTCCCCAACTCAGTCGCTCGATCGATCAGTGTGCCTCTGGTGTGAGGAGACAGGATCTATTGTGGTAGTAGCTCCTCCAAGTGTCCAGTGTCTGCTCTAAAGAAGTCTGTGATGTATCTCTGAGACTGGCTGGTCGCTCCCCTCATCAGGCTCTCTCTGTGTGCGCAGCTTGAGCAAAAACAAACCCAGGCATCTCTAACCCTCGTACCTCATGACTTTGGAGAGTGGTCCAACGCCCTCTCTGAACAAGCAATAGAGCCGGCCTTGTATCATGTAAGAGACGGGGCAGTGGCATGTGTAGTGTAACTCTGTCTCAAGCTCCATGTCACAGAGAAGGCATGTCCTCGCCTTGCTGGTACTCCGATGTATCTCCCAGTCTCAATATGCAACTAGTGTAAAGATGTGCGTATCTGGTCACTAGCACACTGTATCCATGTATCTGACAAGTGGGTGGCCATGTATCTTGGCCTCGTCACAAAACCCTCCGTCGTAAGCTGGAGAAGATGCTCTCTATAGAAACCCATCTTCGGGGCCAGCTCCTGTGCTGGCTGTATCCATGTCCTCCTAGTGTCTAGCTGAGTAGAGTCGTGGCGGATGAGCCCGGTTATGTCGGATTGTGTAAGAGTCAAGGAGGGTGCATCCAATGAATACTGGAAGGGGGGAAATCTGTCTATAATGAACCCATGCGCTTGGAAACATGATGTCATCTCCACATACCACCAAGTTGTATCTCCCTACATGGTTAACTATCGAAAGGGCTCAAGTGCAAGGCCAACGTATCTGTCTTTGGAAAGTTCCCACATGCGGTGTATGAAGGAGACAAGTCAGGTGAGCGCCTCAACCACTAGCGGGGGGCAGCTAGCTTTGCTCGAATAATGGCACGTGGTACTCAAGCCTTGGCTCTAATGAGCCGCGAGATCATAGAGTCCAAGGACTTCTCCATGTGCAGAGATCATAGAGACCAGGGGCGTCTCCATGTCCCCCCATCCATCGATGCAACCTACCCTCCCGTGATGATCCAATGAAGGCCCCCAGATCTAAGAGAAAAGAAATGAAATGAAATGTTATATTAACGTCTTCAAACGGCCGGAGTGACCTATGAGACCAGAAAGTTACAATGTGGTGGATCTGATACAAAGTCAGAGTAACAAGATGACAAAATGACAAAAAAAAATACTATGGAATCCTGAAATGCTAGGTGTCAACTAAACAGCTAAACAGCTAGCTGGGATAGCTAGATCACAGGAGATCCAGCATCGGTCGCTGGCGAATCTCATCAATCTCCTCCATGGTCAGTAGTCTAACCGGGCGTCGTGAATGTCGAGTCAAAGTGATCCGAATCCTCTGATGCAGCCTCCGTCGATGTTGTGTAGTCCTCCGTAGTCGTGGGCGTCTGGATCTCCCCAACTCAATCGCTCGCTCGATCAGTGTGCCTCTGGTGTGAGGCGACGAGCTCTGTCGTGGTAGTAACTCCTCCGGGTGTCCAATGGCAGCTCTAAAGAAGTTTGTCATCTATCTCTGAGACTGGCTAGCCTCTCCTCTCATCAGGCGCTCTCTCTGTCTGCGCAGCTCGATTAAAAACAAACCCAGCCATTTCTGATCCTCGTACCGCATGACTCTAGAGAATGGTCGAAAGCCCTCTCTGAACAAGCAATGAAAGCGGCCTCGTATCTCATAGTAGACGGGGCAGTGGCATGTGTAGTGCAACTCTGTCTCAGGCTCGATGTCACACAAGAGGCATGTCCTGGCCTCTACTAGTACTCCGTTGTATCTCCCACAGAGAGAGAGAGAGAGAGAGAGAGAGAGAGAGAGAGAGAGAGAGAGATGACATGAAATGAAATGTTATATTAACGTCTTCAAAAGGCCAAAGTGACCTATGAGACCAGAAAGTTATAATGCGGTGTATCTGATACAAAGTGACATTAACAAAATAAATTAAACTAGAATAACAAAATACAAATACTGTAGAATCCTAAACTAAGCTGATAGGTGTGAAAGGTCAAAGGCGTGAAATGTGTGAACTAAGCAGTACAGTGTGTAGACAATATGGGAAGGAAGTAGAGATCCATCTTCATCTGTACTATGGACGAGGAAAAAGTATGGCTCAAATCCTTTGCTGTCGCCTCCTTCAAAACTGTGTAGCTCCTCTTCTCCATCGGGGTCGTCTAGATCTCCCTAGCTCCAATGCTCGATCTATGAGAATGCCAGTAGTGCAGGCAGACCTCTCCACTATTGGCTCCTCCTCTGTCTGTTCTTCTGGGTGTAGAATATCTAGTGTAAAGAAATCAATAATCTGTCTTTGGGGTTGTCCCTCTGTAGCTCCCCTCAGTAAAGTTTCTGTATGCCTGTGTAACTCAAGTAGATATAGCCCAAGACATCTCTGTTCCTCATAACTCATGACCCTAGATAGAGGCCCAAAACCTTCTCTCAATAGACAATGAAAAGGGCCTCGTATCTCATAGTACACTGTGCAATGACATATGTAATGTACCTCTGTCTCTGGCTCTAGATGGCATAAGCGGCATATCCTGCTATTTACTGGTGTCCCTCTGAATCTGCCTGTCTCAATCTCCAGCTGATGTGAGGACGTGCGTATCTGGCCAATGACACAACGCAAACCATGACAAAGATGCGTGTCCATATAGCTAGGTCGGATCACAAACCCATCCCGCGTGAGGTGGAGAAGATGCTCTCTATAGAAAGCCATCTTTGTGCCCAACTCCTGTATCGGCTCTATCCATGTCCTCCTCGTGTCCAGCTAGATCAGATCCTGACGAATGAGTCTATTAATCTCTATACGTCCCTACAAGCTGGGCACCCCTCTCACCCTCTCTGTCCATGTTATCACACACCTCATCAACATACATACCAAATAGACAAGGAGACAATGGGCAGCCCTCTTTCACTCCAATAGTAGAGTGAACTAAATCAAATACCCCTTCCGGAGTGCGTACATGTCCCATCACTGATCTGTACAAAGCCATAATCCCCCAAATCACCTCTATGGGCACCCAATCTCCTGTAGTCTGCGCATCAATTGAGCCCCTGTAGTCTGCTTTACGAAAATCCACAAAGCTACAATAGCTCCGTCTCCCATGTGCTCTACCCTCCTCAATGATGGCCCTGAGTGTCAGAATATGATCAAGAGTGGAGAAACCCCTCCTCAAGCCGGCCTGACCTTTGCTCGTACACCTCGCCTACTGTCCAATTACTCAAGTGTTCCTCCAAAATAGATGGATACAAGCGTACCAATGTGTGTCCAACCATAGTAGTGAAGTAGTTCCCAGGCTCTATAGGGTCACCAGCCTTGAAGTTGGGAGCAATATTAGACAACCTCCAAGTCTCACGTAATCCCTCACATGGCACGATTGAACAACACTGTGAGAACCTCCATCAGCATATTCCTGGCATGTATAAAGTGCTCCGCTACTAGATCGTCATAATCATATGCCTTCCCGGTCCTCATCCTGTCGATGGCCCTTTCTACCATCTCAGATGTAAAGAAAGTGCTCGTAGCCAAGCAAGGCTTGGTAGGGTCTAGAAGGGGTTCCTCTCCAGGAATAGTATATAATGATGTCGAATATTGACCGCATACATCAGGTGAAGTAATCACTGGGGGAGGGGAGTACTCATGGAAGAGTCGCCATGCCTCTCCTGAGTCCCTACTCAAGAAAATCTTATAAAAGTCTCGCTCCATCTGACCTAGGTAAGCTTGCTTCTTCCGTCACAGAAGGCGTCGGAAAGCAATCCGAGACTCTCTAAGTAATGACTCCTAAAAGAAGATCCCTCTGAAGCTGGGCTCTCATCTCTCTGCACTCCTCATCATACCAACTATTATGGGGCATGCTCACAGAATGTCGTCTCTTGCCCAGCTGAGTGTGTCGGTATGCCACTGATCCAGCTCCATGCAGTGTCTTAGTCAGTAGAGTGGTGCACACCTCCACTGAGAGGCCTATACCAGCTGTGCCAGCTGTGCCTTACAATAGACAATCCTAGATCTCCTCTGTATAAACGAAATCAGTCTCTGGTGTAAATGTATAGCGGGTGTGTGACCTACCTCCTGATGTTTGGGTTGTACTACTCCTCCGGAACCTCTACTCCCATGCTCAGATCTCGCATTTGTCCTCTCAACTGTCTCCCATCTGTAACCCACCACATGTGGCATCACTTGTCCACGGGCCTGATGAATCTCTGAGAAGAATACAATATCCTTCTCTTGGAAACCGTTCTCAAATGCACCCACGTCCAACCTCATAGACCCATTACAATTCCACGTGGCCATCTTCAATGTGGTCCCATAGGTCTTGCACTGTCATGCAGTACGCCGCTCTAAAATCACCACCCGTCCATCTCCGTAGAAGGCCATCTTCCCCTTCTCCCTTGCCACTGTAATCTCTGGCATCACCTCTCTCATATGTGCGAGTTGTGAGAGAGTCAGGTCATCACCGAGGAAAATACCTGTCTTTATGAGAGTAGGCCTCTTCCTCAAGAATTTCTTCTTCTCTTCCAACGAGAGGAAGCATAGAATGAGAGCTCTCCCCTTTGAAGACTCTCCCGTGCCATCACTTTTCTTACCTACCCTCCATGCGTTTGTGTGCAAAGGCTTCTCCATGCCCGCTTCTCCATCCCCATCATGGATGTAAGGCTTGTGACCTTTTTCTCCACATTGTTTATGTCCTTGAGACGGGTCACTCTCACATGCAATGCTCGCATCCGCCTTCTTTGTTCCTCTTCAAGGGTCATGTTGATAAGCGTCAGTGTACAAGGAGTTTCTTGACCTTTCGCTTTCTTGGCGACCTCAATCCAGTTTTCGGCTTCGTTGGCCTTTTTCTGTGTCCTTGTTATCATCTCCGCCCATGAAGATGTCTTTGCCACACTCAGTTTCCCTTCCTCTGTGATCATCCTTAGCTGTTCCTTGATTTCCTTGATTTCATCCATTACCGAGGGCTGAAATTCACCTTCCTCTAGTCCACTGCTTACTCTATCAACAAGCTCCTGTTTAAGGGATGAGACTTCTTTTTTGAGTGTCTGTATCATAGCGTTTGGGTTCTTCTATTTGAGGGCTAAGACTTCTTCTTTGAGAATCTATATTTCTGCGTTAAGGCTCTCTTTCTCCTTCTTCCACTGTGCGCCTTCATTGAAGACCATCTGAAGGAGCGTGAGTATGAGCTGAGCTTTGAAGTTTGCAATGGTGGCTGCTTTTCTATCTATGGGATGTCTGGTGTAAAGAAATCAGTAATCTGTCTTTGTGATTGTCTCTCTCCAGATCTTTGTGTTTGTGTAACTCAAGTAGATACAATCGAAGACATCTGTAATCCTAATAGCTCATGACTCTGTAGAAGGCTCTGAAGGCTCTCTGAATAGACAAATGGAAGCAACCCCATATCTCATAATACATTCTACACTGACATATATAATCCATCTCCATCTCTCACTGTGTATGGCATAGGCAGCATATCCTCCTAGCTACTCGTATCCCTCTGAATCTACCAGTCTCAATAGAGAGAGAGAGAGAGAGAGAGAGAGAGAGAGAGAGAGAGAGAGAGAGAGAGAGAGGAGAGAGAAAAAATGAAATGTTATATTAACGTCTTCAAAAGGCCAAAATGACCTATGAGACCAATCTGTTACAAAATGGGGGGAGAGAGAGAGAGAGAGAGAGAGAGAGAGAGAGAGAGAGAGAGAGATGAAATGAAATAATACACTTCAAAAGGCCAAAATGACTTGTGAGACCAATCCGTTACAAACCGGTGAATTTGATACCATATTTGGGTACACAAAAAAACTACAAAAAAGATATACTAAAATGAATCTAGAAGTTGAAACTATATAGGCTATGTGTGACCATTGATACAATGGGTGACCAATACAAGAGGGTGATATAATGAATGATAAATCCGTCCTCATGTGTACTCTGGATGTCAAGATAGTATGGATCAAATCCTCTGCTGCACTCTCCTCCTCTCCTCAATCGTGGGCGTCTCGATCTCCATAGCTCCACTGCTCGGACAATGAGAGTACCTCGGCTGTGAGTATGGGTTGAGCTTTGGTACGGGTGAAGAATGGGGTGTGAGAGCGGCTAGAAACAAGATAAATGGTATATGGGGGATTGGAGGGGGGGGGGGGGGGGGGGGGGGTAATCTCTAGGGGGTACAAGTAGACATCTATAAACTCAAGGGCAGTACAATCATGAAGTGCATCAAGCTGACTCGCTCCATCCTGTCAAACTAGGGTGTAATATCCTAGCACATGGATGGGTGTGGTGTAAGGGATACACATATGATCATATCCAGCACATGGATGCGTGTGGTGTAAGGGCTGCACGTATGATCGCAGTTGGGTCTACTAGCATCTGAAAAAAATCACTCTTGGGCTGTCTGCTGGTGGCGAGTTGGGATCTCCTGGACTTGTATGCGATGGAGTCTCGGAGCTGTGAGAATTGAAATGAAATGAAATGTTATATTAACTTCTTCAAAAGGCCAAAATGACCTATGAGACCAAACTGTTACGAAATAGTGAATCTGATACCATGTCTGGGTACAAAAAGACTAGAACAAAAATACTACTACTACTAGAATCCATCTTCATCTGCACTCTCGATGTCGAGAGAGTATGGCTTGACTCCTCTGATGTAGTCTTCCTCAATGCTGTATAGCCCCTTTCCTCAATCGTGGGCGTCTGCATCTCCGTAGCTCCGTAGCTCAGAGAGAGAGAGAGAGAGAAAGAAAGAAAGAAAGAAAGATTTTTAACGTCTATTAGAAGGCCGAAATCGGCCTATGAGACAAATCAATGTACATGAGTGTGTCTTCCATCAATCGGAAAGAGAAAAGTGCTCAAAAAATTGAGTGACTGATAAGCTGATACAAATCTCCATGATGAGAGTGTGAGTGTGTGGAGCGCTATCACTATGGTAGCCTATATGCAAGAGGGTAGTACACGCATGATATGCATTTGGGTGACTAACTAAACTAGCTCCATCCTGTGCTCATGGGTTGGTGTAAGATGTGGCACATGGGTGGAGCTGGAGCCGGGGCTGCTCGAATGGCTGCAATGGGGTCGGCCATCATCTGGGCTCGTCTCTCCTCAGTGGCTCGGCGATCACGGGTCTAAATCTCCACAATCTGGCGTCGATGAAGTCTGGGGGCCCGACAACCTGTAGCGCGGGGCCGTCTCCTAGCTCTGGAGGTCTCAACCTGCTGAAGAATCACCCCTCTGTGTGTGTCGGGTGGTGGGGGGGCTGGTAGATGTCGTGAGACGAAGAAGTCAGTGAGTTGGGTCTGTCTCCCTTCTATCTGAGCTGTCGTGGGCTCAAGTAAGGCCTCTCTGTGGCTCTGTATCTCTAGTAAGAATCGCCCCAGTTGGCGCTGATCTCTAGAGTCCATGATCTCTCGAAGGGTAGGCTACCCTATAAATAAACCCTCATATCTGCCTCTGATGCCATCATATGCTCTGCATCTGCATACAAAGTGCTCCTCATCCTCTAGCTCTACTCTGCATACCCAACATATCCGCTCCTCTCTGGGGGGGTGTCTGATGCTATGCCACTCTCAATCTCTAGTCGATGTGAGGAAACCCTGAGCTGGCCAATAACTACTCTCGACCTGTGAGGCATGTAAGTATCCATGTATCGTGGTCGTTGAATGAACCCGTCTGCTAGTATGTCCAAGAATTGATCTCGATAATGTGATCGTCTAGATGCCAGGTCGGTCGGGGGTGTCAGCCATGTCCGACTGGTGAAGAGCTACCAAAGATCCTGTCTGAGCACAGTGTTCCTCTCACTACATGAGAGGCGGATGTGGGGTGAATCTGGGTCATACTGAAAGGGTGGTAATCTATCCATGTCTAGACCCCGTCTGTCAAACCATGCTCTAACCTGAGTGTATCAAGCTTTGTCATACCCTGTCTCTGAGATCTGTATAGCTGCCTCAAATGCTCTGCGTGTGAGTCTGTCTGCTAGGAGCTCTCTCATCCTTTGAATGAAGGAGATAGTCTGGAACATTGCCTCTACTAACATGGGAGGTGCCGCTAGCTCTGCTCTGATAATGTCATGTGGAAGTGTCGGCTTCCCGCGAAATAATCGAGAGATCATATGTACCTGGGGCCTCTCGACCGCACTCCACTGGGTGTCTGTGAGGCCTGAAGCCCAAACTGTCATTGCATACATCATAGCTGGTGTGACTAATGTGTCTAATAGCCACCCTTGAAAGTTTGCCTGGTGACATCGCCACTCTATCATGGCCAACGCTGTGTACCCCCGTGTTAGTCTATCTGTAGCTGCCTGTCTCATGGAGAAAAGACCAGGCAAACTCGTGACCAGCGTACACTCCCAGTCACCTGCTCATAGAGTGCATAGATTGCCCAAATCATATCTGATGGTATTCCCAAGCTCTGGAGGCGTCGAAGAGCCTCTCTCGTGGCACTGTATCAAAAGCTTTGCGGAAATCCACAAAGCAGCAATATAATCTCTTTTTCAATGAGGTAGCGCAGAATGAAGATGTGATGAATAATGGAGAAGGCGCGTGGGAAAACTGCTTGGCCGCGTGCTCGTAGACCCTCAATCTCTGCATATGAACTGAGCTCTGCCTCAAGTACTGCCCCGTATAGCTTGGCCATGGTGTGGCCAATCATGATAGTCCTGTAGTTCCTTGGGTCCAGGGTGACGCCAGATTTGCGGAGAGGCACAATAGTGTGCCTGGTCCACTCCTCTCGGAAGCCCTCCCCTATAGCCCGGTTGAAAACATGTGCAATCAAAGGGGCTATAGCGGAAGCTGTGTATATCAAATGCTCACTCTGCAATCCTGTATGGTTGGCCGAGCGGCCAGGCTGTAGTCGGTCTATGGCCCTCTGTATCATCCCTGCTGTGAAGATAGTGGAGATAGTAGGGCGAGGCTCGGGTGCCGGTGGGATGGGAGGCTGCCCACGTACCTCGTACAATCTCTCAGCATAGTCATGCTGTCTGCGGATCTCCAATAGGAGTCGTCGGTCGTGGCTCTCGTACAGTACGCCATGCCTGCAGCACTATCCATGCTCATGAATAGGTGGTATAGCTCAAGCTCCTGTGCCTCCTCAAAGGCTCGCCGCTTCCGGCGTGTGAGGGTCTTCATCTATCTCCTGGCCTCTATCTCTATGATCTCTCCAAGTACTCGTTGAGCTCGTAGTCGACGATAGAGAGCCCTACACTCATCATCATACCAATGGTTCTTACCAATGGTTCTGTGGCATAGTCCCAAAGGGGGGGTGTGACAAGAGTGGGTGGTGTGTGGAAATGAGCTGATGGCTGATGTCTGAAGAACGGATGTGATGTGTGAGGTGAGTAAGGGTAGTGGGGTGTCAGGGTGAAGCAAAAGAAGATCGTTATCGACGTGGGCCGAGTATATGGGAGCTAGCTCGTGTATAAAGTGGATGGTGGTGTGTGGGGTGGGTGTGGCGGGTGTATGTGTGGGGGTCTCCCCCTTGAGCGAGAGTGCGAGATATGTGTGGTCGGCCCCAATGGGTATGGGTAGGATGGTGAAGGAGTTGAGCGTCTGGGTGGCCTCTCTGGATCCCATGATGTAGTCTATTGTACTCCCCCCTCCAACTGTGACCGAAAGTGGTGTGCATCTTAATCCTCCTGAAGGAGCCACTGAGCCATCCCGTTATAAATAACGAGACGGTGTCGGGAGCCTAGTCTGAGTAGGTGGGGGCCGTAGAGTGTATGTGTAGTATCGGCTGAAACTCGTGTTGTAGCCTCCTCCTATATGGCGGGTAGTAGTTGTGGGTCCTCTATGTCAAAAGCCTCGCATTGATCACTGCTTGTCCTGCCGTTGAAGTCTCCCATAAGAAAGACTTCCCCTAGTGTGGAGTACTCCATGATCCCCTCTGAGAGGCATGTGTATGGTGAGTCTTCCTCTTGATCTATCATAGCGAATCTCGAGCCATGAGGGGCGAAGTAGCATAAAGCTATGTAGATGGTCCTCTCCTGTGAGAGTTGTAGCCGGATCCAAAGATATCTGGCATGTGGATCACGTGCGACAATCTGTATTCTGTTCTGAAGCCCATCTTTGAAGAGTATAGCTTACTCCTCCTGATCCTCTCGTAGTGTGTTGGCGTGTACAATCTCTGTGTGTAGACTCCCAATGGAATCCCTGAACCTGAGGTAGGCTCCTGTCGAGGCTCTCATGTGTCTCTGTCAAGAGAATGATATCCCTGTCTCGACTCACCTCCTCAAGCCTCTCTAGATGTGTCCATAGATCTCCATTGCAGTTCCAGACTACAAGATGTATCTCCTCTGGTGTCTCATAGGCCGCGAATCCCTATGAGATGGCCTTGCCATCAATGATGACCCGGCCGTCTCTGTATGAAGCCTTCTTCCCCTCTTTGCGAGCTTGGTGTACTCGCGGCATACATGTCCCGCGATGAGCTACCTGCATAGCAGTGAGGTTGTCATCAAGGTAGATGGGGGGGCCTTCAAGCCCTCTCAAGATCACCCTCTTGCGAAGGAAGGTGGATCGTACCTCTTCGGAGGGGAAGTGTAAAATGAGAGTTCTCTCCCTCCTGGGTCCCTCCCCCCTCTACAAGATTTAATGAACGGGAGGGTCTCCTCTTCCCTGTAGCCAAGCTTCTTGCATAGTGTCTTCCCATCAGTCTCCGGAGTAGAGCCTTCTTTTTCCACCATGCCGTTGATGCGCACATTGAGACACCGGGCTTGTCTCATCTTCTCTTCCTCAAGAGTGGTGTGCACAATGAGAGCTTCTTCTTTTTGTGCCTCTTCCTTCGCCTCCTTCTTAATGTTCTTTTTCACTACTTTGACCCACCCCTCTTTGGTAGCCTCTAGCTTGGTCTCCATGCTCACGGTCAAGGCTTGGGTTAACTCTACCTTGAGGGCTTCCTTTGCCTCTTCCTTGAGCTCCCCCTCTTCGGGGGTGAGGGATGCGATCGCGGCTTTGAGGAGCTCAATTTGCTCCCGCATTGCCTCCTTCTCCTTGAGCCATTCGTCTTTTTCTTCCACCCTCTCTATCTCCCATTCTTCCTTCTCTTTCCCCCACGCTTCGCGTTCTTTGATGTAGGCTTCTCCATCCTTCTCGAGTTTGCATAGGCGTTTGATGACCGATGTGAGTGTCGAATCCGTCATCTTTTTATTTTCTTTGATGGCGACGTTGAGCTTGTCTTCGATCTTCTTGAGGTCTTCAATTTTTTCCATTGTCATGTCCTGTGTGCTTGTCTCAGTTTTTTAAATTTCTGAATTCTGAAATTTTGTTGTTTCTAAAATCTGCTCTCTGATTTCTGCGCAGGAAAAAACTGCCTGCTGATTGCTGATCGCGAGGCTGCAGGACAGCGCGACGGCGGGATTGTTGGAGAGCGCGACGGGGGGGGAGGGGGGGGGGGCTCTGCACAGAGAGAGAGAGAGAGAGAGAGAGAGAGAGAGAGAGAGAGAGAGACAAAAATGAAATGTTATATTAACGTCTTCAAAAGGCCAAAGTGACCTATGAGACCAGAAAGTTACAATGCGTTGTATCTAATACAAAGTCAGAGAGAGAGAGAGAGAGAGAGAGAGAGAGAGAGAGAGAGAGAGAGAGAGAGGGAGGGAGAAATGTTATATTAACGTCTTCAAAAGGCCAAAATGACCTATGAGACCAAAAAATTACACTTGGTGAATCTGATATCATGTATGAGTACGAAAATTACAAAGTTACAAAGAACTAACACTAAAACTAAAACTTAAACACTAAGGAGTAAGCAAATAAATCTGAAATTGATTCGGGATTGAGACGAGATTGGGGGTGGGGGGGGGGGGGGGGGGGGGGGGGGGGGGGGGGGGGTTGAGATGAAATCTCTCATCCGTCGCTATCGGATCTCATCAACCTCCTCCATGGTCATTACTCAAGTTGGGCGTCTTGCATGTCGAGCTAGAGTGATCTGTGTCTTCTGTTGTAGCCTTCGTCGGTGGTGGGAGACCCCCGGAGGTCGTGGGCGTCTTGATCTGCCTAGCTCAGTCGCTCGGTCAAGCAGCATACCTCTAGTATGGGTGGGCTCTAAGATCTGTTGTAATGACTACTCTCGCTCTCCCCTGGTTGGTGTAAAGAAATCTGTGATTCGTTTCTGAGACTGTATTTCCCCTGATGTCCTCAGCAGGCTCTCCCTAAGTCTGCGCAGCTCTAGCGGGAACAATCCGAGACATCTTTGATCCTTGTATCTCATGACTCTAGAAAAAGGTCCGAAACTTTCTCTAAACAAGCAGAGGAAGCGGCCATGTATCTCATAGTACGACGCGTAATGACGTGTAGTGCAGCTCTGTCTCTGGCTCTAAGTTACATAGGTGACATATCCTGGCCCCTGCCCGCACCCCTCGAAAACGGCTAAACTGAAATGAAATGAAATGGTATATTAACGTCTTCAAAAGGCCAAAATCGCCTATGAGACCAAACTGTTACAAAATTGTGAATCTGATGCCATGTTTGGGTACAAAAAGACTAGAACAAAAATACTACTACTACTAGGATCCATCCTCATCTGCACTCTGGATGTCGAGAGAGTATGGCTCGAATCCTCTGTTGAAGAGAGAGAGAGAGAGAGAGAGAGAGAGAGAGAGAGAGAGAGAGAGAGAGAGAGAGAGAGAGAGAGAGAGAGAGAATGAAATGTTATATTAAAAGTCTTCAAAAAGCCAAAAGGACCTAAGAGACCAAACTGATACAATCTTGGTGGGATCTAATACAATGTCTCGGTACAAAAATAAAATGAACTGAAAACTAAAATCTTAATTGCTAGATGTGACTAAGCAGCTAGGTGGAACTGTGTAGGATATGAGTAGGGGGGTGAAAGTAGTGATTGGGGGCTAATACAACACAATGTGGCTATGCGCGTGGGAATATAGTGGGTAAGATCTGATACGAGGCTGAAACAAGACAAGTAGGGTGTACAATCTTCAAAAGAGCTAAATCATAGGAGATCCATCATCAATCGTTGGCGGATCACATTATTCTCCTCCATGGTCAATGGTTTGACCGGCCGTCGTGTATGTCGGGCCAAAGTGATCCAAATCCTCTGATGCAGCCTCCGTCGATGCTGTGTAGTTCTCCGTAATCATGGGCGTCTTGATCTCCCTAGTTCAGTCGCTCGATCGATCAACGTGCCTCTAGTGTGAGGAGAATGTGAGCTCTGTTGTGATAGCTGCTCCTCTAACTGCCCAGTGTCCACTCTAAAGAAGTATGTGATTGATCTCTGAGACTGGCTAGCCTTGCCTCTCATTAGGCTCTCTCTGTGTCTGCGCAGCTCGAGCAAAAAGAGACCCAAACATCTCTGGTCCTCATACCCCGCGACCCTAGAGAGTGGTCAGGCAATGAAAGCAGACGGGTATCTCATAGTAAACTCGGCAGTGGATTGTGTAGTGCAACTCTGTCTCAGGCTCATGTGACATAGGGGACATTTGATCTAGCAAGAGCCTCCACTACAATTGGTGTGCACTCATCCATGGATCTAAATCCATTGTCACAAACTGCTGACATGTCAAGCCACTGAAGACCAGCGTGGAGATCTCAGTTGAGGGGTCTAAACCCTAGCAGAAGCAGGAGTAGCATAAAAGGATCTCCATCCATTGTCACAAACTGTTGACATGCCAAGCCACTGAAGACCCAAAGGGTTAGGACTCCCTGAGGCTAACCCTAGCCAACTTGCAGATCTCGAACGAGGGGCCTAAACCCTAGAAGAAGCAAGTGAAGCACAAAAGGTTTACCAATTTATAGATCCTCGCCGAGGGCCCAAAATTAAAATGGGTTAGGATTAAAAATCCTGACCCTCAACAACTTAGAGTACCATGGCCGAGGTGCCCAAGTTACTAAAAGCGCACACACACACACACACACAACAGAAAATTGTGTAGCCTACATGATGACATGGCAGCTGTACGGACAGCCGTAAATTGCGAAAACCTAATAACGTGCAGTGCTGTTCAGACCAGCCCATGGGGCGCTAGCTTTTAGAGCAGTTGCTTGTAGACCTACTGCTTTTCATGTAACTGCTTATGGATGGGCCTAGGGCCTTTAAATATCCGTTGTGGGCTCTATCTCTCTTTGGCATTCTACCTCATGGAAAAGCAGAGCAGAGCCACGGAGTTGTACCCTGTTGAAGCATAACGAAATACTGAACGGGGTACCATCGATTGGGGCCATTGTAGTCTGGGAGTGGAACTTTGCCTGTCGTGTGGATTCTCTCTTTCGTTTTTTTCAGTTCTTTTGAAGTGCTAAACCTCTGTTCCGGTCCATTCTTTCAGTTGGCACGTGGTGCCCGTGTCGTTACAGTGGTATCGAAGCTTCAATCATGTGCATTTATGAAGGATACTGATCCTCCCAAGAACAAATAGAGTAAGATGATATTCTCGATTCCATGGAGTATCTTCAAAATCTCCTCGACGAGCTTCACCTGTGTGCATGTGAGTCAATTCCTATCTAGTCATGAACACGTGCAGCTTTGCCTGTATGCATGTGCGTCTCTTCCTACCTATTCTTTTTATCAATGTCAGTATCTCCACATGCATATGCAAGTTTGAATGTGCACTTGTCTAAACAATGTCACAAAAACTGGACCTAAAATTCACAGGGCAAAAAGGCAACGATTAGGGGAATCTATTCAGACAACACATTTAGCTCCACCCCAGGAGCCGTCAGCACAGAACTCGATAACACCACAGACTCGCGTGCTCATAATCTTGTTAACTGCAGAAGGATATTTCACCTTTGCTCAAACTATTTGCCAAGGTGATAGGGGCATGCTGCTCTCCTCCATTTTTTATCAAATAAGTTACCAATAATTGCACCTTGAAATACTCCTTAGATTCCTACCATGATAAAACTCTAGAAGCCCAAGCTCAAGACCTCACATCTTTAATTGTGCATGGATATTTTGCAATTCTACACAGTCAATACAGGGACTGCTGTCACTTGATGCCCTGCACTTAGAGGACAACTGGAAGTAAACAAAGCTGAATACTATGCTTATTGAGGACATGAAATTGCTGAGTAGGTCAAAAAAGATACCATTGGTTTAGTGGATCGTTTTGACCTTGGGAGTGAAAATCTTCCTCTTCTTTTGTGCTTCCCCTTCCTCTTGGCTATCACTTTCTTAGCCTCGACAACTTTTTGTTTTGCAATGCTTATAACAGAGGAGATGAGTTCCTCTTTTTCACTAACCCAGCTACAAGATTTTTCTACGCTTCTTGCGGAATTCTCTAGCCTCAGACTTGCAGAAGATAGATTCCCACCTTCCACATCCTCTGCAAAACTAAACATAGCTTTCCTCTTTGTTGAAGATGATCCACTTAAAGCTTTGCTCAGCTTGTCCTTCCCAAGGTCTCTGTCATTTTCCCAAGCCACCATTACAGTCAGAAAAAAAAATTGGATACGTAGATTTTTTAAATAATTGGATTCAAAGAGAAGCTCACCCTTCATTCATTTTAGAAGGCTGCACAGTGGCCAAGTCAGGATTTCCACTACACATTTTATCTGCTTTCCCACCAGCATCATGTGCGGCTACACCCAAAGCATCATTGACATAATTCTTCCCCTGCAGCCAAATTCTACATTTAACAAACCCAACTTTTCCTAGCCGCGCAAAAGAAAGTTTGACATGAAGAAACCAGTGTTTACAACCACATTATGACGACCATCTACTCCTTTTTGAAAACCTCAAAAGAGAGAAGCATGTGCGCCTGATTGTGAACTGATCTAGGTGCCTCCGAATCCTGTCCTCCCTCACCTTATCACCACTCTTGATTTTCTTCTGTGTAACAACTTCAGATTCCTTCTTTGCCAATGCGCATTCTGAAACTGCGGCTTTATTACTCTCAACAGGAACGTTGGGTAGGTCTGTTGCTTCAGCCATCTTTGGGAAAACAAATCCAAAATCTGATGAGTAAAGTTACAAACTAGACACATGAACCATAGTGCCTAATACAAGATGACAACAGACCTGCTCTACATAATGCTTGGTCAAACTCAACTTGGCATCAACATCAAGGGGCCTACCTAAACTTTCAAGCATGCCTCATTTGTGAAACAGAGAAACAATAACTTCTCGTTATACGCTATGTCTTCCAGCTTCACCATACATAATAGGAGCCACTATTTGACAGTACATGCATTGAGCGGCATCCCCACCTAGGAGACCTTACCTGAATAGGTAGGGAGCAAGAACCACCAAAAAAGAGAAAGAGGAGACAGAAAGGACCAGGAAAATTCCCAGACCTAAGCTATACTCCTCAAGATAAGGCATAAAACTGGTCCTTCATAGGAATGAACACAAGGACCCTTAAACTTGTAGATGCGCCTGAAGTTTGGACTATCATGATACAGCAACCAATGCCATAAGGGAAAATATGTATGAAGATGGAAAACTTTTCCAAACTTCAAGAAATGTATATATGAAGGCTACTTCATAGAGATTGGGGAGGGAAGAGCCAAACAGAATGTCTATAGTCTCAGCAGCGACCGTACTCCACCATGACCATCGGTCCTGGCCACCACAAACTACTGAAAGCCTAACCCGGTGTCTCAGCCCCAGCTGAGCTTCCGGAAATGCTGTCATACTGACCTCTGTGTGTATGATCAACTCGAGCCAGAAGCCCTGAATGGTCACTACAGGTAGCTCGGACCGGCAGCTTTGCAAATTGTTTTTCACCATTTTCTTTGCAATAGACTTAATCTCCGCCCCTTTCTTTGGATTCAACTTCTGTAAAACACACCCTCTTGTTCTGATGACTAGAATGGTATCTGAAACTAATTCAGCAGTTTTGCCTGGCAACTTGCTCTTCCCTTGGCATTCTAATCTTCCATCCATTCAAGCCTCTATCCAGCTCTCCCTCCTGAACGTAATCCTTTGATTGTTTGAGAGAATCTGCCCTCATTTTGAAATCCACCTGGACCTCAAATTTCCAGGATAGTCACAAGGCCTACATAAGAGGATGAAAAAAAGTGTGTGCGACCTACTACTCAATGTCTGTCATTATATATCAAAGGAAATAAATGTCAACAATCTCTCGCATAGCCTACATATACATAAGACAATGCCAAGTTAATGCCCTCTTACAAGAAAAAGGAAGAAAAAAGGTTTGCAATCATCAATTTGCCATGAGGAACTAATCCACAAGCTTTATGCAACGGTCCACAATTGCTCCCAAGAGTTCCATGCTTTATTAAGGCTTACGGAGGCCAAAAGGCAATGATTGGGAGAAGTGCACACAAATATGGAAAATACGTTTATCCTAGAGAGCCTTCAGCAAAAAAGTATATAACACCACAGTCTCACATCTGTTACTGCTCTTGTTGACTGCAGAAAATAAGTATTTTGGAATACTTTCTTACCGTTGCTCAAACTATTTACCAATGTGATGGGCGCATCCTGCTCTGCTCACTTTTTGGCCAAATAAGTACTTATAATAGCACCTTATAATGCTCCTTATCTAATTCTCATAAAAATCTACATGCATAATCTCAAGACGTAACATCTTTAATTGTGCATGGATATTTGGCATTTGCACTCAGTCGATACAAAGAATGCTGACATTAATGACTTACACGGAGAGAACAACTGGATTACAAGTAAACAAAGCAGAGTACTGTAGTTATTAATGACATGGATTTGCTGAGTAGATCAAGAAATTACCCTAGTTTTAGGGGATCTTTTGGATCTTGGGAGTGAAAATCTTCCTCTTCTATTGTGCTTCCCCTTTCTCTCACCCATCACTTTCTTAGCATTGGCGACTTTTTGCTTCACAATGCTTATAACAGAGGAAACGAGTTCCACTTTTTCACTAGCCTGGCTACAAGATTTTTCCATGCTCCTTGCAGACTTCTCTAGCCTAAGACTTGGAGAAGATAGATCCCCACCTTCCACATCCTTTGCAAAATTAAAACTAACTTTCCTCTTTTTTGAAGATAATCCTCTCAAACCTTTGCTCAACTTGTCCTTCTCAGCCTCTCTGCAGTTTGCCAAGCCACCATTACAATTGAAAAGAGTTTTGGATACTTGTATGCACTAAAAAGTTTGACTCTCACCCTTCGTTCATTTGAGAAGGCTGCACAGTGGCCAAGTCAAGATTTCCATTACAAACATTATCAGCTTTGGCACCAGCATCACCTGTTGCTTCATCCAAAGCTTCAGTGGCAAATTTGTTCTCCTGCAGTAAATATTGCATTTAGCAAGCCCAACCTTTCCCAGCCATAAGAAAGAAAGTTTGAAGCAACAAACCAGCAATTACAATCATATTATGAAAACCATGTATAGTGTAACAAGAAACGTTTCATGTGTTTCATCGTTTTCGAGGCGTATCGTTTCGTTTTCGTTTGGAAAATGCCAAGATGAAACATAATACGACACATATATATATAAAAGAAACCTAATATTTAGGAGTCTAGTAGGTGGATACATCCAATATAGAAGGCCATACAAGTGGTAAAATATGTTGCACATAATGCACTATGTGGCTAATTTTGAATTTTGAAAATTAGACCCCTTTTTCTTTTCAACCTCAGAAACGCATTTCGTCCCCCTTTTTCAATTTGTTTTGTTTCGAAACGTTTCGAGCATTTCTGGTTTCGTTTCGTTATGAAGGGATGAAACACGTTTTCATGTAAATATGACCATGTACTCCATCTTGACAACCTCAAAAGAGAAAAGCGTGTGTGCCTATATTTGGACCGATGTAGGTGATCCACCTGCCAATCATATCCTCCCTCACCTTAGCACCATTCTTGATTTTCTTCTCTGTACAAACTTCAAAGTCCTTCACCAATTCGCATTCTGAAACTGCAGCTTCAATGCACTCAACAGGAATGTTGTCTAGGTCTGTTGCTCCAGTCACCTTTGAAAAACAAATCCAAAATTTGATGACTAAAGTTACAAACTGGACACATCAACCATAGTTCCTACTACAAGACGAAAACAGACCAAACTCACCTTGGCATCACAGCAAGGGGCCTAGCTAAACTTTCAAGCATAGCTCATTTTTGAAGCAGAGAAACAATAACTTCTTATGATAAGCTATGTCTTCCAACTTTACCATCCCAAAATAGGAGCCGCTATTTGACAGCAATGTACATGCATTGAAAGGCATCCCCACCAAGGGGACGTTACCTGAACAGGTAGGGAAAAAGAACACCCAAAAAAGCCAAGCGGCAATAAAAAAGGACCACAAAAATTCCCAAGCCACAGCTCAAATTCTCTACAAAGGGATAAAATTGGTCATTCATTATGAAGAAACAGCGAGACCCTATAACTTGTAACTTAGCGGAGTCTCAACAATCCTCCAATCCCTGGATCATTTAGAGCACCCATTGCTGCTCTAAAATGGTTTTCTATTAAAATAATCCTATCAAAACCTTAATGTGAAACGGGAATGATGATGTTTGGACTATCATCCAAAGCTTCAGTATGCCAGCACAATTTTCAGAAAGATCACAGCAAGTCAATTTTTTCAAACTTTGCTGTAATGGCTGCTTCTTTGTAATGCACGAAAAGATTGCATTAGTTAATAACCTGCTCATTGGTCACATGATACGTCTACCCCTGCCATAAGAGTCTCAGGCCTATCTAAGCTGCCCTGGATGCTGTCATACTAACCTCTGTTTGTATGATCAACTTGAGCCAGAAGGCCTGAATGGTCGTTAGACTCCTGCAGGTGGCACTGAGCCCTCCAGCTAAACTATATATCAAGACTTCTCATCAGCTCCCATCAAAGATCTCTCTCCTGAGTCCATGCTATTGTCAAAGAATCTGGCGTAGGGCACCACTGAGGCTGCCCGCCTACAGCCGAATAACTTGGCTTCCAAGCTCCATCTCATGGCGAAGTATGGGCCAGATATAGCTGAACACCTCTCCCAAGTGTATTGAAGGCGGCACAAGCATGCAGAGAGAGAGAGAGAGAGAGAGAGAGAGAGAGAGAGAGAGAGAGAAATGAAATGAAATGTTATATTAACGTCTTCAAAAGGCCATAATGACCTATGAGACCCGAAAGTTACAAAGTGGTGGATATGATACAAAGTCAGAGTAACAAAATAACCTAACAACAGTACAAAACAAAGATATATACTATGGGGTCCTAAGTTGATCGATGTGAACCAAGCAAAAGACTAAGCAAAAAATGGGCGGCTTGTTGGGATAGCTGAATCACAAGAGATCTAGCATCGATCGTTGGCGAATCTCATCAATTTCCTCCATGGTAAGTAGTCTGACCGGGCGTCGTGCATGCATGGCCAGCGTGCTCCGAATTTTCTGTCGTAGCCTCCGTCGATGCTGTGTAGTTCTTCGCAGTCGCGGGCGCCTGGATTTCCCCAGTTCAATCACTCGGTCAATCAATGTGCCTCTGGTGTGAGACGAGGGGGAGCTCTGCTGTGGGAGTGGCCCTTGCGGCTGTCCCGTGTCTGCTCTGAAGAAGTCTGTGATCCGTCGTTGAGACTGGCTAGCCTCGCCATTCATCAGGCTATCTCTGTGTCTGCGCAGCTCGAGCAAGAACAAACCCAGACATCTCTGAGCTTCGTATCCCATGACTCTTGAGAGTGGTCCAAAACCTTCTCTGAACAAGCAATGGAAGCGGCCTCGTATCTCGTAGTAGACGGGGTAGCGACATGTATAGTGTAGCTCTGTCTCAGGTTCCATGTTACACAAGGGGCATGTCCTGTCCTCTGCTGGTACTCTGCTGTATCTCCCAGTCCCAATCCGCAACTGGTGAGAAGATGTGCCTAACTGGCCAATAGCACATTGTATCCCATGAGACAAGTGGGTATCCATGTATGTGGGTCTCGCCACAAAAACATCTTCCGTAAGCTGGAGAAGGTGGTCTTTGTAGAAAGCCATCTTCGTGCCCAATTCCTGTGCTGGTTGTATCCATGTCCTTCTGGTGTTTAGCTGGGTCAGGTCTTGGCATATGAGCTTGGTGATCTCTGATTGTGTAAGGGTGAGAGATGGTGCATCCAATGAGTAATGGAATGGTGGCAGCCGATCCATGCTGAACCCATGTGCCTGAAACCATGATGTCATCTCCCCATACCAGCATGTTGTATCTCCTTGTATGGCTAACTGTCGAGAGGATTCAAGTGCTATGCGAGCATATCTGTCTCTATGAAGTTCCCATGTGCGGTTTATGAAGGAGACTGATCTGGTGAGCGCCTCCACCACAAGTGGGGGGGCCGCTAGCTCTGCTCGAATAATGGCTCGTGGTACTGATGCCTTGGCTCTAATGAGCCGCGAGATCATAGAGACGAGAGGTTTCTCCATGTTCCCCCATCCGTCTGACCGACCCGTCCTCCAGTGGTGATCCAGTGAAGGTCCCCATATCTCGGTTCCATAGAGCAATGCTGAAGCCACCAAGGTGTCAAAGAGCCAGAGCTTCGTTCGGGGCTCCTGAAACTGAACCTGCGAACACATCCTCTCCAATCTACCCAATGCTGCGTGGGCTCAAGTAAGTCTGGTTTCTGCTGCTCTTCTGAGTGAGAATGTAGGTCCGCTAAAAACCACTCCAAGGTAAGTGTAAGCGTCTGTGTACTCCATCGTCTCCTGGCCGTATGTGAGTGTAGGTGCTGACCTCCTGATCAACTGTGGGGTGGTATTAAACACCATAACCTTGGTTTTACCCAGGTTGACAGACAAACCACTTTCGTGGGCAAACATATGCAGAGCATCCAATTGACGTTGCATTCCCTCTGGGGATTCGGAGATCAACACTATGTCATCAGCATATAACAAAAGTGGAATCCATGTCCCTGCCAACTCAGCACCTTTATCCCCATCGCTGTCAATGTAGTCAGAAATCTCATCCACATACATACCGAAAAGAGTGGGAGAGAGCGGGCAGCCTTGCTTCACCCCAATAGTGGAGTGAACCGGTGTAGAAAGTCCCTCCGGGGTGTGTACATGCCCTACTACTGATCTGTACAATGCCATGAAAGAGAAAATGAAATGAAATGAAATGAATTGTTGTATTAAACATCTTCAAAAGGCCAAAATGACCTATGAGACCACGCTGATACAATCCTTATGGATCTAATCCAATGTCTGGGTACAAAAATTAAATGAAGTAAAGTGAAAGACTAAAAGACTAAAATCATCAGACTGAAATCATCATCATCATCATCATCAATGCTCTAGGATGCCCGGCATCAGGCGTTGGCCGAGAAAGTCTTGCATTCGTCGTTGAAGACCTTCGTCAATGTCCGCCTCTGTAAAAGTCGCATTGTTCATCTTCCATATCGTGCAAGAATAACCCTGATCCTTTGATGGAGCCTCCATTGATGTTGTGGTCGCCCTCGTAGACGTAGGCGTCTAGCTCTCCCGAGCTCAGTGGCTCTGTCCACTAATATACCTCTGGTATAAGTGGACTCTGAAGTCTGCTCTGAAGCATGCTCATCTGGCTATTGAGTCCCTGCTTTAAAGAATTCAGTGATCTCCCTCTGTGAATGTCTTCCACTGCCTGGTCTCCTCAAGAGACTCTCCATGCGTCTACACAGCTCTAGCAAAAAGTGAGGAGACTCTCCATGTGTCTGGGCAGCTCTAGCCAAAACAACCCGATGCATCTCTGATCCTGATATCCCATGACTCTAGCCAACGGTCCAAAGCCCTCTCAGAATAGAGAGTGAAAGCGGCCTCCTATCTCATAGTATACCGAACAATGACAAATGTGATGTACTCTCTCTCTGGCTCTATATGATACAACTGGCATATCTTGGATTCTGTTGGTACTCTCCTAAATCTGTCAATCTCAATCTCCAGCCGATGCAATGATGTGCGATCTGACCAATAGCACATCCTATCCCATAGGATAAATGAGTGTCCATATAGGCCAGTCTGATCACATATCCATTCTCTACTAGTTGGAGAAGATGCTCTCTATAGAAAGCCATCTTCGTGCCCAACTCTTGTATCTTCTGTATCCATGTGCTTCTAGTATCTAGTTGAATCAAATCCTGACGTATAAGTCTATTTTGATCTCTATCTGTGTGAGAGCAGGGAGGGTACATTCAAGGAGTACGGGAATGGGGGGCAATCTATCCATGTTGAAGCCATGTGACTGAAACCATTATGTCATTTGCCCATACCAGCATGTTGTATCCCCCTATAGCGCTAGTTGTCAGGATGACTCAAGGCCTAGACGAGCATATCTATCTCTAGGGAGGTCCCATAAATTATGCATAAAGGAAACTGATCTAGTAAGGGCCTGAACTACGATAGTGGGAACAGCTAGCTCAGCTCGAATAATCTCATGTGGCATTAAGACCTTAGCCCGAATCAACCAAAGAGACCATAGAGACTAGAGGCCTCTCCATACATCGCCATTCATCAATGCTACCAGATCTTTCATGGTGGTCCAAAGAGGATCCTCAAATATGAACCCCATAAAGCATAGCTATAGCCACTTGAGTGTCAAAAAGCCATAGCTTTGTTAGAGGTTCCCGAAACTGAACTAGCGAACATCCTCCCAAAGCTGCATAAGCTCTCGTCAATCTAGTCTCTACTGCTCTCCTCAATGAAAACACCGGTCCACTGACGACTACCCCAAGATAGGTGTATGCATCTCTATACTCCATCGTCCCCTGGACATATGTAAAACTGGGTGCTGACCTCCTTAGTGTGGTGTTAAACACCATAACCTTGGTTTTCCCCGACAATCCACTATTGTGGGCAAATGCGTATAGAGCATCTAAATGACATTGCATCCCCTCCGGAGAGTCAGAAATCAACACAATATCAACAGCATATAACAATAGTGGGATCCATGTCCCTGCCAAATGTGCTCCTCTATCACCATCCCTCTCAACGTAGTCAGCAACATCATCCACATACATGCCAAATAGTGTAGGGGATAGCAAGCAGTCGTGCTTCACCCCAATAGTCGAGTGAACCGAATCAAAAATCCCCTTTGGAGTGCATACATGCCCCACTACTCACTTGTATAGAGCCATGATCCCCCAAACCAACTCTTCCGTACCCCCATCTCTTGAAGTCTCTGAATCAATCTAGCTCTGGGGACTGTAGTCTGTATCGAAGGCTTTCTGGAAATCCACAAAGCAACAATAGAGCCATCAACCACGTGATCTCCCCTCCTCAGTAATAGCTCTGAGTGTCAGAATATGATAAGAGTAGAGAAACCTCTCCTGAGACCCACCTATCCTGTTGCCCGTACACCCTCTCTCTTTGCCCATCTACTCAACTATTGCTCACGGATGGATGAGTACAATTGTGCCAATGTGGGTCCAATCATGATAGTGCGGTAATTCCCAGGCTCCAAAGGGTCCCTTGACTAGAAGATAGGTACAATAGTGGACAAACTCCAAGCATCAGGTAGGCCCTCGCACATGGCACGGTTGAACATCACTGCTAGAAGCTCTGCAAGCAGATCTTTGGCATGTATAAAATGCTATGGGCATGATCTACCGCTACCCCAATAGGCGTGGGCCCGACTGTAAAGTCTTGAATAGAGGGTAAGGCTGAGCCAAAACACAATCCATTGTGCTAGCCCCATGTCTATGAGGAAAACAAGTGAACCCACTCGACGCAGAAAATCTCTGGAGGCCATTCAAGATGGCGAGTCCATGTGCAGTCCCCAAATCTGTCAAATATCCCGCATATCACGTGTCCTTTTCATCCTGCAAACACCTGGCCAATCCCATATCACTCACATCCAATGCTCTCAACATTTCCTCTGAGGTATCGTAGAAACCTGTCTGAGACTCACATGTCCTCACATTAAAGTTTCCTAAAAGAATGACATCTCCATCCCTAGAGAACTCCCATATGTCCTCATCTAATATCATGTAGAGTGATTGTCCCTCGGGCGATGCATAATGAGATGTGCTGGGGGCAAAATAGCATAATGCAGTGTAGCGTGGCCATCGTGTTTCCGCTCTCACCCTGAAGGCTGACACACATATATCTCGCCTGCTCATCTCTTTGAACAATACAAATGAGGGGTTGAAGCTCCTCCCTAAATAGGATTGCCCGTCCTCTATGCGTTAAGCTCATTTTTTGCCTACAAGCAGTCTCCCAATGGTATCCCGTCACTCTAGCTAATGTGCCACGAGGAGTCTGATGTGTCTCCGAGTAAAAAATAATTTCTCTTCCCTTAAAGCTATCCTCAAATGCGCCTACATCTACCTTCATTGATCCACTGCAATTCCATGCTGCCAGTCTCGGACTGTCACACCGTCATGCAAGGCGTTTTTTCAGCACCACTGCTCTCCCTCCCCTTGAAAAAGCAATTTTCCCTTTCTCCCTTGCCGCCTTCATCTCTGGCAATCAGCTCTTGCATATGTGCTACTTGTGCTAGGGTGCGGTCCTCGCTCAAAATATCCCAGCTTGTTGGGGTGCTGGTCTCTTCTTCGGGCATTCCTTCCTAACTTCAAGCATAGGGAAACGTATAATGAGTGCTCTTTCTTTGGGTCTTCCTTTCGTATCACTTCCCTTCTAGCACCTGTGTGTGGTGTCGGTTCAGAAACACCCATGCGCTTCAAGAGTTCTTGCACTTCTTCGTCTACGTTTCCAGTGTCTTTGAGACCTGTAACATGCTCATGAAGGGCTCCCGTCTTCCTCCCTCCTTCGCTCCTCCTCAATTGTCATATTGATGATAGTGGATGTCGGTGTGGTTTCATAAATCTTATCTTTTCCTTTCTTTGCATCCTCGATCCACTTTTCAGCTTTGTCAACCATCACTTGTGTTTTGAATAGGTGCTCTGCCCATGCAGAGGTTGTTCGTGCCTTCCGCTCTTCCTCTTTCCATAGAGTTTTTACCTATTCCTTAATGCTTTCAAGCTCCTTTATCATTAAAGGCTGATTTTCACCTTCCTTTGTGGAGGTCTTTTTATAAGTTGCGAGTTCTCCCTTAAGTGCTTCGATAAGTGCATCCTCTTCATTCATGCGTTCTTCCATTCTTTATTTCAAAGATTCAAAAGTAGCAATTGCGAGGAAGAGTTCTGTTGGGTCAGGTTTATTATCTTCTTCATATATGATCCAGCATCGTCGTCTAGAGTAGCGAGTCTATACACAACACGTCTGCACCATCCTTGCACATCTGAGTCTCGACACCCCCATTGTACCCGTGAGTTGTGGGTTGGAGCTGAGTGTGCTGCCACGACAGAATCTGTATCGGTTCTTTGAGATAGTCGAGTCCATATGTTCTCGTCTGCTACTTTGTCTTTGTCTTGATCAGATGTTATCTATTGTTTCCTTTGATTTCATTCTGTTTTGAGTGAGATGTCACGCACATTGCACTGAGGAGCACCCACTGTAGAGAGCACGACACACTATCCGCGCTACAGGTGCTCTCATTTTTCGCATGCCCGGTGGGACCTCAACTGAAGTCTCACTCTGTTGAGGTACAGATCGAGGAGCTAGCTGGGTTTTACCCAATCTCGCCTACTTCGCTTGGCCAGAGCAGCCTGCTAGTCTAGTCCAGTTTCACCCTAGACAGCTTACTCTAGCTGACCTAGTCTCTCACCCTGCTGGTCTCGTCCTCTCTCGCCTAGTCCAACCAAGCTCTCGTCATGGTCTAGTCCTTCCTCGTCCCCGATCGAGTCAAGTGGTCTAGTCACTTCCGCTGGTCTAGTAGAGTCTAGACCAGTGTTCAGCCAGTTAAAAGTCTTCTTGCCCAAAGCTTGGTTGGGTTTGTGGTCACTCCATGACACAGACAAGGCAGTCATTAGAGTGTCAAAGCGCACTACTGAGTCCTCTGAGGCAATAAATAGAAGACGTCAACCCTTGGTACCTAGTAGAAGTCCACCAACCTCATCACTTATACCTCCACATACGGCATCATCGTTCTACATCTTCCAGGTCACCTTCCCCACTAAAGCTCTCTCCCATTTCGTTACACCAAGCTATTGAGCAACGGGCTCCTGAGCAAGCGGCCATGGAGGCGTTGACCAGTGTTTTGGCCAAGGTAAACATCAAGTTTCCTACTTTCAAGGGACTCTCCTTAGAAGATGCAGATGACCATGCAAGGAGGTTTGTATCTCTCTGTAGAGGTCGTGGTCTAAATAGAAAAAATGCTTATTTGGTGATGTTTTCATCAAGATTGGATGCTTTAGCAGAAAAGTGGTACAGTCAGCTTGCAAAGAATCACTTTTCAAGTTGGGCAGCTTTAAGACAACAGTTTTGGGAAGCTTCCAGACCAAGGTACTTCCAAGAAAGGGTTCTGGATGAGTTGGCCAACCTGATGCTTCAGCCCAAAGAGACTTTTGCAGAACTCATGACCCGAACAAGGTCTCTGCTAGCCAGGCTTCCTCAACCACCAGGTGAGTTCACAGTCAAGAAATGGGTAGACAAGGCTCTTCTAGAGACTTCTCAGCAAAAAATGAGAGAATCTCCGACCTGATGCCACCTTGGAGGAGTTTGTAACTTTGATGCGGCTGCTACTAGACTAGAGGGGGCAAGGAAGCTGTTTACTGAATCTTCTCACGTAGAGACTGCCTCTGTACTCTTGGAGAGTCCATCTAACCGTTTGACTTCTTTACATAGCGAACTTGAAGCCCTAAAACTACAACATGCTCTTCAAGAGGAGAAATCAAACTCTCTTAGACAGGAGAAGCCCCCACATCAGGACGCTTTGGATCAAATCAAGAGAGAGCTAGAAGAGCTTAGGTCTCAGCAGGAGACTAAGGCTATGGTATCGTGCAGCTCATGTCGCTCTCCACGATACCCTTCACAGGACTGTCCCCTTCGTGCTTATTGCCATTTCTAC
Organism: Adiantum capillus-veneris; assembly: GCF_014529385.1. Lineage (NCBI taxonomy): Eukaryota > Viridiplantae > Streptophyta > Polypodiopsida > Polypodiales > Pteridaceae > Adiantum > Adiantum capillus-veneris. The sequence goes on along the minus strand of NC_140949.1, from coordinate 43,509,455 downwards.
GAAAAGTCTGGGCATGAAGACAAGGATTGCTACTATATCAAGCAATTCCGGCAAACACAACAAAGTCTAGCTCCTTCTCTCCAACAAGGGCTAGCACCAACATCCAATATGGTTTCCCCCTATGGCCATCCAAATTACATGCCACCTTTGCTCAATACCCCTACTGCCAAGGTATATCGGGTACTTTTCCGTCTCAAAGTTTTTATCATACTCATGGCTCTCTCAGCCCTCAAAGTTTCTACACCTCAGCTTCCAACTCCATGAAACAAGAACGTCCCCCGTTTCGTCCATCAAATTGGCCCATCTTATGCTACAGATGTGGAGAATATGGGCATTCCAAAGCAAGTATCCTTTACATAAGGGGTCTCCTCCTTGTCGTCATTGTCTGGAGTCTAAAGGCCACTACAGTAAGGATTGTCCAACCAAAGGGCATCCTCATCTCTATGCCCAACTGAGAACCAACAAGAATTCACATTCCCGAAGATCAATCTCATCGCAATGAACACCACCCCTCAGCCATCACCTGCTTCTCATACAGGTGGCCACAACAAGTGGGGGAGCCCGCTGGCGTCCTCACTTGGGCACAGAGAGCAGCTCTTGGTCTCAGCTTCCCGACAAGTCCATCCCGTCCATCTCCACTTCCACAACCTGACCAAACTGACGAGCCCTTCATTGGTGCTAAGAGTAGGCCAGTCTCTATGCTTTCGTACATTGCTGGACCCTTCTTAGAAGCAATGGTTAACTTGGAACAGGTCAGAGTTCCAGAGGAAGCCCAGATACAAGGAGCTACGCCCACAACGGAAGCAATCTTGAAGAACACATTTCAACAAGTGTCCCTTTATGAGATGCTCCGGCTAGATCCATCCCTAGAAAGAGAAGTCATTCACTCTCTGTACCCGGGTGTAGGGCCTAGTGGCGAGCACCTCCCTATACAGCCCTCAGAGTCTTACATGATTTCTTATCCAGCTGCTCCCCTCAGCGACTACAAAAGTCCTCCTCTCACTGTATCTATTCTTGGGCATCATTTCTCAGGCGTCATAGTGGATGGTGGATCCGGGGTCAATCTGATGCCAGAGTTTACTATATTTGCTTTAGGTCTACAGCGTACCCGCCCCGCTCCATTCACTATTACATTGGCTGACCAAAGGACAGTCTATCCAGTGGGCATAGTAGATAAGGTGCCTCTGAAGGTACAAGATTTCACATTTAGCTTGGATTTTGTGGTGGTCAGTCTTCCCCAAGTGGAGGGAGCATTTCCTTGGCTTATTGGTAGACCATGGTTGCGGCATACTAAGGTACTTCATGATTGGGGAAACGACGCCATGTGGATACATACTCCTGGCTCCCACATGCAACCAATTCGACTCAAAGGAGGTATGGATCGAGTGGTTCATCACAGCTCGTTGTCAGTACAGTCCAACCCCGACCCCGAGCATTCTATCCCACCTAACGGGTATGACGAAGACCTGCTCCAGTGGTTGGTAGTTACCACATCCATGTCGTGCTATGTGGTCTCTATTCAAGCCTCGCCGCCTATAACACACTCTCTCTCGGCTCATCAGGCTGACATCCGCGACCCAAATCCTACAGTAGGAAGTGTGTCAGTCAAAGAAGCAACTGTGTTAGTTACTGATGACCATGATTCAAGTGTTCCTCTGATGGAAGTCGTTGGCCTTGGTGAACCTATAACACATCACCGAAGGGGGAAGAAATCTCCGTTGCATGGGTTCGCCAACGTTCCACCTCTCCTCTAACATTTCCCAGGTATGACGCCCCGCCCACTCAAAAGCACTTAGCTATGTCTTGAGACTTACCCTTCGAGGAGCTTCCACCAAGATGGTTACAAGAGGAGTATACGGAGTTTCCAATTCATCAAACACCAATCCATGATGTCTCGAAGCTCCAAGAGGCAACTCACTCTTCAGCTACGCCTCCTGACCCGGTCAAAGAAGTCAACATGCGCGAACCTGACAACCCTCAGTACGTCCTCTTAGTAGCTTGGTTATGGGAGTATCCCGCGTTACTCGATCAGGTAGTCTCTTTTATACACTCTTTTAAAGATGATTTTGCTTGGTCTACAAGGATTTGGAAGGGATCCCACCAGAATTGGGTGTCCATACTATCCCTCTAGTTGAAGGGGTTAAGCCTGTCGGAGGCCGAGCTTACAAGCTCAACCCAAAATATGCAGAGGTTGTCAAGTAAAAGCTAGAAAAAAATGCAAGACACAGGGATCATTGTTCCTGTGGAGCACTCTGAGTGGTTATCACCAATGGTGATAGCGCCTAAGAAGCAATCCAATAAAATCCCTGTGTACGTAGATGACCGCGCTCTGAACAAGGTAACTATGCCAGATGGTTTTCCCACACCTTTAACTGAGCGTGTGCTAGCAGATGTAGCAACGCATATATTGTACAGTTTCATGGATGGGTTGAAAAACGCTCCAGCTTCCTTCAATCGAGCAGTATATCTCATATTCTGTCCTTTGCTTACGGATCATCTTCGCATCTTCATGGATGATTTTTCAACTTTCTCAGGTGCTCAGTGTTCCACCCCAATGGAAAATCGAGAGGAGCACCTCGCTCAGCTCTCTGCTGTCTTTGTCAACTGCAGGGAGGCACGCTTGAAGCTCAATCCAAACAAATGCCATTTTTTGGTCCCTGAAGGTACACTTCTAGGCCATGTAGTGTCTGCTAAAGGTTAAGCGCGCGACCCAAAGAAGATAGAAGCAATCTTGAAGTTAACACCTCCCATCAACCCAAAACGTGTATAGAGCTTTGTAGGCCACACAGGCTATCATCACAGGTTTATACGCATGTATGCACAGGTGGCTCAACCACTGACCCGACTCACCGGTGCTACTGTCCCCTTTCAATGGTCCAAACCTGAGGCTGAAGCATTTGCATACCTTAAAAAACGCCTAACTGAAGCGCCTATTCTAGTGGCTCCCGATTGGTCTCTTCCTCTTCATGTGCATACTGATGCCAGTCAATTGGCTATGGTTCTTGTGCTGACTCAACCTAGTATGAAGTACAACTTGGATCGCCCTGTTCACTATGCAAGTCGCCTGCTCACCAAAGCAGACCGCAACTATAGCACCACAGAAAGGGAAGGTTTGGCTATTGTGTATCCTTTACAAAATTTTGCCATTATTTATTAGGAGCCCACTTCACACTTATCTGCTTAATAAACTGCAAGTTGTAGGTCGAGTATGGCGATGGCTACTCTTATTTCAAGCATTTGATTTTGGAGTGGTACTCAGGCCCGGCAAACATCATGTCCTTGCTAACCACCTCTCTTGCATTCACACGGGTGAATAAGTAACAAGGGTTGCAAATGACTTTCCAGATAGCAGTCTCTTTAAGATGGATACCACTCCGGAATCGTACGGCGATGTATTGCATTTGCTATCTACTGGCATGTACCCTGATAATGCGTCTCCACTGCAAAAGTGAAGATTGCTTTTAAAGTCGATGCCATTCACTCTAATTGGGGGCCAACTCTACAAATCCAGACCAAATGGTGTTCTGAGACAATGTGTCTTCCGTCATGAAGTTGTGGATATTCTGGAGGATGCCCACAGTGGTCCCATTGGTGGCCATTACCCTGGTCACATCACCGCCCAGAAGATTCTACAGGTGGTCTATGGTGGCCCTACGTTTTCCAGGATGCAATTGCCTATGTGAAAGTATGTGATGAGCCTCAGCACTGTGCACCTAAACCAAGCACGCAGTTCAGCCGTCCTCTGCAGGTCTCTATTGCATGGCTGTCCTTTGAGTAATGGGGCATAGATTTTGTGGGTCCAATTGCTTCATCGGCCCAACCAGGTAACCGGAAATATCTGTTGGTGGCTACAGACCATGCAACCAAGTGAACAGAAATACTCGCAACAACTGATTGCACTGGCAATACTGTAGCCAAGTTTCTATATGAAAATATTTTGTGCAGGTTTGGAAGTCCCTTGGAGATCACCAGTGATAGGAGCAGTCACTTTGGTTATGAAATGATTTCAACCTTGCTCGCCAACTACAATATTTTTCACCGTAAGTCTTGTTCCTATTACCCTAGAGGAAATGGACAGGCCGAGAGTACAAATAAGATTCTGATGGCCCTTCTGCGGATGTAGCAGGGCTACAGTGTCACTTCACAGGACAGGCAGACAGTTGGACAGTTAGTCACAGTTGGTCTGGTTCACACTGGACAAACCCTCTAGGCTGGGGGAGACGTGGCAGGGTATCGACGGTGACATCGTGGCCAGGTCACCACCACCACACAGTTTGGAGATAGACTTAGCTGACTGGACATTTATGAGCCGTTGGTAGTTCTTTATGGTTGTGCATATGAGTAGTCGTTTGGGTAATTTTTGGGATTATCTTGTACATAGTCATCTTGGTAGCGAGTCTTACACAGAGCACCTCTGCACTCACCCTGCACATCTCAGCCTCGACACCCCCATTTGTACCTGTGAGTCTGGGGCTGGAGCTGAGTATGCTGCCACGCCAGAGTCTTTACATGGTTCTTTGAGATAGTCGAGTCCACATGTTCTAGTCCACTGTTGTGTCTCTGTTGTTCTGTTGTTATCCATTGTTTCTGTGTTTCATTCTGTTTGAGTGAGTTTCCATTTCTTGAGTGAGATTGTCACGCACATTGCACTAAAGGGCACCCACACTGTAGAGAGCACGACACATTATCCGCGCTACAGGTGCTCTGATTTTGGCGATCACGGTGGGACCTCAACTGAAGTCTCACTCTGTTGAGTAGCTGGTTTCTTCGCTTCGCCTGTGCAGCTTGTTGGTCTGGTCCAGTTTCACCCTTGACAGCTTAATCTAGCTGGTCTAGTCTCTCGCCTTGCTGGTTTGGTCCTCTCTCGCCCTGGTCCACCCACTCCTCGTCCTGGTCAAGTCCTCCTCGTCCCTGGTCTAGACCTTCCTCGTCCTGGTCCAGCCTAGGTGGTCTAGTCACTCGCCCTCGTCTAGTAGAGTCTAGACCAATATTCAGCCAAGTGAAGGTCGTCTTGCCCAAGCGAAGGTCTTCTTGCCCAAAGCTTGGTGGGGTTGGCAATTACTGCATGACACATACAAGGAGGTCATTGGAGCGTCAAAGTGCACTACTGAGTCCTCTGAAGTACTACCACAGACGGAGTCAACCCTTGGTGCCCAGTAGAAGCATATTAACCCCATCACCCATACCTACTCATACGGCTACATCCATTCCTTTGACCGGTTCTACATCCTCCAGGTCACCTTCTCCGGTAAGGCTCTCCCCCATTTTGTTACAGCAAGCTAGTGAGCGACAGACTCAGGAGCAAGAGGCCATGGAGGAGCTCACAAGTGTTCTGGCAAAGGTGAACATCAAGTTCCCTACCTTTAAGGGTCTCTCCACAGAGGATGAAGACGACCATGCTTGGAGGTTTGTCTCTCTTTGCAGAGGTCGTGGCCTCAACAGAGAAGACGCATACCTGGTGCTCTTCCCGTCCACCTTGGATGGTCTTGCATATAAATGGTACAGTCAGTTTGCTGAGAACCACTTTACTACTTGGACCATGTTAAGACAGCAGTTCTGTGAAGCTTTCCGACCAGGGGATTATCAAGAGAAGATTCTAGATGAGTTGGCCAACCTGTTGCTCCAGCCCAAGGAGACATTTGCAGAGCTCATGACCACAACAAAGTCCCTGGTCGCCAAGCTGCCTCAGCAACCAGGGGAATTCATGGTGAAGAAGTGGGTAGAGAAGGCTCTGCCTAAGACTTCTCATCAAAAGCTCAGAGAAAGCCTCCGTCCTGAAGCCAGTCTGGAGGACTTTGTTGCTACTGCTACTAGAATAGAGGGAGCAAGAATGCAGTTCACTGACTCTCCTCGGTTAGATACTGCCCCTGTACTCGCTGAAGGTCCATCAGACCCCTTCACTTCCTTACGAAGGGAACTGGAAGCCCTAAAGTTACAGCGGGCCCTTCAAGAAGAGAGATCCTTCTCTCTCAGACAGGAGAAGCCTCCACATCAAGAGGCTTATAATCAACTTAAAACAGAGTTAGAAGAGCTCAGGTCTCAGCAGGAGAGTAAGGCTATGGTATGGTGTAGTTCATGCCGCTCTCCAGGACACCCTCCACAGGACTGTCCCCTTCGCTCTTATTGCCACTTCTGCGAAAAATCGGGTCATGAAGATAAGGATTGCTACTATCTAAAGGGATTGCACAAAATACAACAAAGTCTTGGTCCTACTCTCCAACAGGGGTTAGCACCCGCATCCAACATGGTTTCCCACTACAGCCATCCCAACCACATGCCACCTTTGCTCAATACCCCTGCTGTCCAAGGTGTGTCAAGTACTTTCCCGACTCAAAGTTTTTATAATGCTAATGCCACCTCAACCCCTCAGAGCTTCTTCACTTCAGCCTCCAACTCCATGCAGCAACCACCTCGTCCCCAGTTTCGTCCTTCCAATCGGCCCATACTCTGCTACAGATGCAGAGAATATGGGCATTATCAGAGCAAGTGTCCTTTACCTGAGGGTCCCCTCCTTGTCGTCATTGCCCTGATTCGAAGGATCACTTGTCCCACGCAAAGGGCATCCACGTCTTCAGGCTCGACTCAGAACCAGCAAGAATTCACCTTCCCGAAGATAAACTTGATTACTGTGAACACCGTGCCTCAACCATCACCTGCTACTCATGTGGTTAAGCCACTGCAAGTGGAGGAGCCTGCTGGTGTCCTTACTCGGGCACAAAGAGCAGCTCTTGGTCTCAGTCTGCCCACAGGTCCACCTCACCAGTCCCCACTTCCTCGATTGTCTACCTGACCCAAAGGACGAGTCCTTCAAAATTGCTCAGAGCAAACCACCTTCCTTGTTATCTGACATTGATGGAGCCTTCTTGGAAGCAGTGGCTGACTTGGAACAAATTAAGGTCCCAAAGGGAGCCTAGTTCGAAGGCGCCAAGCCCACAGCAGAAGCCATTTTGAAGAATACTTTTCAGCAGGTGCACTATACGACATGCTAAGGCTCGACGCAACACTCAGAAGTGACACCATGTCAGTCATTCAGTCTCTGTACCCGAGGGCTGGGCCTAGTGGCGGCACCTCCCTCTACAGCCCTCAGACTCTTATTTGATTTCCTATCCAACCGCTCCCCTCACCGATTATAAAAGTCCTCGTCTCACTGTATCTATTCTTGGGCACCAGCTATCCGGCGTCATCGTTGATGGTGGATCTGGAATCAATTTGATGCCCGAATTCACTATGATGGCCTTAGGTCTACAGCCTACCTGACCTGCTCCTTTCACTGTTACATTGGCCGATCAGAGAACAGTCTACCCAGTGGGCATAGTCGACAAGGTGCCTCTGAAGGTACAAGATTTCACTTTCAACTTGGATTTTGTGGTAGTTATTCTTCCCCAGGTAGAGCGAGGTTATCCCTTGCTGATTGGTAGGCCATGGTTGTGACATACGAAAGCACTTCATGATTGGGAAAACGACGCCATGTGGATACATACTCCTGGCTCTCCAATGCAACAAATTCGTCTCGAAGGAGGTATGGATCCGGTCGTTCAGCATAGCTCTTTGTAAGTAGAGTCCAACCCTGACTTGGAGCAGCCGGTCCCTCCTAATGGGTCCGATGAAGACTTACTGCAGTGGTTAGAAGCTACCTCTTTGATGCCATGCTATGTAGTCTCTTTTCAACCTTTGCCAACAGATGCACCCTCTCCCCCTGATCCTACACCTGAAGCTACACCTGAAGCCAGTAATCCCAGTCAGCCAAGTGCGCTAGAACCAAGTGGACCGGTCTCTGGTGACCATCCTTCAGAGGGTCCCTTGATGGAAACCGTCGGCCTGGGTGAGCCTATAACCCACCATAGAAGGGGGAAAAAGTCTCCCTTGCAAGAGTTGGCCAACACCCCAGCTCCTTCCTTAGCCTCCACTCCATCTGACTCTCCACCCATACCGGAGCACTTCGAGGTATCTGAGGATTTACCATTTGCAGAGCTTCCATCAGGATGGTTGCAGGAAGAGTATGCTGATTTCAACATTGATCAGCCACCAGCTCATAATGTCCAGAAGCTCACAGAGGCGGCACAGTCTTCTCTCCCTGACGCAGCCTCACCCACTGCACCGCCTGACCCAGTCAGAGAGGTCAACCTAGGCGGCCCTGACAACCATCAGCCCATCATGTTAGCCGCTTGGTTATGGGATCACCCCGCTCTACTCGACCTGGTAATCTCTTTCGTTCGCTCTTTCAAGGATGTGTTTGCCTGGTCTTACCACGATTTGGAAGGAATCCCAGCAGAGCTAGGAGTCCACACAATTCGTCTGGTTGAGGGGGCTAAGCCTGTCAGAGGACGAGCTTACAAACTGAATCCCAACTATGCAGAAGGAGTCAAAATCAAGTTGGAAAAAATGCAAGAAGCAGGTATTATTGTACCAGTAGAGCACTCAGAATGGTTGTCCCCTATGGTTATTGCCCCAAAGAAGCAGTCCAACAAAATTCGAGTTTGCGTCGACTACCAGGCTCTGAATAAGGTCACAATCCCGGCTGGATTTCTGGCCCCTTTTACTGAGAGAGTCCTCGAAGATGTAGCTGGCCATGTACTGTATAGTTTTATGGATGGGTTCAGCGGCTACAATCAGTTAGGAATACATCCTGACGACCAAATCAAAACAGCTTTTGTGACTCCCTGGGGTATTTTCATCTACACTAGAATGTCTTTTGGGCTAAAAAATGCACCGCCTTCTTTCAATCGCACAGTATATCTCATCTTTTGTCCTCTGCTTACTGATCACCTTCACATATTCATGGATGACTTTTCCACCTTCTCGGGTATTCAATGTTCGACCCCAGTAGAAAATCTAAAGGAGTATCTTGCTCAGCTCTCTGTAGTCTTCCTCAGGTGCAGAGAGGCACATTTGAAGCTCAATCCGAACAAGTGTCATTTTTTGGTCACCGAGGGCACACTGTTGGGCCATGTGGTGTCTGCTCAAGGTTTAGCACCTGACCCAGAGAAGATAGTGGCCATCTTGAAGTTACCTCCTCCCATAAATCCCAAAGGTGTTCAGAGCTTTGTGGGCCACACCGGCTATCATCGCAGGTTTATACGTATGTATGCACAGGTGGCTCAACCATTGACCCGGCTCACCAGTGCTGTTGTTCCCTTCTAGTGGTCAACACCTGAGGCTGAAGCATTTGCATACCTCAAAAAACGCCTCACTGAAGCGCCTATTCTAGTTGCCCCGGATTGGGCCCTACCTTTCATGTGCATACAGATGCCAGTCTGTTGGCTGTGGGTGCTGTGCTGACTCAGCCTAGCAAAGAGTTCAACTTGGATCGCCCTATACATTATGCAAGTCGCCTGCTCACCAAAGCAGAGCGCAACTATAGCACCACAGAAAGGGAAGGTTTGGCTATAGTGTATGCTCTACAAAAATTTCGTCACTATTTGCTAGGGGTCCACTTCACAATTATTACTGATCACCATGCCTTGCGCTATCTGCTTAATAAGCCACAGGTCGTAGGTCGAGTATGGCGATGGCTCCTCCTATTCCAAGAGTTTGATTTTGAAGTGGTGCTCCGTCCTGGTAAGCATCATGTAATGGTTGACCACCTCTCTCGCATTCACACAGGTGAAGAAGCTACCGGGATTGCGGATGACTTTCCAGATAGCAGTCTTTTTAAAATAGATACAACACCGGAATGGTACGGCGAGGTCTTACATTTTCTATCTACTTGGTTGTACCCAGAGAAGGCATCTCCATTGCAAATGAGGAGATTGCTGTTGAAGTCCAGGCCTTTCACTCTGATTGGGAGCCAGCTCTACAAATCGGGACCAGATGGTGTTCTGAAGCGTTGTGTCTCGCCTCATGAGGTGGAGCATATTCTGGAGGATGCCCACAATGGTCCCACTGGTGGCCATTACCCTGGTCACATCACCGCCCAGAAGATTCTACAGAGTGGTCTATGGTGGCCCTACGTTTTTAAGGATGCAATAGTATATTCTAAGGTTTGTGATGTGTGCCAGCGTTGTGGGCCGAAGCCAAGTAAGCAATCCAACCGTCCTCTGCAGGTCTCGATGGCGTGGCTACCTTTTGAGAGATGGGGCTTGGACTTCGTGGGTCCAATATATCCCCCGGCTCAACCGGGTAATCGCAAATATCTGCTAGTGGCTACAGACTATGCAACAAAGTGGGCAGAGATACTGGCGACAATAGATTGCACTGGCAATACAGTAGCCAAATTTTTATATGAAAATATTTTATGCAGATTTGGATGTCCTTTAGAGATCACAAGTGATAGGGGCAGTCATTTTGTCAATGACATGATCTCAACTTTGCTGGCCAATTACAAGATTTTTCATCGCAAGTCGTGCTCTTATTACCCTAGAGCCAATGGGCAGGCCGAGAGCACCAACAAGGTTCTGATCGCCCTCCTGCGGAAAGCATGTCATCTCCATCCAGCATCGTGGGCTCAGGCTGTGCACGGCACTCTTTGGGCATACCGCACATCTTTCAAAGCAACAACGAATCACACGCCTTTTCAACTAGCTTTCGGTTTGGAAGCCATAGCTCCATTTGAGTTCAACTCCGGATCCCCTAGGGTGGGCAGTCTGCATGCAAGTTGGGGCATGGAATCTGCTTCTATATCCCGTCTCACCTTATTGGATGAAAGCCGCCGTTTAGCTTCACATGCTCTGCAAGCCGAGCAGATTCGTCGCAAAGCCTGGCATGATCGCCATCTCAAACGGCCGAAAATAATACAAGGCTCGCTGGTGCTACTCTATCAAGCTAAGTATCTGAAGAAAGCCAAGAAGTTGATCCAAGCCTGGCAAGGGCCTTTCAAGGTACAGGAGATTTTGCCACAGGGGGCTGCGCAGTTAGTCACTTTGGAAGGGGTTCCTTTGCCACTGGTAGATCGATCAAGAATAAAGTGCTATCACTCACTTGCCTGACTCTATAGAATCTGGTTGTGTTATAACTCCCACATACAACTATATGACTGTCCCGTCCTAATTTTCGGCTCTCTCCATCAATGAATTAACCCTCTTCTCAGATTTACCTTATCTCAAGTTCTCATCTCAGTTGTAATCTGTGTTATCGTAAAAATTCACGTGTTTTATGCATGCATCAAACTCCTTCTCACCTCACATTGACATAATTCGAATTGGATTCCAGCTACTCTCGAATTTTTTCTTTTTAATTATTCGAATTCACAAATTGATTAGATAATCAGCTTCCTATTTCTCTCTGTCTCCGTGTCTATTTGTATCCTAGGTATCTCTATCTCTGGTCCTTACAGCTTAACCCCTCTCCCTCTCTTTGTGGATTTCTTCAAATTGGCAAGTACAACTCTAATCAGATAGAATATCGATCTTCTCGATATTCTGGCACATCTCTCTCACACTGCTCACAAGCACTATATCAGGTGGAAGCCTTGATAGGCCATTGGCTATAAATTCTGCAGCATCTGCACTCTCTATCCCTCTCTCTCTATGTCTCTCTCTCTCTCTACCTTGGACTCCAAGCCACTGCTGCAACTAGTTGCTCCTTACTATATTGCTCTGTTGTTTCCCTTACTGCTTCCGCCTTTCTTACTACTAGCTTTGCTTTTTCACTCAACCCTGCCCAATATTGCTTTTTACCCTAAGTTCCCTGTATTGGTGCCTTCCTGAAAGACTATAAGTGAGGCACCTACCCTATCCCAACCCCTCGCCCCTACCCTACCCTACCCAACCCCCTCGCCCCTACCCTCTCCACACCCCCTCGCCCCTACCTACCCTCTCACACCCCCTCACCCCTACCCTCCCTAATCCCCTCGCCCCTATCTACTCTCTCCCCTCGCCCCTACCCACCCTCAACCCCCTCGCCCCTACCCTCCCTAACCCGCTCGTCCCTACCCCTTACTCCCCTCGCCCCTATCCTCTACCAATCCCCTCGCCCTTAACCTACCCAAACCCCTCGTCCTAACTAAACCCCTCGCCCAATTCCGCCTGCATCCATAGCTTGCTTTCAAACATCCATCGCTTTTTTTTTGCATCCATCGCTTTTGAAAGGACAGGCTACTCGCTTCGTGCTTAATCAAGCTTTTCCAGAGTTCACCCTGCACACTGCAGATTCACACAACCAGGGAGCTTTCTTTACGATGGCTGGTACAAGCAAACAAGTAAGGAAGAAAAGAGCTCTCTCTCCAGAGAAGCCAACTGAGACATCCCAAAGTTCTGCAGAGGAAGAGGATGTGGATACCTCCAGCCATGGCCTCACAGATGTGTCCTCCACTAATCACAGTGATGAAAATTACAAGGCATCCGACTCAAGCTCCGCTTCTCACTCAGAGTCTTCGAGCAACGAGGAAGAGGAAGAGGATGAAGAAGAAGAAGCTGTAAAGAACCAAAAGAAGAGGAAAGCCATCATGCAGGTATTGAGTCATCAAATTCCTCGGCCTCCTTCTTCCAAGACCCAAACCAAGTTCACACTGAACTTCCATCTGCAGCAGCCTCATCCATCTCTTCGAGAAGTCTTATCAAAAGACCAGCTACACAAGCTAGGTCTGTCAGCATTAGCAGACACCGATCTGCCTTCTGATATTCCCATGGATATGGTGCATGCACTCCTCAAGTTTTTTCCCAAAGTCAGAGGACACCCACTGACTGCTACAAGAATTGGTAACGCTTTGGGGATGACAACATTTCCTGCAGTAAAACCGGCTACGCGAACGTATTCACAACTTTCGAAAGATGCGACAATCGAGGCATGCAAAGAGCTACTTAGTACGAGTCATGCTGATTATGCAAGGAATAAAAAGCTCTAGGCCATTTTCAAGTATTACTTTTTGGTCTAACATCCTAAAGTCAGCAAGGGCAAGGGCAAGGGCAAGGACAGATGTGACGTGCCTACTATATTCTCGCACTGCGAAGGCCTATACTGCCTCATCCACACCATCCCTTCTGGCTTTCATCAAATTCTATTTACCTCTTTACAGTCACGGGCAAAAAGATTCAGAGCTTAGGTGCAATCTGTGCAAGCTAGCTTTCAATGCTTTGTAGCTCCCATGTTGGCCTGGGTCATTAATATACCTGTTAGTCCTATGGATGTGGATGCGGCAATGCGGCGTAAAAGCTCTAAGGGAAAAGGAAATAGACAATGGATCTATCTGAAAAGCCAAAGAAAAAGAGAGCAAAAGTAGTGAAGGACACAGTAGAATCTTTAGTATCCCTGTCAGTTTCAGAAAGCCAACAGCTTCGAGTGAAGCGACCTGTTCGACGTTCCTCACATAGTGTCGCTACTGATTCGATGGTAAGTTCAGGTGGTGCAGATCACACTATGCATGTCACAGTTGTGGCTTCTACAGTGTGTGTTCCTCTCTCTACTGCTGCTATTTTTACCCCTACCACAGTGACTAGCTCCCACGTCCCAGGGGCAGTTGCTTCTTCTCCTATGCCTAGTCCTACTGCAACCACTCCCACAATCTCTAATCCAACAGAGAGGCATGCGCCCAGTTCACCACGAGCAGTGCCACTTGTCACATTAGTCCCACCAGTTGTACCACTTGCCAGTCCTCTTCACCCTGACACTGTTACAGGACCTTCCACAGGGTCTAACTCTATATCATTTTTTTGGCTATCTGAGGATATATTGCAGGAGTCTAGGCAAGCCATTGCCACAATTGAGCTTGGAGCAGAGCGTTTAGCAGCCATACACCCGCGTCACGCAGCTACTTACGCAGCAATGGAGGGAGCACTGAAGGTTGCTAAGAACGCCATCGTCGATAGGGATGCCACTATTTTCGCACTCCAACAGGCCCTTTAAGTCTCAAGTGATTAGTGACCTTCAAAATCAAGTACAAGGATTTAGAGAATTGCTCTTACATGAAAATAGAGCAACACAGCCTACGATGATGGGTATGGGATATGTGTGGACTGGAGCAAGTACACCAGCGCAGCATGCAACATCGGGTCCTTCTCAGCAGTTTATGGGACTTTACTCACAAACTCCAGTTCCCGTTCAGTACTACAATCAACAACAACAATATCCTCCTCCTCAGGGGTTTCAGTCTTCACCATTACCTCAGATGCAAAATATGACTTGTTGTGCTGGAGTGGCTAGAGCACATCGCCATGGCTGTGTTACTCGACGTCCTCAGTACACTACAGGACAGGTGCTACCATCTGCCCAGCAACAGGTGGATGGTCATTTCCCAAGGAGCACACTTACTGACAGGAGGGCTCACATCCAACAGGGCTCCACAATCGATTTGATAGCTCCACCTCCAGAGGCTGATAGTTCGGATGCAGTAGTGGCTACCACTCTATCTCTTGGATGACAGATTCAGGAGCTCACCATTGTACATACTAGTAGTTTCCTTGCACAGTTTCAGTCTCCCTCTCACCGAGACGGTGAGCGGTCTTGTGGCGGGCAACCTGTAGTAGCAGGGCTACAGTGTCACTTCACAGGACAGGCAGACAGTTGGACAGTTAGTCACAGTTGGTCTGGTTCACACTGGACGGACCCTCTGGGCTGGGGGTGACGTGGCAGGGTACCGACAGTGACATCGTGGCCAGGTCACCACCACCACACAGTTAGGAGATAGACTTAGCTGACTTGACATTTATGAGCCGTTGGTGGTTCTTTATGGTTGTGCATATGAGTAGTCGTAGGGTCATTTTTGGGATTATCTTGTACGTAGTCGTCTTGGTAGCGAGTCTTACACAAAGCACCTCTGCACTCACCCTGCACATCTGAGCCTCGACACCCCCATTTGTACCTGTGAGTCCTGGGCTGGAGTTGAGTGTGCTGCCACGCCTGAGTCTCTACGAGATAGTCGAGTCCACATGTTCTGGTCCACTGTTGTGTCTCTGTTGTTCTCTTGTTATCCATTGTTTCTGTGTTTCATTCTGTTTGAGTGAGTTTCCATTTCTTGAGTGAGATTGTCACGCACATTGCACTGAGGGGCATCCACACTGTAGAGAGCACGACACATTATCCGCGCTACAGGTGCTACTGTATAAAGCTAGATATCAGAAAAAAGAAAAGAAGTTGGTTCCAGCTGGCAAGGTCCATTCATGGTACAAGAAATTTTGCCACAAGGAGCGATCCAGCTTGTAACTTTGGACAGTGTTCCCTTGCCGCTGGTAAATGGCTCCAGAATCAAGTGCTATTATCCCTCTGAGTAAACAATCTACAACCGTTTCACCACCTGTAATTGTTATGCCTATAAGTAAAGGTTCTTGAATCTCCCATCTCTTTTCTTTCCATTACCTTTCCACCAGAGCCAGTGTTATGTTAATGTCTCTACACACTCTTCGTCTCTGCTATGCTTGTAGGAGTCCCCACGTTTCCTCCTAAGGTAAACTTTCTCTACACTGTGTAATTGGGGTACTTGTTTTGTCTTGAACTTCTCAAAATCCAATCACTCTTTCTATAATGCTTTCTATCATCTATATTCTTTGCTTTTATTGGGGTCTCTAGTTCAACTCCTCAGCTAGATCTGTAGTGTCTCCTGTGATAGTTTCCTATGAAGTAAAACTCTCTTCATCTTTCTCTTCTTCTAGTGTAACACACTTGGGGCATTGGGAGGCTTGTCTAAGTTCTCGCTCTTCTTTCAATAGCACCAATTGTTTGTCTCTAGTTTCCTAAATTGCCTTGCAGTTCCTACATAAACCTTCACTGTCCCTAACCCCCCTTCCTTCCTCCTAGGCCTAACTGCCCTCGCGCCATATCTACTAAACCTCGCCCCTCTCTACTGCCCCTAGCCCTCCTATCTACTGCCCCTTGCCCCCCTCTATCCTCCCCTCGCCCCTACCCTTATTCCCTTGCCCCTCACCAACCCTCCCTCGCCCTATCTCCCCTCCCCTCGTCCCCTCTCTACTCTCACCCCTACCCTAATCCCCCTCGCCCCTACCCTCAATCCCCTCGCTCCTCACCACCTCTCCGTCACGGTATCTCCCTCTCCCTCGTCCCTCACCACCACTCCCTCGCCCTATCTCCCCTCCCCTCGTCCCCTCTCTTCCCTCGTCCCTACCCTCATCCCCTCGCCCCTATCTCCCTTAACCTCGCCCCTACCCAAACCTACCTCGCCCCTCCCTACAGTCAATCGCCCCACCCTATCAACCCTCGCAAATATCCTCCTTATACTGATTCTCCACGGACAGACCTCTTTCACCAATCTCAATTCTCCACGGACAGTACGCTTTCAGCGATCTCACACCTTTCATGCTCTGCTCACTAACTACATGAATGTACGCTTTTGTGGGTTTGTAAGTTTCTGAGGATACAGGCACAAAGTGCGTTCAGAACAAGAACAATTCACGATGGCTGGTACAAGCAAGCAATTAGGAAGAAATCCTTGTTGCGACAGAGACCCACTGAAACATCTCGAAGTTCTGTTGAGGAAGAAGACGTAGAAACCTCCAACCATGGCCTCACCGATCTTTGTTCCATTGATCATAGTGATGAGAGTTACAAAGCGTCTGACTCCGGCTCTGACTCTAAGTCTTCTAGCCAACAGAAAGATGACGTTCAACAGGAAGATTATGTGAAAGACGAAAAGAAAAAGGCCAACACTCAAGTGCTCAGCCATCGAATCCCTCGGCCTCCTTTCTCCAAAACTCAAACCAAAGTCACTTTGAGCTTCCATCAGAAACCTTATCCGTCTCTTCAACAAGTTTTATCAAAAGATCAGCTACATGCGCTAGGTCTGTCAGCATAAGCAGAGACAGATCTCCCTACTGATATTCCCATGGATATGGTCCATAAGGTTCTCAAGCTTTTTCCCAAAGTAAGAGGGCACCCACTGACGGCTACACGCATTGGTCATGCTTTGGGAATGACAAACTTCCCTTCAGTAAAACCGGCTACAAGAACCTACTCACAACTTTCGAAAGATGCAACCATTCAAGCATGCAAAGAGCTACTTAGTACTAATCACGCTGACTTTGCAAGAAATAAAAAGCTCTAGGCCATTTTCAAGTACTACTTTTTGGTCAGAGCTGCTAGAGTAAGCAAGGGCCGATGTGACGTGCCTACTATGTTCTCTCACTACGATGGCCTATACTGCCTCATTAACACCATCCTGTGTGGCTTTCATCAAATTCTATCTACCTCCTTACAGTCGCGGACAAAAAGATTCAGAGTTCAAGTGCAATTTGTGCAATCTAGCTTTGCAGCTCCCATGTTGGCCTTGGTCATTAGCATACATGTTAGCCCCATGGATGTACATATGGATATGCGGCGTAAAAAGCTCTAAAGCAAAAGGAAAAGCTATTTAATAGACAATGGATCTACCTAGAAAGCCGAAGAAAAAGAGGGCAAGAGTGGTGAAGGACATAGTAGAATCTCTAATATCACTACCAGTATCTGAAATCCAGCAGCTTCGAGTGAAGCAACCTGTTCGACGTTCCTCGCGTACTCCCGCTACTTGTTCAATGGTATGTTCAAGCGTTGCAGATTACACTATGCATGTCACAGCTATGGCTTCTACAGTGTGTGTTCCTCCCTCTACTGCTGCTAGTTTTACTCCTACCATAGTGACTAGCTCCCAAGCCCCGGTTGGAGTTGCTTCTTCTCCTATGCCTAGTTCTGCTGCAGCCACTCCACCCGTCTCTACTCCACCAGAGAGGCATGCTCCCAATCCACCACGAGTAGTGCCACTTGCCACTGACACTGTTACGGGATCTTCCACAGTTTCCGACTCTACATCACTTTTTCGCATATATGAGGATATATTGTAGGAGTCCAAGCACGCCATTGCTGCCATTGAGCTTGGAGCAGAGCGATTGGCAGTTACACACCAACGTCACACAGCTACTTACACAGCTATGGAGGGATCTCTTCGAGTCGTTGAGAGCGCCATCACCGATCGAGATACTACTATTTTCGCACTACAACAGGCCTTGAAGTTAAAGTCAAATTATTAATGACCTTCAAGCTCAGATACAAGGATTTAGAGAATTGCTTCTACATGAAAATAGGGAAACCCAGCCTACGATGATGGGTGTGGGGTATCGATGGACTGGATCAGGTACACCACTGCAGAATGCAGCAACAGGTCCTTCTCAGCCACTTATGGGACTCTACCCATAGCCTCCAGTTCAATATTACAATCAACAGTATCCTCAGGGGTTTCAATCGTCACCATTGCCTTAAAACGCAGAACGTTCCATGTTGCGACGGTATTGTTGGTGCACACCGCCACGGCTGTGATACTCGACGTCCTAAGTGCACTACAAGACAGGTGCTACCCTCTGCCCAGCAAGCAGGTGGTTGGCCCCTTCCCAAGCGACCCACTTACGGACAGGAGAGCCCACATACAGCAGGGTCCCACCATTGATTTGATGGCTCCACCTTCAGAGACTATGCTTCGCGTGGTGTGGCAACTAATCTTTCTCTTGGGTGATTGCATAGCAGTTTTTTTTCAACATAACAGTGCAGCGCAACAGTGGTTTATTTTGCAATCTTACAATCTTTTAGCAATTTCAGTTGTTTCTCTCACCGCGACGGTGAGCGGTCTTGTGGCGGGCAACCTATAGAAGGCTACAATGTCACTTTCACAGGACACACGGTTAGTACAGTTGGTCTGGTCTGATTCACACTGAATGGACTCTCTGGGCTGGGCAAGTGACATGTGGCAAGGATACGGAACGGCGATCTAGTGGACATCATGGCCCGGTCACCACCACCAATCAAATTGGGGATAGACTTAGATGGCTGACATTTATGAGCCGTTGGTGGCTCTTTATGATTGTACATGGGAGTAGTAGCTATTGGGTCAGGTTTATCATCTTCTTCATATATGGTCCAGCATCGTCGTCTAGAGTAGCGAGTCTATACACACAGCACGTCTGCACCATCCCTGCACATTCGAGCCTAGACACCCCCATTGTATTCGTGAGTTCTGGGCTGGAGCAGAGTTTGTTGCCACGCTGGAGTCTGTATTGGTTCTTTCAGATAGTCGAGTCCATATGTTCTAGTCTATTGCTTTGTCTCTCTGTTGATCAACTCCTATCTCTTGTTTCCTTTGATTTCATTCTGTTCTGAGTGAGACGTCATGCACATTGAACTGAGGAGCACCCACTGTAGAGAGCACGACACACTATCCGCCCTACACTGGCCAATCTGAGATGGGCAGGTCTGACAAAGGGAGACGTCTAGCCACCACGTCAGCTTGGCACTCAAAGTGGCCCACAAGCTTCAGGCCAGCAGCAGTGGGTTCCCATAGGGCACAGTTTCGACCCTCTTCAGCAGGAAGAGGTCCATCTCCATCCTCCACCTCAGCCTCGCCTCCGATAGCTCTGCATCTCTGTGATATTTACGCCATTTGTGATAACATCTACAATAGGTATAAGTAACAGCACGTCGATTTTGTTGGATAGCAATGTCGGGTTATCCTTGCTAAGTAGCAGCTCCACCAGCACGAGCGGTTAAAGCGGTATCACTCCCAACAAGGTCATGGGAATCTCGATCATAGAGATACTAAGAAAGCTACTACAGAGCTCCCAAGTGGCAGCAAAACAGAGGAAACAAGGGACTCATAAAGAGAGTCATTCTGTGAGGGGAGCTTGGCCAAAAGTCGAGTAGCCATATCCTTCCAAGTGATCACCATAAAGAGAAAGCTCATCTCGAAGCTATTGCATGCGCGAAATAAGAGCCTGAAGATAAGGAAATTGCGACAATTGCAGGTTGAGCAAAGTCTTCTCAAGAGCAAGGATCCGCTCAAGGATGACCGCCTCATACGGGTTGGCAAAGGTAATCCCAAATGTGTTGATAGAAATGATGTAAGGAGTGAAATCAAGGAATCCGCACAATTGATGCATACGTAGGAAAACGCCTTGTGGTTGGTCTTGTTTTAGGTATCAATCATGGCTTGCATAACAAATGTTGATGAATTACCAAGTCTAATAAATAATAAGCCGGTTGAAGAGGTAGGAGTTGTCGATGCAGCATGTGTAGTCAAGGAAGCTGAAATAGTAGTATTGTAACTCGTGTTGCTGTGTTCCATACGCAATCCCACAAGTCAATCACCATAAGAATAACCATGATCTTTATCTTCCAAACGGTAAAGTTGGATCCATCCAACTTCTCCGATGAAAGATCGGCATCTTGACACACTTCCAAGAAAAAAGTAAGTACAATAAAAAATCTCGAACTCTTGCAAAGTAGAAAGGACAGAATCCCCATGAGTAGCAAAGAGATCCCTAACGACGACCAAACAACGGAACGTGCCAAGCATCCGTAGAGTGCGCCGCTAAAAGAAACCGCTCCGATGCCTCCTGCTCCAAAGGTGAAATCGATGACAATACTAGCGTGCATGTAGAACACCCATCCGCATTGGTTACCATGTTGTTGAAATCGCCACCAATAACCAAGTATCAACAAGAGGCAAAGCAGCAGTCAAAACAGTCCAAAAACGAGCACGATCGGGACAGAAATGAGTTCCACCAAACTCTCATCAAATTGAATCGCAGCATACATTGCTCAGCCCGCTACCCGAGCGCCATAGTGTTTCACTGGAGCCAACAAGCGTGGACCAACTCAAATGCATACACCACAACTACGAGACAAGTGTCCACTTGTTTGTTCCCCAAAATCCCAAGACTTTCATGATATTTCCAATAGGTGTAGCAATTATGTTCCTAAATGAGCGAAATATCCACCTTGCCAACAACCTTCCCCCCCCCCCACCCCCCAGCGAAAAGAGTGGATGTATATTGTGTACAAAGAGACCTCTCGGGATGCTCAATGGCCTATCATGCAGAGGAAGTACCAACCGGAGAGTATCGAATGAGTGCTATCTACACATCCAGGTGGCATATAGGAAGAGTGCAGAATGAACCACTGAGGAGGTGCATAATGCCATGTTATGTGGACCTGATCCAGACTGAAAAGAACTGAAGACCTCACCCATGCCCGAAGGGAGGAGTACCTACACTGCTCCGCTTCCCAGGAGGAGCCTGCTAAAGTATCCCACTGGCTGCCAAGAGTATGCAGCAGCTCATTCCAGATAGCTGCTAAGAGGGAGAAAAATGAATAGCTAAGTGCAATCAAGCGTACCAGCCATACATTTATCTTGCAGAGTCTTCAGCCTATATAAACATACAGCCCCAAACTAGACGAAAGGTCTCAGGTAATTTTTCGCTGCAGTGTGTTACTGTTCTTGCTGGCTGCAGAAGATGAGTTTTTGGGAAGATTTTCATAACTTTGATAAACTACTCGCCAACTTTATAAGTGCCTAGTTCTCTCCTCAACTTATGATCAGCAACGTTTTATGTTGCATCTTAAAACGTTCTTAAGCTTCACAGCGTAACTCAAAGAGAAAAATTTTAAACTGCATGGATATATGCACACAGTCAATACGAACAACAACTGGATTCAAAAGAAAACAAAGCGCAATACTATACTTCTCGCTGGCATAAGTAGTTCGGTAAACATACCGTAGATTTAGTTGATCGTTTTGATCTTGCAAGTAAAATTCTTCGTCGTCTTTTGTGCTTCCCCTTCTTCTTGGCTGCTGCTTTACAAGCTACAACACTTTTTTGCTTTGCAATGCTGATAACAGATGAAATGAGTTCTTCTTCTTTTTTACTAAACAAATTGCAAGATTTTTCCATGCTCCTTGCAGAGTTCTCTTGACTACCACTTGAAGAAGACAGACCCACACCTTCCACGTCATTTGCAGAACTAGAGGCAGCTTTTCTCTTCTTTTCAGCTGATTCTCTGAAAATTTCGCTTGGCTTTGATATCTCATGTTCTCTGTAGCTTCCCCAGGCAATATTAGTTCAGAAAGATTTTTCAAGATTACATGTATGAAATTTCACTTCAAAGCAGAGCTCACCTTTCACTCGTTTGAAATTTCTGCACAGTTGCTAAGTCAAGGTTTTCACTACAGACTTTATCAGCTTCAGCAACAGCATTAACTTTAGCTTCGACAAAGGCTTCATTGGCACGGTTCTTATCCTGCAGCAAAATTATGCATTAAGCAATCCCAGCCATATGAAAGGGCGTTCAACATGGCAAGACCACCATGACAGTCACGCTATGACGACCGTGTACTCCATCTAACAACCTTAAAAGTGACAAGGATGTGAGGCTACTATTGAACTGATCCACCTTTAAATCTTTTGCTGACTCACCTCAGCACCATTCTTGCTTTTATTCACTATACCAACTTCAAATTCCTTGTTTCCACATGCGATTTCTGAAACTGCAGCTTCCATGCTCTCATTGGGCATGTTGTCCAATTCATATCCTAAATCACTTGCTTCAGCCGGCTTTGCAAATCAAAACAAATTTAAAAAGTTATGAGCTAGGCACAATATTCATACTGCCAAATAACAAAACATATCAAAAGATACTGTCATCAACATTAAGGAACCTATCTAAAATATTTAGCACACCTTGTTTACTAAAAACAGAAACGACAGGTAACTTAATCAATGTTGCAGCTTCAGCAGGACAAAAAAATGAACCAAAATAATGCTCCTCATACCACCACCGTCATACGCTATCCATGAGACGCGCGAGGCTAACACGAGATCAATTATCACGACCTCCTTTACTCGGATCCTTCTTCCAAATAGAGTTCCTTTGCCCTTATATGTAGGAATACAAATATATTTAGATAAATATAGAGAGAGACTTACCTTACGGAAACATTGTCAAACGTGGCAACGGAAAATGCACTGAAGATGAGCACTGGCTCCTTATCTGGTGGACACCTCAACTCCGATACAGAACACTTGCAATGCCACATACGTGAACAAAGCAATGTGAAGAAGAGAGATCACCGAGGTAGAAAAAGAGAGAAATGAAATGATGAAATGTTATATTAACGTCTTCAAAAGGCCAAAATAACCTATGAGACCAATGTGTTACAAAATGGTGAATCTCATACCATGTCTGGGTACAAAAGAAATAGATACTACTACTAGAATCCATCCTCATCTGCACTCTTGATATCGAGAGAGTATGGCTCGAATCCTTTGTTGTAGTCTTCGTCGATGTTGCCTAGCCCCTCTCCTCAATCGTGGCCGTTTGGATCTCTGTAGCTCCAGTGCTCGGTCGATGAGAGTGCCAGTAGTGGTCGAATGAGTGTGGGCCGAGCTATGCAATGATGACTCCTCCTCTGGCTGTCCCATATCTAGTGAAAAGAAACTTGTAGTCTGTATTTGGGACTCTCTCTCTATCTCTCCCCAGTAAAGTGTCTCTATATCTGTGTAGCTCAAGTAGATATAGCCCAAGACATCTTTGATCCTCATAACTCATGACCCTAGAGAAAGGGCCGAAACCCTCTCTGCATAACCAGGGGAAACGGCCCCATATCTCATAGTAGATATAGCCTAAGACATCTTTGATCCTCATAACTCATGACCCTAGAGAAGGACCGAAACCCTCTCTGAATAAGCAGTGGAAACGGCCCGTATCTCATAGTACACTGTGCAATGACATATGTAATGTAGCTCTGTCTCTGGCTCTAACTAGCATAAGCAGCATATACTATTGTCTACTGGTATCCCTTAAATCGACCAGTCTCAATCTCCAGCTGATGTGAGGATGTGCGTATCTGACCAATGGCACACCGCAAACCATGAGACATATGTGTGTCCATGTAGCTTGATTGAATCAAAAACCCATCTCTTGTGAGGTGGAGAAGATGCTCTCTATAGAAAGCCATCTTCGTGCCCAACTCCTGTGGCGGCTCTATCCATGTCCTCCTGGAATCCAGTTGGATCAGGTCTTGACAAATGAGTCTAGTAATCTCCACCCGTGTAAGAGACATCGAGGGTGCTGATCTCCTGATCCATTGTAGTGTGGTGTGGTGTTGACCATATGTGAATGTCGATGCTGATCTCCTGATCCATTGTGGTATGGTGTTAAACACCATAACCTTGGTTTTACCAAGGTTTGCAGACAATCCACTATCCTCTACAAATTTGTGTAATGCTTCCAACTCTTGTTGCATACCCTCTGGTGAGTCAGACATCAACACACTATCATCAGCATATAACAACAATGGGATCCACGTCCCTGCCAGCTGGGCACCTCTATCACCCTCATTGTCAATGTAATCAAACACCTCATCAACATACACACCAAATAGAGCAGGAGACAATGGGCAACCCTGTTTAACCCCAATGGTGGAGTGAACTAAATCAAATATCCCCTACAGAGTGCGTACATGTCCCATCACTGATCTGTATAGAGCCATAATCCCCCAAATCAGCACTATGGGCACCCCCATCTCCAACAATCGACGCATCAATCGAGCTCTTGGTACCATGTCAAATGCTTTGCGGAAATCCATAAAACTACAACAAATATGTCTCCCATGTGACCTGCCCTCCTCAATGATGGCTCTGAGTGTCACAATATGATCAAGAGTGGAGAAACCTCTACTGAAACCGGACTGGCCCTTTGCTCGTACACCCTCACCCTCTACCCAATTACCAATTGCTGCTCAAGAACGAATGCATACAACCGTGCCAATGTGTGCCCAACCATAATAGTGTGGTAATTCGTAGACTCTGTAGGATCACCTGCTTTGAGGATAGACACAATCGTAGACAACCTCCAATTATCAGGTAACCCTTCAAACATAGCACGATTGAGTACCACTGCAAGAACCTCTACCAACATACCTCTAGCATGTGTAACGTGCTCTGCTACTAGACCATCATGATCATATGCCCTATTGGTCCTCATCCTGTCAATGGCTCTCTTTACCATCTCAGTGGTAAAGAAGGTGCTGGTAGGTGGGCATGGCTCTGTAGGATCTAGAAGGGGGTCCTCTGTAGGAACCGTACATAACAACAAGGAATATTGGCCCCACACATCAAGAGAAGTAATCACTGGGGGAGGAAAGTGCTCATGAAAGAATCGCCATGCCTCTCCCGAGTCTCTACTCAAGAACAACTGATACAAGTCTCGCTCCATCTTGGCCAAGTAAGCTCGTTTCTTCGGTTGCACAAGGCGTCGGGAAGCAATTCGAGATTGTTTGTAAGTGATGACTCCTAATAGAAGATCCCTCTGAAACTGGGCTCTCATCTCTCTGCACTCGTCATCATACCAACTATTATGGGACATGCTCCCAGGATATCGCCTCCGACCCGGCTGAGTGTGTGGCTATGCCTCTGAGGCTGCACCATGCAGTGTCTCAGTCAATAAAGTGGTGCACTCCTCTACTAAGAGGCCAGGACCAGCTGTGCATAGACGGCTATAGATCTCTGTATAAACTGAGTCAGTCTCTGTTGTAAATGTATAACGGTTATGTGACATGCCTCCCAATGTATGGGCTGTACTATGCTGAAATGAAATAGAAAATGTCAAAAGTGCATGATCCAAGGCTACGCCCACTGGTCTGGCTCCCACTATGAAATCCTGAACACAAGGAATAAAGCTCGGATGTGCCATAACATAGTCCACTGTACTGGCCCCGTGTGTGTGGAAAGCATGTGAAACCGGCTGCTCCAGGAAATTGCTGTAAGCCATTAAGTATGGCTAACCCATGTGCAATCGTCATCTCGGTGAGGTATCTCCCATACTCCCTCTGCTCTCTGTCATGTGAGCATCTGTCAAGCCCCAACTCACCCACATCCAGCTCTCTAAGCATCTCATCTGAAGTGTCGTAGAAGACTATCTGAGAGTTTCCCATTCGGGCATTGAAGTCCCCTAGGAAGATGATATCACCATCCCTAGGAAACTCCCATATATCATCATCTAGTATAGAGAAAGCAGACTGTCCTCTCGATGCAGCATATACTGACGTACTTTGGGGGGCGGGGGGGGGGGGGGGGGCAATGTATAAAAATCTGCTTGTGTCAGCTCTCAGCCTCACCCACATGTATCTAGCATGATCATCTCTCCGTGGAATATGTAGTAGTGGCTATAACTCCTCCCTAATGCATTGTTGCTACTCTTGAACCTTTACTCCCATGCTCAGATTTCGCGACTGTCCTGTGGGTTGTCTCCCATCTGTATCCCATCACATGTGGCGTAAGCTGTCCAGACTCCAAGGGCCTGATGAGTCTCTGAAAACAAAACAATGTCCCTCTCTTTGAAACTATCTTCAAAGGCACCAACGTCCAAACTCATAAATCCATTACAATTCCAAGTAGCCATATTCAGTGTGGTCCCATAGGTCTCACGCCGTCATGTAGAGTGCCACTCTACAATCACCACCCAACCATCTCTATAAAAGGCCGTCTTTCCCTTCTCCCTTGCCGCCGTAATCTCTAGCATTACCTCTCTCATATACGCAAGTTGTGAGAGAGAGAGATCATTACCAAGGAAAATACTTGTCTTCTTGAGAGTAGGCCTCTTTTTCAAGAATTTCTTCTTCTCTTCCAACGAGGGAAAGCGTAATATGAGAGCTCTCTCATTTGAAGATTCTCCCGGGCTACCACTCTTCTTGTCCCCTCTCCATGTCTATGTGTGTAACTAAGTCAGACTTTGTAAATAATTAATTTATTTACGAGAAAAGAATTATCTAATTAGTTGTGTGCACACCAGAATAGACCTAGCAGTTCTAAGGCCTCAGGTGAGCCTAAATGCGGACCACAACACCTCAGAGGGACCTTAGCAGAAATTACCCTGAAGCCCTAGTGATTGGGAAATCGGGTCTTCAGAAAGGGGTAAGCAGTAGCCTCAGATTTTAGGCTCAGGAAAAATACGCGCGTCAGTACAAGCACATGAATGAGATGAGGTCCTTAGAACAGTGACCCTAAGGCTAATAAAGCTAATAAAGCCTTAGGGTAAGTTTCGTTAAATTAAATTTAACGGTCCGTGCCCGGGCAGGCGACCGGATAAGTGTGAACAGGTAAAGGCGGTGCAGTGCAAGTGCGGCATTGCGCCGGCAGACCTTTGGTGCTCTCATAAAAGAATCATTGATAGCATTTGTTAGTTAGTTGCACATTTTTAATTAATCAGCTAGAAGTTTTTAAAGTCAAAAGTTGAATGGTTTTTAAGTTTTTAAAGTAAGTGTGACAAGTGGCACACTTACCAATGCAAACTAACTCTCTCTCACTCTCACTCTCACCCTCTCTCTCTTCCTAGCGCCCCCTCTCCCTGATGGCTATTTAGGAGCCCCCCTCCCCCATTTTCAGGGCTGGCAGTGCACCTACCCCCCCTAATGTGAGCGTGCTCTATGCGGTGGAGCCCTCCATTGAAGCTTGAGAGCAGCCCCTTGCGACATATGTGGTAGCCTTGTGCTCCCATTGTCAAGAACAAGGGATCTCACAGTCATAGACACCTTCTGGTGAAGTTTCATCGCGAGAAGCTGCCGTAGACGCTCTCTTAGCAGAGTGCGGTTTCTGTAATTCTCTGTTTTCAGCCCCTAATCACCTCGATTAGGGCTGTTTTCAGCAGATCAGCCATAGAAATTCTCTTCTCTCTCCTTATCCTAAGTCTACATCAAGTTTGGCGCGATTCCATCGCGAAGAAGACCTCTGTTTCGGCATAGGGGTGTGCACAGGTAAGAATTTCAGGTTATGTGCAGAAAATTACAGCAAGCATGTGCGTGTGCATTTTGCTTGTTTCTCTTTTGTGTTCGATGCATGAATGAATGAGCATGAAGGCAACACATAACGGAAGATGGACTCTCCTCTGTGAGAGCTTCCGATGAGCTGTTTTGGAAGATAGACTCTCTTTTCGAGAGCTTCCAACCAGTCTCACAGAAGATGGGAAATCCCCTAAGCAGAAAGAAAGTGGAAACACTTTCTCACAGTCAGTAGTCAGAACAGAACAGAAGAAAGAATAGAGGACGGGCGTATGCCCCGTTCCTGTGCTTGTTAAGATTCTCCCTTAGTAATAAAGATATTCTCTTTATGGGGGGGACCAGCCCATCTTCTGCTCCCCAATGGAGTGTCAAGTTTTCTCTCTCCCTCTAATTCTCTTGAGTATTTGAAGTGCAATTAAACGTCAATTTACGCTTCCGTATTTTTGTGACAGTGGTATTAGAGCAAGGTCCTCTCTCTCTTCCTGAAGGGATTGACGACTCTTGGCAGACTGCAGAAATGGGAGGACGCGAGATAGAGTTCTCTCTCCTTCAACAACAGGTGGAAGAGTTGGAGAAAGCTCTCTCGCATCCAGAAGTCCAAAAGATTCTCCATACTCTTGAAAAAGGGAAGGAGAAAATGCCGATGGGGTCGAGAGAAATTCCGCAGAACCCAAAGGCGCCACAACCAAGAAAAGATCCTTTGATTGGAACTTCCCGCATGCACGAGAGGCAGAAGAAATCTCCAGAACGTCATGTGCGGTTTAATCCAAAAGTTCAAGAGCAGGATCCCCCTGATTCCCCTCAGTTCTCTTTCATGAAGGATCTGGAAGACATAGTTTCTCCGGAAGACATGTTTCTCGACGATCCGTCGCAGCAAGAAGTACATTCAAGGGAAAGGACTCCTGTCCCCAAGGAGTCTAAGCATAGAAAGAAGGAGCACCATAAGAAGAAGCACCACAGGCAGAAAACATTCAAGTCGGGAGATAGAGATGTGCAATTCGACATCTACAATGGACGGCGTGATAATGACAAAGCTTTGGCTTTCATCCGCCAATTTGAATTTGCATTTGCTGAAGGGAATTTTAAAGAAAGATCCAAGCTTCGCCATGTTAGTTTGTACCTGAAAGGCAACGCCAGCAATTGGTGGTTAACCCTTATCCTGGAAGATCGCAAACCCCAAGATTGGACCGCTTTCAAGAAGGAGTTCTATGCACAGTTCCTTCCTCCAGACTATGAGGAAGAGGTAAAGAAAGAATGGGATCGGCTTTCACAGTCAGAGAACGAAATTGTTCCACGCTATGTGGATAGGTTTTGGGACGTTCTCTTGAAAGTCACTCCATTCAAGAAGATTGACAATTCGGAGAAGATACGCAAGTTTGAAGCAGGTTTGCATGAAGCCTTGCAAACTTTGAAGCTTTACCCTCGAGGTAACTTGCAGATACTTATGGAATCAGCCCGCATAGCTGATGGAATACATGACAAGGGTACTCCCAGGAAGATGGAGCAAAGCACTTACCATGCTAAGCAGAAGGCTCTCCATGAGCAGCCTACCTCTTCTACTTCTTCTCAAAAGAAGAAAAGAACCGCCTCCGAAGCAGAAGCAAAGCCAAATCAGCCCAAGAAAGGGAGATATCTCTCTCCTGCTGAGTTGCGAACATACATTAGTGAAGGAAGATGCTTCAAGTGCGGACAAGTTGGTCATATGAAGGGTGACTGTCCTACCAAACCTCCACAACACCCTCTTCCAATGCAGTCCCAGATGTACAAGGAAATACAACCAAGGATGGAAAAGAAAGAGCTCTTCTCAAAGCATGGGGTAGTATCAACAACCAGCGAGCTCTTATTTTGTTTGACCCTAGTAGTACAGACAACTTCATCTCTACCAAGCTAGCTGACAACCTGAACTTGCAGCCCAATCGTTTTGGAGTCTCTATTCAAGCGCAATCTGCTTTCAAAGGGCAGAACTCAAACTCTACTCCAATCATAGGGAAGTTGAATCTAAAGGTCGACGACTACAAGGATCAAGAGTCTTTCTTACTAGCTTCACTTGAAGGATGCGATGTTATCTTGGGAATGCCTTGGCACTACAAGATGCATCCCTTCCTGACTATGTTCAGAAAACCTTATCTTTTGCTCATAAAGGAAAGGAGTATCTTGTACTTGCAGATGCAGGTGTTTGGCGTATTCCTATCGCCAATCACATTGCCATCAAGAAAGAAATGAAAAAGTGTGTTTCGGCGTACTTGATTTTTGCAAGAGAGAGAGATGTGTCTGTTTCACAACTTTCTTCCTCTTTAGAGCAAAAAAGACTTAAGTTAATAGAAAGATATAAAGATTGCTTTGCAGATGAACTTCCAAATGAACTCCCACCTTCGCGACCTGAGGATCATACAATTGATTTGATCCCAGGAAGTTCTCCTCCAAATCAGCCCCCTTATCGAGTTAGTCTAATGCAGCAAGAGGAAATTCTCAAGCAAGTTAACGAACTTTTGGAGAAGGGCTTAATAAGGCCTAGTAGTTCTCCATATTGTTCACCTGTCTTGCTAGTACAGAAAAAGGATGGCACATTCCGCATGTGCATAGACTATAGATCTCTAAACAAGATCACAATCAAGAATCGATTTCCAATCCCTCGGATTGACGACATTCTTGATAAGTTACAAGGAGCCAGTGTCTTTAGTTGTATAGACTTGAAGAGCGGTTATCATCAAATCCGCATAGCTCCTCAGGATGTGCATAAGACTTCATTTAGAACAACCTTCGGGTTGTATGAATTTCTAGTGATGCCTTTTGGGCTCACTAATGCACCAGCTACATTCAACAGAATGATGGATAGAATCTTCCACTCATACAGAAGCTTTACAGGCGTTTTCTTTGATGACGTCTTAATCTTCTCAGAGACGGAAGACGAACACTATAAGCATCTCGCTTAGTGTTTGAAGAATTACGCAAACACAAATTATTCGTGAATGCTAAGAAGAGTGAGTTCTTTCTAAAAGAAATCCACTATTTGGGCCATATAGTATCTCACAACCAGGTGAGAATGGACCCTGATAAGATTCAAGCAGTTGTAGAATGGCCCACGCCAACTACAATACATGATAGCAGCTTCCTTGGCCTCTGTTCTTATTAACGGCGTTTCATTCGAGCTTTTGCCGCGATAGCAGGTCCCCTCCATGACCTGACAAAGAAGCGGATTCCATTCCATTGGGGGTCTGGACAAAAACAAGCTTTCGAAAAGCTTAAGTATCTACTCAGTCACGGACCTATTCTCACCGTCCCTGATCTTCGCAAACCTTTCGAGGTATACTGCGATGCATCTGGAGATTGTGTAGGAGCAGTTTTGAACCAAGAGGGTCACGCGATAGCCTATGAAAGTCGGCGCCTTAAAGATGCAGAGTTGCATGCCTCCATATACAAAAAAGAGCTAATGGCAGTAATTCATGCTCTTTCCATTTGGAAACACTATCTATTAGGAGCTGATTTTATTATCAAGACAGATCATCAAAGTCTTCGCTACTTTCTCACACAGAGAAAGTTATCAGAAAATCAGATGAGATGGGCCAACTTTCTTTCAATGTTTCATTTTCAGATTTTACACACTTCTGGAACAAAGAATGCAATTGCAAATGCTCTCTCCAGGCGTCCAAAGATCAATGCACTAACAACAATTTATCATGAGGAACTAGAATCTCTCGGCGAGATGTATCCTCAAGATCCAAACTTCGCCACAATTTGGGCAGATCTTCAAGCTGGTCACTCAAAGCCACCTTATTCTATCAGGGATAATACACTCTATCGTCAACAAGCAATATGCATAGCTCAGCCCTTACGACAAAAGGTGATGGATTAAGCACATAATTCTCCTTATGCCGGGCATCAGGGAATTGCTTCCACCACTAGTGCCCTCGAAAGGTATTTCTTTTGGCCAACACTCCGTGCGGACATTGGAAAATATGTACGTGAGTGTTTAGTCTGCCAAAAGGTAAAATATGACAGACATAAAGTTTATGGCAAGCTTCAGCCGCTCCTTGTGCCTAACACGCCATGGGAAAGTATTGCCATGGATTTTATTACGGATCTCCCTCAATCCAAGAATGGAAATGATACAATCTGGACTATACTAGACAGATTCAGTAAGCAAGCCCATTTTCTTCCAATAGAGAAGACGATCAAAGCTGATCACATGGCTAGAATATTTCTAGCTCAGATTTTTAAACACCATGGATTGCCAAAGACTATTGTCAGCGATAGAGATCCCCGCATGACTAGTCTATTTTGCCAGGCATTGTTTGAAAACTTGGGAACTAAGCTTGATTTTTCATCAGCTTATCACCCTCAAACAGATGGTCAAAGCGAAATCGCTAATGCCACTGTTTTAGATCTCCTCAAGTGCTATGTTTCGGAACGACAATCCGAATGGGAACAGTACTTACCAATGGTTGAGTTTGCGTATAATAATACCATACATACCTCAACTGGTAAAGCCCCCTTCGAAATTATTTACGGGAAGCCACTCTTACTTCCTATTATGGTGACCAAAGAAAACATCTTCGCCGCAGATGAATTTGTGCGCAATATTGATATTGCCCATCAACAAGTAAAGCAAGCGATTCTTCGTACTCAAGAGCAACAGAAGAGAAAAGCAGACAAGCACAGAAGGAATCTCAATCTTGAAAAAGGACAATATGTCCTGCTTCGGTTTGAGAAAGCTAGATTGAAAAAGCGGGTCGGCAAAGGGAAAGTTGTCAAACTTTCCCATAGATTTCTACGGCCCTTTCAAAATTACAGATAAAGTCAATGATGTGACTTTCAGATTGGATTTACCTTATAATTGACGAATCCATAATGCTTTTCATGTCAGTCTCCTCCGACCCTATGTTGGACCTCCTCCAGTGGCGTTCGTACAAGAAGATCCTCTAGAAGTCGAAGAGACTGAGGAAATCCTTCAACCTGAACAGATAATACACCACTCGGAGAGACAACTCAAGTCGGGGAGTCTACATCGAAAGTATTTAGTCAAGTTCAAGAATTACACTCCTTTAGATGCAAAGTGGATGACTGAGTCCGATCTCAAGGACTACCCTGACATCTTGCACAGTTATGTTGACGCTCTACAGTTGAGGTCAACTGTTTAGAACCAAGAGGGATGTAACTAAGTCAGACTTTGTAAATAATTAATTTATTTACGAGAAAAGAATTATCTAATTAGTTGTGTACACAGCAGAATAGACCTAGCAGTTCTAAGGCCTCAGGTGAGCCTAAATGCGGGCCACAACACCTCAGAGGGACCTTAGCAGAAATTACCATGAAGCCCTAGTGATTGGGAAATCGGGTCTTCAAAAAGGGGTAAGCAGTAGCCTCAGATTTTAGGGTCAGGAAAAATACGCGCGTCAGTACAAGCACATGAATGAGATGGGGTCCTTAGAACAGTGACCCTAAGGCTAATAAAGCTAATAAAGCCTTAGGGTAAGTTTCGTTAAATTAAATTTAACGGTCCGTGCCCGGACAGGCGGCCGAACAAGTGTGAACAGGTAAAGGCGGTGCAGTGCAAGTGCGGCATTGTGCCGGCAAACCTTTGGTGTTCTCATAAAAGAATCATTAGTAGCATTTGTTAGTTAGTTGCACATTTTTAATTAATGAGCTAGAAGTTTTTAAAGTCAAAAGTTGAATGGTTTTTAAGTTTTTAAAGTAAGTGTGCCAAGTGGCACACTTACCAATGCAAACTAACTCTCTCTCACTCTCACTCTCACCCTCTCTCTCTTCCTAGCGCCCCCTCTCCCTGATGGCTATTTAGGAGCCCCCCTCCCCCATTTTCAGGGCTGGCAGTGCACCTACCCCCCCTAATGTGAGCGTGCTCTACGCAGTGGAGCCCTCCATTGAAGCTTGAGAGCAACCCCTTGCGACATATGTGGTAGCCTTGTGCTCCCATTGTCAAGAACAAGGGGTCTCACAGTCATAGACACCTTCTGGTGAAGTTTCATCGCGAGAAGCTGCCGTAGACGCTCTCTTAGCAGAGTGCGACTGCTGTAATTCTCTGTTTTCAGCCCCTAATCACCTCGATTAGGGCTGTTTTCAGAAGATCAGCCATAGAAATTCTCTTCTCTCTCCTTATCCTAAGTCTACATCAAGTTTGGCGCAATTCCATCGCGAAGAAGACCTCTGTTTCGGCATAGGGGTGTGCACAGGTAAGAATTTCAGGTTATGTGCAGAAAATTACAGCAAGCATGTGCGTGTGCATTTTGCTTGTTTCTCTTTTGTGTTCGATGCATGAATGAATGAGCATGAAGGCAACACATAACGGAAGATGCACTCTCCTCTGTTAGAGCTTCCGATGAGCTGTTTTGAAGGATAGACTCTCTTTTCGAGAGCTTCCAACCAGTCTCGCAGAAGATGGGAAATCCCCTAAGCAGAAAGAAAGTGGAAACACTTTCTCAGTCAGTAGTCAGAACAGAACAGAAGAAAGAATAGAGGACGGGCGTATGCCCCGTTCTTGTGCTTGTTAAGATTCTCCCTTAGTAATAAAGATATTCTCTTTATGGGGGGGGGGGACCAACCCATCTTCTGCTCCCCAATAGAGTGTCAAGTTTTCTCTCTCCCTCTAATTCTTTTGAGTATTTGAAGTGCAATTAAACGTCAGTTTACGCTTCCGTATTTCTGTGACAGTGTGTGAAGGCTTGTCCACCCCCATCATGATGCGAGGCTTGTGACCTCTTTTTCCATATGGTTTATGTCCTTGAGGCCGGTTACCCTCACATGTAGAGCCCGCATCCTCCTCCTTTGTTCTTCTTCGAGGGTCATGCTACTAAGAGTGGGTGTACAAGGAGCTTCCTTACCTTTCCCTTTCTTGACAACCTCAATCCATTTTCCGGCCTCCTCTACTTTCTTTTGTGTTGCGGAGATGATCGCGGCCTATGACTTCTACTCCTCACCTTCCATGATAACCCGTATTTCTTCTCTCACCGTATTCGATTCTTCCATCATGGATGGATGAATTTCGCCTTCTTCAACCTGCCCACTTTTTGCTTGTAGATTTCGGATGATGGAATCTTGGATGCCCACTTTCTCCTCGAGCGAAGCGATCCTCCTACACATGCCATCTCTTTCTTCGGTCCATCTTTGAACAATAGTGCTACTCTTCCTCCTCCACTCTTCAACTTCGTTTCTCTATTCTCTCATTTCCTTCTCTATTGCCGATGTCACGAGGACGTCGCAACTGCTAACCTTAGTTGTTGGTTTCTTTCCAATGATTTTTGTTTAATTTTTGAGACCCTCCTTTTGAAGTTGCAAATGGTCGGACATTGTATGGCCAATGTGAACGGTAGTTTCACCCGCAAACGGGAAGTTGGTCGGCACTGGAACTCGTAAAGTAAAAGGATGTCTAGGCTCAGTTCAAGATCATGTACGTCCCCCCAATCACCATTAGCAAGTTGGTGGATACTAGGAAGTGAACTCAATGAAGGTGCAATGCCAAGGTGGGGTCACCAAAGGAAAGTACTAGACAGCTCGGCTACATTACATTTTTGGATGCGGTTACAGTGGGCATTGATGGTCAGATGACCAATGGGAGTCCAACGGAAGCATCTCCTAAAATTTAGGGAGCTGCTATTTTCCGCCATGAAATTTGTTCGCGTCATTAGCTTCAGAATGACAAGGGGAACATTTATTTACTCTGTTGCGAAGTCAACCGATGCACCAGTTAAGAGATTTTTAAGCGGAAAGCCCAATGCGGGGAAATTGCATACATGAGTGCCAAGTGGCACTTTTTGGCCAATTTACCAAGTCTGGGAGAAGAGAACTCGTAACTGACTTTTTGGAGTAGTTTTCGAGGATGATAACTCTGATTTTCAACCATTTCTGTCCATTTTTTAGCTTTCCATGACTTCACCTAGAACTAAGGAGCTCATTTTCAACATTAGAAGGCATCAGATGCGTATTTGCAGGGCTGTTTTGCTACGCTTTCAGCAATACGCAGGTTTTGGCAGCCATGGAATCTTCCCCTTTTTCATCTATTTATTCACAAATGCATTATAGCTCAAGGGCAGAAGAGGGGGCGCTCGATTTATGCTGGGAGGATGCTTCATTGAGAACCTGTCCTCACAGGTTAAGAGCTATGGAGTGCTTTCTTTCCACTATGTACAGTGTGGTGCTAAGAGTGATGCCCTGCACACTACACACTGCTCTCTCTCTCCGCGACGTGGAGTTATGTGATGCCCCACAAGAGGGCTCTTCATTTGACTAATGTACAATTGTGTGGTTTCATGCTTTTGTGCCGAGGCAAGAGCTTCCTTGAGCAAGAACAGGGGTAGCTAACTGCTACTCCGAAGCAGGCAACGATGAGGGTCATAACCTCACCGTACAGGTGCGTTTTTAGCGTTGTGTATGTGCTGTAAATTGACTGTTTTTCAGCCGTACGGATGCCAGAACCATTGGGAATCGTGCCCCACTGGCAAAGGACAGTTAGGAGACTGTCTAGGGTTGAAAACAGGGAAAAAACCAGTAAATACAGCGTACTCTTTTTGGACAGGAATCAGAGGGTTTATACCAGTGGAAGTTAGTTTTAGCAGGGGAATTGGTTTCGTGCAAGTTTTGGGGTTGTTATGCTGCTGAAATTTGGCCAAAGCAGGTGGTATCTAGTTGGATACAGGTAAAGGATTCCCAGGACTCTACTTTGTAATTTACCCTCTCAAAGAATAAAGAAATACCGAAAGGGGTGCCCATTTTGGGGCCTACAGGTTGTCGGCATCTGCTCGGAGCATTCTAGCTTTCGAGTAGTGTGTATGCTTAAGTGTTAATTCCCGTCGTAGGTTTCCTTTGCACGTTCTCTCTGTGTGTGTCTGAAGTAAAGAATTTCGGGTGAAAGCCAAAGCCTACCCCCCCACGGGCCAATTACAAGGTTCCATTGCCGAGACCGAACAGTTAGGGGACTGTTTGGGGCTGAAAAGTTGAAAACAAGGCAAAAACCAATAAATACAACGTGCTGAATTTACTGTTTTTGAGCAAGAATTAGAGGGTTTATGCCAATAAGAGTGAGTTCCAGCAGGGCAATTGGTTTCGGGCAAGTTTTGGGGTTCTTATACTGCCCAAATTTGGCCAAAGCAGGTGGTATCTAGTTTGATACAGGTAAAGGATTCCCAGGAATCTACTTTGTAATTTACCCTCTCAAAGAATAAAGAAATACCGAAAGGGGCGCCCATTTGGGACCTCCGGGTTGCCGGCGTCTGCTCGGAGCATTCTAGCTTCCGAGTCATGTGTATGCTTAAGTGTTAATTCCAGTTGTAGGTTTCCTTTGCACGTTCTCTCTATGTGTCTAAAGTAAAGAATTTCAGGTAAAAGCCAAAGCCTACCGCCCCAGGGGCCGGTTTCATGGTTCCATTGCTAGGATATCAATCACTTTTTCCTCAAGAAGTGAGCCTCGGTTGTTTTGGGTAAAGACACAAAGTACAGGAACGCGGGATTATACTATGGCCGACAAAGGGAAGGGCATTATGGAAGAGGGTTACTCTTCACAGGACGGACAAGAAATTCCGCATGTTCGCTCTGCCAAAAAGTGGTAGAATTAGGGTTGATTTCCTGCTGCATTTTTAGTGTTTGCAAGTATAAACCAAGATGAGATAGGGAGAGATCTCACGGTGGTAGACTGGCCACTAGATCTTCTGCCGGAGTGATGTGGGTCTGTCAGGTGGCACGCTACTCGCTGATTCTCTGAGGCGATTGCTTGGATTCTTTGACGCATTGGTAAATCATCTTGAAATTTGAGCTTACTTGGTCGTGGGTTAGTACTCTACATTGTTGTGGAGTTATGCTCGTTTGTAGAGGGAAGAGCCTCTTGCACAGGTAAAAAGTTAAGGAACACGTTGCAAGATGCTATGTGGTGAAGTTCAAGAACTATCCACCTATGGATGGAAAGTGGATGGAAGAGCATGAATTGTGAGAGTCACCAAATGTATTGCAGCTTTATCTTCAGGTCTTTGGGTTACAGCCTACTTATGCCCAAACCCAACGTGTGCAAAGGAAGTATAATGATAGAGCTAGCACATCATATGTACATATAAATTCAGTGTAATAGATGGAAATGACAAAAGTATAAAGGTCTCATTAAGTCATTTGTATCTGTGTGTGAAGACCTTTCTAGCGGATACATGCAATGATAAAAGAGTGCTAACAACACAAGACCATCAATGCCATGTATTTATCGTATGCAATCGAGGACGCTTGTGATTTCAAGAGGGGGGTATGTCACGAGGACGTGGCAACTGCTAACCTTAGTTGTTGGTTTCTTTCCAATGATTTTTGTTTGATTTTTGGGACCCTCTTTTTGTAGTTGCAAATGGTCGAACATTGTATGGCCAATGTGAACGGTAGTTTCACCCGCAAACGGGAAGTTGGTCGGCACTGGAACTCGTAAACTAATGTCTAGGCTCAGTTCAAGATCATGTAGGTTACCCCGTCGCACTTAGCAAGTTGGTGGATACTAGGAAGTGAACTCAATGAAGGTACAATGCCAAGGTGGGGTGTTAGGTGCAGCGGAATGAATGTTGTATTTTCTCAAGATGCGTGATCCTTATTGCTCAAGGTTCCTTTTAGTTCTTAGGGAAAGAGAGAGCTTTCCGTCTTCTAGAGTGCTGTGCTCACGAACAAAGTGAGTGGATATTGTGCGTGCAAGTGAATGAGACTGAGAGAAGGAGAGAGAAGAGATATGACACCCGAGAGGTTGTAAAACCCTCCTCCGAAGGCCCCACTCTCGTCGGCAAGAGTGGTCTGTTCTTTGATTGCACAAAGGTGTACAATGCGAATGCAATGGACTATGCAACTTGGTCTATGCCGATGAAGACGACGGTGACGACGACGACGATGACGATGACGACGACGACGGTGGCTGAAATCTGAGATCTTCTAATCGTTGAATTTCGGGACTGTTTCGGTGGCTGAAAATGACTGTTTTGGCTGCATTTTCTTGGCTGAAAAATGAGGTCTCTTAGGGCTAAAAACTGATGGTCTTTACGGGCTGAATCTGCTACACTTTAGGTTAATAATGCCGGTCTTAATTTGCTGCTGAAATCCAAAAACGCCAGGGGCTGAAATCGGTCCTTCTGTCGCCGGGGTTCTGCAAATGCAAAAACGCTAGGCTGATCTGCTGTATCGTGATGACGCCGGGGCTGATCTGTTGTGCACAAATCGCCAAGGCTGATCTGATGCAAAAACGCTAGGTCTTCTGTGGAGAAAACGCCAGAGTAGTCGCGGGGGTTGGTCTTGCTGAGAAGTTGCCTGTTGAGCAAGGTGCTCTTGCTGCCTCTTCTGCCAGAAAGTGCTAACTTGGGTTTGCTTATATATTAACTTAGCAAAATTGCCCTACCTACTTTTGTTGGAAAGTCACTTAAAAATAATAAGTGAAAATCCCAATAAATAGGAAAATAGGCTAAATGCACTGGAAAATTCCCCTAACTGATGCTAATGGATTCTGATGGGAATTCCGATGATCATGATGTGTGCAACCGGAGGATATGCATCTATGCTACGTGACTGGGCATGCACGGTCTACGAATAGACTCACAAAAGTGCCAGATCACTGCTAATCTAACTTGATCGGACTAACTGAACCCTGCTGTGGTGTAGCTTGTCCACAGACACATAGGGTTGGGATGTGTCACGTGACATCCCCTCCTTTTCAAAGTGAGGTACTGGTACCGAACTGTATGGCGTCAAGGGAGATCGCCAACAGCATCCGGAATCCTGGAAGGGACTCTTCTTCGGCCCACTTTGCTGTGTGGGTCGAGCGGTACTTGAACTTCATAAAGGTCTGCAACGCTTGCTTCTTTGGGCCGCGCCGAATGCGACACAAAGTCTTCTGAATGTCCTTTCTTGCTTCAACTGCGTCTAGAGTCTTGCTTCTTTCGTCTTCAAGATCTCCATGGCTGAAAATTCCTGAAACCATCTCCAACACAAAACCATGAACATACCCATTCCATGTAAAGTGAAGAAGAAAAATCTTGTCTTCTCTAAAGACTGTGCATGCAATGTAGATGAACAATTAGACGGAGTGACAACCCGTTCATCAAACATATGCAAACAATGCGCTCGAATCTTTTCTGTTTGATCGAAATCAATCAACCGTGGCAAATCACAATGGAAATGCCCATGCTTGGTGCTCATACAATCATGTGCTCTTTCAGAAATTGTGTCATGCCACGGAAGAAACATGGAATGTGACTTCCTGACATACAAACTTTTCAACTTTTCATGAACAATCCGCATACATTCGTGCTCATCCATGAGAGAAATGTGCTCAACATACAATATGTCATGCCTAGTAAAAGGGATCACATAACGATGCTGACTAAAATACAAGAAACCTTCACGAATGAAACACTCGAACAATGCGTGCGTACCAATCATGCGAACACATAATACTTCCTGTAAGGGCTCTTTGGACCAAGGCTCGAGAGCCAAGATCGGTTCTTCGGGATCTATCGAATCTTCTTGTGGGGGATCTGTGGACCTCGACTCGAAAGCCAAGATCGATTCTTGGTGATTGATCGATTCTACAAGGAGGTTAGCTTCGCTAGAAAAAGCATCAACTAACACATCATCCTTGTGAACAATCACATCTTCGTTATGCAACTCATCATGCTTGTGAGAAATCACATCTTGATCATGCAAATCATCATGCTTGTCATTGGCATCCAAATCATCATGCTTAGCAATATCATTCAAATCATCATGCTTATCTTTGTCATCCAAATCATCATGCTTGTCATTCAAATCATCATGCTTATCATGGTCAATCAAATCATCATCATGCTTCACACAATCATGCAAATCCTGTGTATCATGCTTTGGAGAAGAAGAGACTAAGAGAGTCTCCTTTTCCCGATTCTGGTGCATCTGTGCTTGAGCTAGAGAAAAGAGTCGCAAGCGCTCTTCCCTTCTTGCTTTGATCTCGCGATCAAATTCTGCTTGTCTTGCTTTGTTCGCTGCTTGTCTTTCTGCTTCGGCTTCTGCGTGTCTACATTCCATTTCTTTGAACTCACGATCAAATTTGGCTTGTCATTCTTTGACTTCCAAGCGTACTAGCTCGTACTCACGCGCTATGGCTACCATTCTTGCGACATGTCTTGCTTTGCGTTGTAAAGTCCGTTCCATAAACAACAACTTCAACTCCTCCATTGGAGTTAGTGCAATCGTTGTCGTAGATGGGGAAGGGTCGGAAAAACCTCCTGGTGGGGAAAATTCTTCTTCGCCTCTCTCATGCTCATCACCTCCAAGCGAAGTATCCATTCCGCTTCGAGTGATGACCATTCTGCAATCGTGGGTTCTTGTGCATTCTTGGGGTTTGGGTTCTTAAGTTCACGAGGAACTTGGGTTCTTGAGGGTCTTGGGTTCTGAAGTTCACGAGGAACTTGGGTTCTTGGGGGTCTTGAGGTTCTTGAGGTCCTTGATCCGTGAAAATCTAGGGTTCTTGAGGTGTTCTTTCGCTTGCAAATCGCGTTGGAGAAGGATCTTCTCTTCACCCCAGTTCTACTCTTTTCTGCGGGCGCACCCCTTGCCGGCCTTGCGCTCACACCAAGGTTGCTTTTTCCCACGTCACGTCGATTGGCCGGCAGCTAAGTGCACGGTCCGCTCTCAATGAGTGAAAAGAGACACAAGGGGAGGCTGGACAAGCCCTTCTTTCTTGGGATTCCTGTCACTCTTCAACAAAACACGATTAGGAATCGCCACGCCCAAGTAAACTTGGGATCGTGCGATCGCAACAAGCAAAAAAAAAATTCTTGTGGTTCTTGTGGTTCTTTCCTTGAGTAATGCAGAACACTTCCAAAGCTTTGATACCAATGTTAGGTGCAGCGGAATGAATGTTGTATTTTCTCAAGATTAGTGATCCTTATTGTTGAAGGTTCCTTTTAGTTCTTAGGGAAAGAGAGAGCTTTCCGTCTTGTAGAGTGCTGTGATCACGAACAAAGTGAGTGGATATTGTGCGTGCAAGTGAATGAGACTGAGAGAAGGAGAGAGAAGAGATACGACACCCGAGAGGTTGTAAAACGCTCCTCCGAAGGCCCCACTCTCGTCGGCGGGAGTGGTCTATTCTTTGATTGCACAAAGGTGTACAATGCGTATGCAATGGACTATGCAACTTGGTCTATGCCGATGACGACGACGGTGACGACAACGACGATGACGATGACGACGACGACGATG
Organism: Adiantum capillus-veneris; assembly: GCF_014529385.1. Taxonomy (NCBI): domain Eukaryota; kingdom Viridiplantae; phylum Streptophyta; class Polypodiopsida; order Polypodiales; family Pteridaceae; genus Adiantum; species Adiantum capillus-veneris. The sequence continues at coordinate 43,467,805 of NC_140949.1, read as the reverse complement.
GCTGAAATCTGAGATCTTCTAATCGCTGAATTTCGGGACTGTTTCGATGGCTGAAAATGACTGTTTTGGCTGCATTTTCTTGGCTGAAAAATAAGGTTTCTTAGGGCTGAAAACTGATGGTCTTTACGGGCTGAATCTGCTACACTTTAGGTTAATAATGCCGGTCTTAATTTGCTGCTGAAATCCAAAAACGCCAGGGGCTGAAATTGGTCCTTCTGTCGCCGGGGTTTTGCAAATGCAAAAACGCTAGGCTGATCTGCTGTGTCGTGATGACGCCGGGGCTGATCTGTTGTGCACAAATCGCCAAGGCTGATCTGATCCAAAAACGCTAGGTCTTCTGTGGAGAAAACGCCAAAGTAGTCGCGGGGGTTGGTCTTCCTGAGAAGTTGCCTGTTGAGCAAGGTGCTCCTGTTGCCTCTTCTGCCAGAAAGTGCTAACTTGGGTTTGCTTATATATTAACTTAGCAAAATTGCCCTACCTACTTTTGTTGGAAAGTCACTTAAAAATAATAAGTGAAAATCCCAATAAATAGGAAAATAGGCTAAATGCATTGGAAAATTCCCCTAACTAATGCTAATGGATTCTGATGGGAATTCCGATGATCATGATCTGTGCAACCGAAGGATATGTATCTATGCTAAGTGACTAGGCATGCACGGTCTACGAATAGACTCACAAAAGTGCCAAATCACTGCTAATCTAACTTGATCGGACTGACTGAACCCTGCTGTGGTGTAGCTTGTCCACGGACACATAGGGTTGGGATGTGTCACATGACATGGGGTCACCAAAGGGATGTACCTGATAGCTCGACTACATTGCATTTTTGGATGTGGTCCCAGTAGGCATTGATAGTCAGATTACAAATGGGAGTCCAACAAAAGCATTCCCTAAAATTGCTATTTTGGGCCATGAAATCTGTTTGCGTCATTAGCTTCAGAATGACAAGGGGAATGTTTTATTACTGTGTTGCAAAGTCAACTAATACACCAATTAAGAGATTTTTAAACAGAAAGCCCAATGCGGGGGAAATTGCATAAGTGAGTGCCAAGTGGCACTTTTTGGCCAATTTACCAAGTCTGAGAGAAGAGAACTCGTAACTCACTTTTTGGAACAGTTTTGGAAGCTGATAACTCTGATTTTCAGCCATTTCTCTCCATTTTTGAGCTTCCCATGACTTCACCTAGGACCAAGGAGCTCATTTTCAGCATTGGAAGGCATCAGATGCGTGTTTACAAAGCTGTTTTGCTGCATTTTCAGCGATACGCAAGTTTTGGCAGGCATGGAATCTTCCCCTTTTGCATCTATTTGTTCATAGAAACATTACAGGTCAAGGGCAGAAGAGGGGACGCTCGATTTATGCTGGGAGGATGCTTCATTGAGAACCTGTCACAGGTTAAGAGCTATGAAGTGCTTTCTTTCCACTCTATGTACAGTGTGGTGCTAAGAGTGATGCCCTGCACACTACACACCAGTCTCTCTATCCCCTACGTGCGGGTATGTGATGCCCCACAAAGAGGGCTCTTTGATTGACTGTTGTACAATTGTGTCGTTTCATGCTTTTGTGCCGAGGCAAGAGCCTCCTTGAGGAGGAACAGGGGTAGCTAACTACTACTTCAAAGCAGGGATTGGTGAGGGTCATAACCTCACCGTACAAGTGCATTTTCAGCACTGTGTATGCGCTGTAAATTGACTGTTTTTCAACCATACGGACGCCAGAACCATTGGGAATCGTGCCCCATTGACAGAGGACAGTTAGAAGACTGTTTGGGGCTGAAAACAGGGCAAAATTCAGTAAATACAGCGTGCTGTTTTTGGACAGGAATCAAAGGGTTTATGCTAGTGGAAGTGAGTTCTAGCAGGGGAATTGGTTTCCCGCAAGTTTTGGGACTGTTATGCTGCCGAAATTTGGCCAAAGCAGGTGGTATCTAGTTGGATACAAGTAAAGGATTCTCAGGACTCTACTTTGTAATTATACCTCTCAAAGAATAATGAAATACCGAAAGGGGGGCCAATTTTGGGGCCTACAGGTTGCCGGCATCTACTCGGAGCATTCTAGCTTCCGAGTCGTGTGTATGCTAAGTGTTAATTCCCGTTGTAGGTTTCCTTTGCACGTTCTCACTGTGTGTGTATGATTGAGAGAGAGAGAGAGAGAGACAGAGAGAGAGAGAGAGAGAGAGAGAGAGAGAGAGAGAGAGAGAGAGAGAGAGAGAGAGAGAAATGAAATGAAATGAAATGAAATGTTATATTAACGTCTTCAGAAGGCCAGAATGACCTATGAGACCAGAAAGTTACAATGTGGTGGATCTGATACAAACTCAGAGTAACAAAAATGACAAAATAAAATGACAGAATAAAATGCTATGGAATCTGAAACAGCTAGGTGTGATCTAAGCAGATAGGTGGGATAGCTAAATCACAGATCACAAAAGATCCAACTAGGTGGGATAGCTAAATCACAGATCACAAAAGATCCATCATCAATCGCTGGCGGATCTCATCAATCGCCTGCATGGTCAATAGCCTGACCGAGCGTCGTGCATGCTGGGCCAAAGTGATCCTAATCCTCTGATGCAACCTCCGTCGATGCTGTGTAGTCCTCCGCAGTCGTGGGCGTCTAGATCTCCCTAGCTCGGTCGCTCGGTCGATCAGTGTGCCTCCACTGTGAGGCGGCGAGCTCTCTTGTGGTAGTAGCTCCTCCGGGTGTCCAGTGTCTGCTCTAAAGAAGTCTGTGATCCGTCTCTGAGACTTACTGACCTCTCCTCTCATCAGGCTCTCTCTGTGTCTGCGCAGCTCGAGCAAAAACAGACCTAAGCATCTCTGAAATGAAATGTTATATTAACGTCTTCAAAAGGCCAAAATGACCTATGAGACCAATCTGTTACAAAATAGTGAATCCGATACCATGTATGGGTACAAAAGAACTAGAACAAAGATATTAGTACTAGAATCCATCCTCATCTGCACTCTGGATGTCCAGAGAGTATGGCTCGAGAGATCTGGGAAAGGCTGATAACAAGTTGCTCATACAAGTGACCAAGGGTGGTCCGACATGCATTTGACATACCATATGGATAAACCCAAGGTACACACAACTGCGACTGCTACTGACACTATTAACTGCTCCTGTACACATGAACACTAACACGGTCTCCACATAGGCTTCTCTAGCCTCTTGAGAAAGCAACGGGATCTTGCCTAGCAAGGACGCTGATCTGGAGGAAGAACTAACAGGATCAAGGCTGCCCTATGGTGTGGCTGCCCCCTGGAGAACATGGATCTCCTCCTCCTGTATGCCTACACCAAGATGGAGGTGCAAGATTATGGTGCCTCCTAGAATACGCCCTGAGAAAGCAAAATGCAAGGGTGATCCCTTGCTGCCCATCACATCTGCCGGTGTGCTGCCCTCATGCGGTTGACCACAACTAATGGGATGCAAGAACGCTAGGAGGGGCTGCTGGAAACCGTTGGCAGAACTTCCCTACCACTGCCAGGTTGCCTATCTAATGGCCGGAGGGCCGCCCCCATGGGCCACCCCTACACCCCACGCTTGATTGTCCTCCCAAGGTGTCCCTGCCCCCACAGATATACAACCAGAGGGGCTGGTCGGCCAGATCTATGGCTGTCCCAACGACAGAGAAAATACGGGGGAGGGAGCACCAAAGGCCCTATGGGCTATAAAGAAAATACCGGCAAGCCTGGGAAAGATACTCCCAGCTTGCAAGGGCCTAATGGTCATGCAACCAAGCCAAAAACCGAGGGCTACGCATGTCTAAACACAACCCAACATGAGAAAACAACCTCACACTAGCCGGGCACAGCCACAAAACAGCCCACTCCCTAACACGTGTTGTTGGGAGAAACTCGAACCGATTGGAGGAATCCAGAGAGATGCTTGCAGTCTAACAAACATGGGGGGAAATGAAATGTTCATATGCCAACAAAGGACCTTAAAGACCTATGAGAGCAAGGAGATAGCATAAATCATCATATGATCCAAATTTCTAATACAAAAGACTCAAAGAATCTGGTAACAAATTGCTAAACATGACAACAATAAGTGAATCAATAGAGCCAACTGGTAGCATATCTCCCAAATCCTGATCTACTAAGTACGCTCTCACTATACATAGGGCTGCAACCCTTAATCAGCAAACCTTTGATGGGTAGCAACCCTTAGTTTCAATGAAACCACTGCTCATAGGCAAATCCTGACTACAACCATTGGACGGCAAACCAGGGTGGGTTTGAGTGCCTTTGTGGGGCTAAAGATCTGCCACAAGGCTAGCCAAATCTAGCCTCAGCCTGCTAACCTCAGCTTGCAGAACGAAACGAAAGCACTCAGAAGGCAGGGGGGACTAGCTTTCCAAGGGAGAAAGACAGAATAGGGGTCCCCTGAGGCAAAAAAGGGTTCATCAGGCTTGACACCGGCCCGTGGGCCGGTAGGCATTGGCTTTCACCTGAAATTCTTTACTTTAGACACACACAGAGTACTTTGCAAAGGTAACCTATAATGGGGATTAACACCTAAGTACACACACGGCTCGGAAGCTAGAATGCCACGAGCACACGCCGACAACCTGTAGGCCCCAAAATTGGCGCCCCTTTTGGTATTTCTTTATTCTTTAACAGAGGGAATAAAACCTGTCATCTCCTACAAGCTGCCCCGCACAATCTAGGCTAAGAAACACCTGTTCTGGCCCGATTTCAGCAGCATAACTATACTAGGACGCTTCAGAGTCAGTATCCCCACGCAATAGGTGACTTTCCCGATGCATACGGACACTTTGCAAAACCTGGCGAGATTCTGCAGCACGCTGAATTCTCTGTTTTATTGAGTTCACTTCCTAGTATCCACCAACTTGCTAAGTGCGACGGGGGGACCTATATGATCTTGCTCTCAGCCTAGACATCCTCTTACCATACGAATTCCAGTGTCAGCCCCTACCCGTCTACGGGTGAAACTACCGTTCACATTGGCCATGCAATGTCCGACCGTTTGCTCCTTCAAGAAGAGTGAAACCGGCCCGTAGGGCGGTAGGCGTTGGCTTTCACCCGAAATTCTTTACTTTATACATACACACACAGCACTTTGCAAAGAGAACCTGCAACGGGAGTTAACACTTAAACACACACACGGCTCGAAAGCTAGAATGCTCCGAGCAGACGCCGACAACCTGTAGGCCCCAAAATTGGCGCCCCTTTCGGTATTTCTTTATTCTTTAGGAGGGTAAATTACAAGGTAAGGTCCTGGGAATCCTTCACGTGTATCCACCTAGATACCATTTGATTTGGCCAAATTTCAGCAGCATAACAGCCCCAAAACTTGCGCGAAACCAATTCCCCTGCTGGAACTCGCTTGCGCTGTCGTATACCCTCTGATTCCTGTCCAAAAACAGTAAATTCAGCACGCTGTATTTACTGGTTTTTGCCCTGTTTTCAGCCCCAAACAGTCCCCTAACTGTCCTCTGCCAATGGGGCACGATTCCCAATGGTCCTGGCGTCCGTATGGCTGAAAAACAGTGAATTTACAGCGCATACACAGCGCTGATTTTGCACCTGTACGGTGAGGTTATGACCCTCACCAGTGCCTGCTTTGGAGCAGCAGTTAGCTACCCCTGTTCCTGCTCAAGGAGGCTCTTGCCTCAGCACAAAAGCATGAACCCACACAACTGTACATCAGTCAAATGAGTAGCCCTCTTGTGGGGCATCACATAACTGCACGTAGGGGGGAGAGAGAGCAGTGGGTAGTGTGCAGGGCATCACTCCTAGCACCACACTGTACATGAGAGGGAAAGAAAGCACTCCATAGCTCTTAACCTGTGACAAAAGCTGAAATGAGGCCTCTCCCAGCATAAAAATCAGCGCCCATTTTTCTGCAAGAGGCAAGTGCATGAAAAGTTGACACTTAGCGCATTTACAAGCATTTGCCCGTTTCGGGCTCGCCGCTTAAAAATATCTTGACCGGTTGCCCAGTTGACTTCGCGGCAGAGTTGTAAAGTGTTCCCCTAGTCATACCGAAGGTAATGACGCCAACACATTTCACGGCCCAAAATAGCAGTTCCCTAAATTTTAGGAGATGCTTCCGTTGGGCTCCCACTGGTCTTCTGACCATCTATCCTCATTGGGACCTCATCCAAAAATGCAATGTGGCCCAACTGTCGGATACTTTTTGTTGGTAGTCCCACCTTGACTTTACGCCTTAATTGAGTTCACTTCCTAGTATCCACCAACTTGCTAAGTGCGACGAGGGGACCTATATGATCTTGCTCTGAGCCTAGACATCCTCTTACCATACGAATTCCAGTGCCGACCACTACCCATCTGCGGGTGAAACTACCGTTCACATTGGCCATGCAATGTCCGACCGTTTGCTACTTCAAGAAGAGGGTCTCAAAAATAAAACAAAACCCCTTGGAAAGAAACCAACAACTAAAGTTAGCAGTTGCCACGTCCTCGTGACATAGTTAAAAGTTGCCACGTCCCCGTGACAAGGCTTCTCCATGGTAAGTGCACGAAGAGAAACTTACTTGAGGGTATGTGCACAGGCGACACTAGAGCACCCTTGCCACTAGACACACTTCCAGGACCGCCACACAAAAAGGTGGCTTTTTGACACCTTCGTCACCCTTTCTATGACAGGTGCAGTAGAAGTTTGGGCACCTGGACTCATAGCCTCTTCGTGAACATAGGTTGAGAGACCACATGTTACGATGTTATCTTGCATTATTTGTAGCAAACCCTCAGTTCCACTGCTATTATTAAAGCAAAAATGGCTACATTGCGTATGCTAGTGGAGGCTCTTCTCTAGATAGTCTGCTTCATCGAGAGAATCAGAGAGCTCGCCCAAAAAGCTTTTGAGGCATCCAAGCAGTTAACAGAGGTTGGAGAAAGTAGAGCACATATGACAAAATGGCTCAGTACCCAGGGGCTTGCAGAGGACTTGCAAAGTATGCGCAGTTGCGGTGGAGAGTGATAAGCATTATGTATGCAGATGCCTGGCTTATGAGAGCATCTGGAGCTGATATACCACTCTGTTCATAGGACAATTCACACTCTCGAGAGATGATAGCTGAGAGACCAAAGATAGTTGGGCCGCTTCATGCTTGAGATTCAAAGACGCAGAGAAGTACTCTTCTAGTCATCTACCACCTCTAGTGGAGGAAGAAAATCCCAAACTCACCGATTTCGTGCAGAGAGCTAGTCCAGAAACCTCTACCCAGAGAGGAGATATTAATGCAAGAAGAGACTATTCGAGCCCTCAGACAACTAAGAGCACTAGGGTACCAAGACAAAAGATTAGGGGGGGGTTAAGAGTGAGCGGGGCTTCTCAGACCCTACAGGTATCCTTTGTGGGCTTTTAATTCCCTAGCCACCCATGCATCATATTCTTTATCCATAATTTAGTAACGGAGGGAGCTAAATAGATACATGCAACTTATGATTGTACTCCATGAGCATATAAATTTCAACCCCTAGATCTAGAGCTCCATCTACTCATCACCACCCTTCCTCCCAGTTATGTTTAGACTACCCTCACACGGTTTATTGTTAATGTTCTGAAGTGCCAATGACATTATATGTATGCATATAGCCCAGCTATAGTGTTTTGTGTTCTAGCTGGTGGACCAGGTGGGGCTAGTCCTAGTCTTGGACGGGCACTTTAGAGGTGGGCTAGTCTCAGTCTTGGACTGGTTCTGGGCTGCACTTTCCCTTAGATGTTTGCTTTTGTATATATTTAGAGGAGCTGTTGTCTTATGGGCTTAAGTTTTTTGCAAGTCATCAGTCGATGTCCATATAAGTCTATCAGTCTATGTCGTCATTAGTCTTGAGCCGCAGTCACACATGCACACTCCATGCATGGATTGAGCATCTACACCCCCATAATGTGGTGGGTCTAAAGCTGCGATAGCTAAATCACAACAGATCCAACATCGGCCGCTGGCGGACCTCATCAATCTCCTCCATGGTTAGTATTCTAACCAAACATCGTGCATGTCGGGCCAAAGCGATCCGAATCCTCTCATACAACCTCTGTCAATACTGTGTAGTCCTCCGCAGTCGTGGACGTCTGGATCTCCCTAGCTTGGTCGCTCCATCGATCAACGTGCCTCTGGTGCGAGGCGAGTGTGGGCTTTGTTGTAGTAGTAGCTCCTTCGGGTGTCCAGTGTCTGCTCTAAAAGTGTCATCTCTAAAGAAGTCTTATGATCTGTCTCTCATACTGGCTAGCATCTCCTCTCATCACGCTCTCTCTATGTCTGCACAGCTTGAGCAAAAACAAACCCAGGCATCTTTGGTCCTCGTACCCCATGACTCTGGAGAGTGGTCCAAAACCCTCTCTGAACAAGCAGTGAAAGCAGCCTCGTATCTCATAGTAGACTGGGCAATGACATGTGTAGTGCAACTCTGTCTCAAGCTCAATGTCACACAACTTACAAGGGGCATATCTTGGCCTCTGCTAGTACTCCGTTGTATCTCCTAGTTTCGACCTGCAGCTGGTGTGAAGATGTGCGTATCGCGCCAATAGCACATCGTATCCCATGAGACAAGTCGGTATCCATGTAGATGGGTCTTGTCGCAAAACCGTCCTTCGTAAGCTGGAGAAGATGCTCTATGTAGAAGGCCATCTTTGTGCCGATCTCCTGTGTTGGCTATATCCATGTCCTCCTGGTGTCTAGATGTGTCAGGTCTTGGCAGACAAGCCTGGTGATCTCGGGCTCTGTAAGAGTCAGAGAGGGTGCATTCAGTGAGTATTGGAAGGGGGGCAAACTGTCTATGCTGAACCCAAGCGCCTGAAACCGTGATGTCATCTCCCCATACCAGCATGTTGTGTCTCCTTGCATGGCTAACTGTCCAGAGGACACAAGTGCAAGGCGTGCATATTTGTCCCTGAGAAGTTCCCACATGCGGTGTATGAAGGAGGCTGATCTGGTGAGCGCCTCAACCACCAGTGGGGGGGCAACTAGCTCTGTTCGGATAATGTCACGTGGTACTGAAGCCTTGGCTCTAATGAGACGCGAGATCATAGATACCATAGGCTTCTCCATGTCCCCCATCCATGAGTGCGACCCGAACTCCTGTGATGATCCAATGAAGGTCCCCATATCTCAGCTCCATAGAGCAATGCCGAAACCACCAGAGTGTCAAAGAGACAAAGCTTCGTCTGAGGCTCCTGAACTGAACCTGTGAACACATCCTCTCCCATCTACCCAATGCTACATGGGATTTGGTCAGTCTAGTCTCTGCTGCTCGCCTCAAGGAAAATGTTGCTTACACTTCACGGTCTCCTGGCCGTTTGTGAATGCCAGTCCTGACCTCCTGATCCACTGTGGGGTGGTATTAAAAACCATGACCTTGGTTTTATCAAGGTTGACAGACAAACCACTTTCAAGGGCAAACCTATGAAAAGCATCCAAGCGACGTTGCATCCCCTCTGGAGAGTCTGAGATCAACACAATATCATCAGCGTATAACAATAGTGGAATCCATGTCCCTGCCAATTGTGCACCTCTATCACCATCTCTCTCAATATAGTCAGAAACCTCATCCACATACATACCAAATAGAGTAGGAGAGAGCGGGCATCCTTGCTTCACCCCAATAGTGGAGTGAATTGGTGTAGATAGACCCTCTGAGGTGGTACATGCCCTACTACTGACCTGTATAATTCCATGATCCCCCAAATGAGCTCTCTGGGTACTCCCATCTCCTGTAGTCTGCGCATCAATCTAGCTTTGGGTATTGTGTCAAATGCTTTGCGGAGTCCACAAAGCTACAATAGATCCATCTCCCATGTGATCTTCCCTCCTCAATAATGGCTATGAGTGTCAGGATATGGTTAAGAGTAGAAAAACCTCTCCCGAACCCTACCTGCCCAGCTACATGTATCCCTTCCTTCTTTGCCCATCTATTCAACTGCTGCTAAAGAATGGATGCGTACAATCGTGCCAATGTGTGTCCAATCATGATAGTGCGATAATTCCTAGGCTGCATAGGGTCTCCTGACTTGAAGATAGGTATAATAGTAGATAGGCTCCAAGTATCAGGCAGGCCCTCACACATGGCACGATTGAACATAACTGCTAGAAGCTCTACTAGTAGATCTTTGGCATGCATGAAATGCTCAACCACTAATCCATCATGATCATATGCTCTCCCAATCCTCATCCTGTCAATGGCCTTCTTCACCATCTCAACGGTGAAAAAAGCACACATGTGTGGGCATGGATCGGGGGGGTCGGGAAGGGGCAGCTGTCAAGGCACTGTGTAAAGATGATGCGTACTAGCCCCAAGCCTCTGTAGAGGTAATGGCAGGGAGGAGAGTGCTCATGAAAGAGCGTCCTGACTCAAGAATAGCTGGTATAGATCTTGCTCTAGTCGAGCCAAAAAAGCCCTCTTCTTCCGCCACACTAGGCGTCAAAAGTTAATCTGTGACTATCTGTGAATGATGTCCCCTAACAGCACCTCCCTCTGAAGTCTGGCTCTAGTCTTGTGGCATTCCTCATCATACCAGTTGTTCTGGGGCATGCTCCCAGAACGGCGTCTCTGCTCAGGCTGGGTGTGCGGGTATGCATCTGTTGCTACATCACGTAATGTCCGTGTCAATATAGCAGTAAGCTCCTCTAGAGGTCGCTCTGGCTCCTCAGTGCACAAACGCCTATAAATCCCATCTATGTATACAGAGTCTGTCTCCCTCATGAAGGTGTAGCGAGTAGGGGCTACTGCCCGTGGCCTGTGTGCTACACTAAATTGGAAAGAGATGGTCATCAACACAATGGCGTGGTCCATTGCCACACCAACTGGTCTGGGCCCAACCGTGAGATCCTGCATTCTAGAGATGAAGCTGGGTTGTGCCATGACATAGTCCATTGTGCTGGCTCCATGTCTGTGTGGAAAACATGTAAAACCTTCCGCATCGGGAAATCTCTGTAGGCCATTCAAGATGGCTAGTCCGTGTGCAATCCCCATGTCTATCAAGTGTCGTCCATATTCAGTATGTTCCACATCCTGCGATAGTCTGGACATGCCCATCTCTGCAACATCCAGCTCTCTCAGCATCCCCTCTGAAGTATCATAAAAAACTGTCTAATGATGGGCAGTCCTAGGGAAGTCCCCTAGAGTGATAATGTCACCATCTCTAGAGAGCTCCCATATGTCATCATACAAAACAGAAAAGAGAGACTGTCCTCTGGGTGGTGCATATACTGATGTACTCAAGGGAAAGTAGCAAATAGCAATGTAAAGATATCTGCATGTCTCTGCTCTCATTCTCACCCACATGTACCTAGCTTTCTCATCCTTGCGGGCTATATGTATCGACGGCTACAACTCCTGCTTGAATAACACTACCACTCTGCCTGAGCCCTGCCGTCTGTACTCTCATCGTGTCTCCTGTCTGCAGGCTGTCTCCCATTTGTATCCACTGATGTGAAGCATAGACTGTCCACGGGCCTGATGTGTCTCAGTGTAGAAGATGATCTCTCTCCCAGTAAAACTATCCTCAAAAGCACCCACATCAAGACGCATAGATCCATTACAATTCCAAGTAGCAACTTTGAGTGTGGTCCCATAGGTCTCGCACCGTCATGGGGAGCATTGCTCCAATATTACCACTCTCCCATCTCGGTAAAAGGCAATCTTACCTTTTTCTCTTGCCGATCTAATCATATACATAGACCTGCCAAGTCACATATGGAGCAAGCTCTTCAAACTTTGTGATGTCCTTAGGCATTTTCTATGCAGTTGAAGGTACGAACTCCAAGATCATTCTTTGAGGATGAAGTGATTCACATTGGGATGAAGATCCAGACGGACGGCGGTCAACTACAGGTTACACCTTTTCTTTAGCTCAAGAGCAGTTTCATGGAGCAGTAAGTCTTATAGGCGGACTATAAGGCCGTTTGCAATGCTACATGTGAGTTAATGTGGTTATGAAAGGTACTTTCGGAGATTGGCTTGCCACAGCAGACAACCACGATCTACTCCAACAACTAGAGTTGTATAGCCATTGCGAGGAACCCGAATTTAAATGCTCGAACCAAGCATGTAAAGATATAGTACCATTATGTTCGTGAGAAGATCAAGAATGGCTCTATTCGACTAGAGTATGTTCCGACATCCGACAACCCTGCTTCTACCCCACAGGTCTACCACAGGCAACATTATGCTCTCATGCCATCTCCCTAGGATTGGTTCCCCGTTTGTTAGCTTAGAGAGGAGGAGAGTTTCAGTCGATGGTGGCTCCAATATCTCCCAGAAGCAGATTAGGAAGTTGGGGTTGTTTTGTGGCTTTGCCCGACCATACCTCAAGTAGATGTACTTTCTCCAGTGAATTTGCCCACCCGGTAGGCTGGCATGAGGCGGATCCCCTATTCCTAAGGTTTCCTGAGCTCAGAGTCTCAAGGGCCAGTTTATCACTTCAATGAATTTTTACACATTTTATATGCCATGTCTGATGGGTCATGGAGTTTTATAGCTACAAGTAGGGCATATTTTGGGCTTCCCTATATAGGGAGGCCCTCCCCCCATTTTATGAGCATATTTAGATTAGGAGAGCTTGCGAACGTTTGGGTCACTCTCTCTCTCTCTAGTGCACACAATGAGCCTGGGCAACGACGACGTTCTAGGAGCAAGAGCATACCCAAAAGTAGCCCGTATGATGAGCCGACTCTAAAGGGAGGTACTTCTAGGAATCATTACTCATAGGCCATCACGGATTGCTTCTCGGTGTTTGGTACGATGGTAGAAGAGAGCGTTTCTAGCAGGATTTATATCCGTTGTTTTCGAGCCAGGATTCAAGCGAGGCATAGCGACAGTTCCTTGAGCACTCGCCCCCACCAGTCATCACTTCTACAGAGGTATGGGGTCAGTATGCGTCATCCCTCTACACAATCTCGGGGCAGCCACCTCTTCCACATCCGCCAGAGCGATGCACACACACGTGCTTTCTTTACCCCCAAGATGGTAAAGAAATCCATTGAGAGGATGAAGACCAGGGGAGCATATCATCACGATGACCTGGTAGCAAAGCATTTTATACATGTCAAAGATCTTCTTGCAGAGCTTCTAGCAGTAATGTTCAACCATGTCATGTGCGAGGGCCTACCTGATACTTGGAGCTTGTCTATTGTCGTACAAGTCAGGGGACCCTATGGAGCCTGGGAACTACCGCACCATCATGATTGGACACACATTCGCACAGTTGTACGCATCCATCCTTGAGCAACAGTTGAGTAGATGGGCAGAGAGAGAGGGTGTACGGGCAACAGAACAGGCGGGTTTCAAGGAGGTTTCTCTACTCTTGATCATATTCTGACCCTCATAGCCATTATTGAGGACAGGATCTCTTGGGCACTATATCGAAGGCTTTGCGGAAAACCACAAAACAACAATACGGCCGTCTCCAACGTGATCTAGGGCATGTACGCACTCCAGAGGGGATTTTTTATTTGGTTCACTCCACTATTGGGGTGAATCAAGGCTGCCCGCTATCCCCTACACTATTTGGCATGTATGTGGATAAGGTTGCTGGCTACATTGAGAGGGATGGTGATAGAGGAGCACATTTGGCACGCACATGGATCCCACTATTGTTGTATGCTGATGATATTGTGTTGATTTCTGACTCCCCGGAGGGAATGCAACATCATTTACATGCTTTGTACACATTTGCCCACGATAGAGGATTGTCGGGGAAAACCAAGGTTATGGTGTTTAATACCACAACACACTGGGTCAGGAGGTCATCACCCACTTCTACATGTGGCCAAGACACAGTGGAGTATACAAATGTATACACCTATTTTGGGGTAGTCCTTAGTGGATCGGTGTTTTTATTCAGGAGAACAACAGAGACTAGATTGACGAGAGCTTACGCAGCCTTGGGAGGATTGGAGAAGATGTGTTCGCAGGTCCTGTTTCAGGAACCTCAAACAAAGTTGTGGCTTTTTGACACTCTAGAGGCTTCAGCTATGCTTTATGGGGTTCAGACTTGGGGACCCTCAATGCACGACCATGGCAGATCTGGTAGCACTCATGCATGGAGATGTATGAAGAGGCGTCTAGTCTCTATGATCTCTCGGTTGATTGGGGTTGAGGCCCCAGTGCTACATGAGATTATTCGAGTTGAGCTAGCTGCCCTCCCATCGTAAATGAGGCCCTTACTAGATCAGTTTCCTTCATGCATCATCTATGGTGCAGAAGTGAGAGAGAACAAGAGAGAGAGAGATAGTAGACCACAAACGCAAGATATGGTGAAAGGGGGGCCGATCAGCCCCCCATGAGTACCATGAGTAGAAGACCCTGTCTATACAATCAGATGATCTCTATGTGATGAGAGATGGAAGTGGGTACCCCCCTGGCCCCATATATAGGTGCCCAAGAGGAGGTAGGGCAAGGCCTGATAAAAATCCCCACGACCCAACAAAAAATGATATATGGAAATATATGAGGACACCAGGACAAGGGGGGCGGCCGGCCCCAAACTCATGCGGTCGGACCAAGTACAACCTACACTATGGGTGGCCAGCCCGGAGACATACTAGCCATACAAGTATGCCTGAAGCAGCAAAGTGGTGTAAATCTAACACCCCCTCTCAGCACCTGATGCTAAACAAACCGCGTGAAGCCGAAGATGTGAGGCAAATGATGAAGATGTTTGCTGCCATGTCCACTAAAGGACAATACTCCATGAGCGTAGCAACAGTCGAGGGCGTCCCAACCTTCGAGAGATCTCCATGAAAAGATGCAAATTGTTGTACTCCGCCAATACAGGGTGAAGATACTGCGTGAAGGTCCCGAACTGAGTGTGAAAACAACTCTGTCGTGAAAGGAGTGCCAATAGACCTGCAAGTGTCTTGCCCAATAGAATTTGTGGTGTCTGTAGTCAAACCGTCTGGAGAAAATTGGGAAGCCCAGAAACCGTCATCAATATGCACGGAAGCCTGTCAATGCATGAACATGTAATCGAGTGCGACCAAGTGGCTAAGCTGTGTAAAACTCCAAGAAGGCCACATGTAGCAATCTGCGCCGTAAACATCCTCCAAATCAAGCAAAGGCAAACTAAATAGTTTGCACTGTAAAAGCTACCGTAAGCTGTAGCAGTCACCGTGAGACCGCAAGGACCACCACCGCATGGTGTCCTGTCAGTAGGTAGGGTAATCGAAGATGAGGGAAAGCCAAACTCAACTGTCTGCACTGTGAAGGGGCTCTGAGAAGAGGTGTGGTCAGATCAAGCTGTCTGCACTATAATCATCATGTAGAGGTAGGGAAGCCAGATTGAGCAGTCTGCCGTGTGAAGAACCTCCGAGAAGAGGAAAGGCCAGACCAATCTGTCTGCGGCGTCTTACCTTTATCTCCTCCCTCCAATCCTCCGATGTCAACCAAAACAGAATCCACGCCAACAACGCCACCAAACCACATCTCGGTGTGGCTCTCAATGTGAATGAGTTGGGAGTGGCCTATTGCACAAGTCGGGGGATAAGTCTGTTGTAAGATTATTGAGGGTAAGTGTAAGCAACTCTGAAGGTAGCAATCCAAATGATGAGGAGTGTAGAAGAGCAATTGCACTACCATCCAAGCCAAGCTCCGGATGACTCCGAATGTAGTTGCGTGATGCCTAATCTCTTGCATCTCACGGGTAAACTCTCCAAGAGAGTACAAAGCATTGAAGTCCCACTCCAATGATGAGGAGTGTAGAAGAGCAATTGCACTACCATCCAAGCCAAGCTCCGGATGACTCTGAATGTAGTTGCGTGATGCCTAATCTCTTGCATCTCACGGGTAAACTCTCTAAGAGAGTACAAAGCATTGAAGTCCCACTCCAATCTATAGATCCGAGCAATGAACCTGTCCAAGAAGAGATCCAAGATCTTCTTCCTAAGTCCATGTAGATGCTCCTATGTAAGCAAGTGATCTGACGTGTCAAGGTCAAGTGGTAAGTGTCTGTCCACCAAAGATGGTGGTGTCTTCTCTAGGAATGTCGGAATCCCATATGCCATGAGCATGGCCATATCTCGTGTGAACTCCTCTAATGAGTGCATAGGTGTGTCCGTAGCAAATCACAAGTCACCACCCCCTCTGGAGTGTGCAACCGCCGAATGATAGCTAGAATGAATGGATCTCCCAAGGATCTTACACCCGTAGATGATCAAGCCGCTGTCGAAGATACTGTGTACTGCAGCAGTCACTGAGAGACCGCACGGACCACCTCCAAGGGGTGTGGGTGTCCTGTCAAGAAGTAACTTCATCCTATGTGAAAAACTCAAACCATGTAGCTGCTGTCCACCCAAAAACGCAACTGCGAGGTGATGAAAACGCTGCTGTCCAGCGATTTTCAGCGTGCTCGTACACTCTTGGCAGAGTCCGGAGCGATGCAAAGGGTGTGGGGAGGGTTTATCTCTGTGTGTATAGCCGTCGAAGGGCTGAAAACAGAGAAAAAAAAGCAATGGTATATGGCTAAAAACTACAGATCTGAAGAGGAATGCACTGGATGCGTGTGTCGTAGGCAAGATCAAGGTGGGCAAAGCTGAGCGATGTCCCCCTCGGCTGCAAAAACAAAGCAGCAGTCCATAAACGCGGCAAGGTGTAAAAATGAAAGCTGTCCAAAAACGCAAGTGGATTTGAAGGTTTTCCGGCGACAGAAACATCCAGAAAGGTAGCGCGAGCAGCCTCTGTGAAAACGCTAGGCCTGATCTGCAAAAACACAGGTATGGCTGAACATCCGTCGTGATGGATGTTGTCTGGGTGGCGCCACCCTGTTTGTGCAGAGATTGCTGGCTGATCTGGTGGTTATTGCAAAAAACGCTGGTTGTTGCTGATCTTGGGAGAAGTTCCTAATGCAATGTAGCACCTTGGAACAAGCAGAGAACGAAGCTGCTCATATCATGTGAGAGTGCGCGTGTGCGGAAGCGTGAGAGGGGACGAGAGAGAGACAGTAGACCACAAACGCAAGATATGGTGAAGTGTAACAGACCTGGACACTCCAAGTAAAGAATCAATCACGACAGCACCAAATAACCACTTCAAAATAGTTCACAGTTCACAATAGATTTGCACTGGCCCGGAGGAGTTCCGTGCCTAGATATATTGGCCCCAAAGACTGACGCCCCTTTCGGTATTTCTTTTTGTATTAAGCAAAGTTCAAAGTACAAGAGTGCGGTCATGCGCTCACACTCAGACTCTACGTCCAAATGCTCTAAGTTGTGAGTGGCCTACCCCCTTATTTCAAGAGTACAAGGGATGCCAAAAGCAGAGCCCCAAAAAGCTTCAAAAGCTGAAAATCAAAAGCTTTTAAAATACAGCAAAAGCTCTTTCTCTCTCTTTCTCTTGCTTAATGTGAAAATAAAGCAATCCAACAAGCTCCAGCTTTCTCTGTCTTTAATAAAATAAACCAGAAGACTCTCTCTTCATGAGAATAAAGCATCGCCCAAAAACTGCCGTAAATCCAGCCAATGCAAATCACGAGATTGTCCATACGGACCTGCCACGTCAGCAAAGCCGTGCAATTTTCGGAAAAATGCCACGTGTTGCTGTTGCCAAAAATTAGGGTTTGCAAATTTTAGGGTTAGGGTTTCCAAAATTAGGAATTCAGCAACAGTTAGGGTTTGGCAAAAATTAGGGTTAGGGTCTCCAAAAACGCTAGGTGTTGGATTATACTTGCGGTGAAGATCTAGGATCAAAACGCTCGGCTTGTGGTCTTGCTGTCGCCGGAATCTGCAAAGCAAATCACTGGCTGATCTTGATGGAAAAACGCTAGGTCTCTTGGGGGGGGGGGGGTGCTGAGAAGGTGCCTGTTGAGCGTGGAGCTCCTGCTGCCTCTTCTGCCAATTAGTGCTAGTCTAGGTTTGCTTATATACAAACTTACTCAATTTGCCCTACCTAGTTTCCAACAAAAGTCACTTAAAAATAATAAGTGAAAAATGTCAAAAATAGGTAAAATAGGCTAAATGCACTGGAAAATTCCCCTGAAGGATTTTGATGGATTCTGACGGGAATGCTTATGATCATGTTGCGTGCAACCCGAGGATATGCATCTATACTAAGTGACTGCGCATGCACGATCTACGAATAGACTCACAAAAAGTGCCAGATCACTTCTAATCTAGACTGACTGGACTGACTGAACCCTTGTTGTGTTGTAGCTTGTCCACGGACACATAGGGTTGGATGTGTCCCGTGACATCCCCTCCTTTTCAAAGTGAGGTATTGGTACTGAACTGTATGGCGTCGAGGGAGATCGCCAACAGCGTCCGGAATCCTGGAAGGGACTCTTCGCCAGCCCACTTTGATGTGTGGGTCGTGCGGTACTTGAACTTCAAAAAGGTCCGTAATGCTTGCTTCTTTGGGCCGCGCCGAAAGCGACACAGTCTTCCATTTCCAACACAAAGCCATGAACATATCCATTCCATGTAAAGTGAGTGAAAAAAATCTCGTCTTCTCTAAAGACTGTGTATGCAATGTAGATGAACACAGAGACAGAATGACAAACATATGCAAACAATGAGATCGAATCTTTTCTTTCTGATCTAAATCAATCAACTATGGCAATTCACAACGGAAATGCCCATGCTTGGTGCTCATACTTTCATGTGCTCATTATACAAATGCGTCATGCCACGGAAGAGACATGGAATATGACTGCCTTGAATGCATACTTTTCAGCTTTTCATGAAAATTCCGCATACATTCGTGCTCATTCATGAGTGAAACGTGCTCAACGGACAATATGTCATGCCTAGTAAAAGGGATCACATAAAGACGCTGACTAAAATACAGGAAACGATCACGAATGAAACACTCGAACAATGCGTGCGTATCAATCATGCGAACACATAATACTTCCTGTGAGGGTTCTTTGGACCTGGCTCGAGAGCCAAGATCGGTTCTTCGTGAGGGGGTGCTTTGGATCTAGGCTCAACAGCCAAGATCGATCCTTCGTGATTGATCGAATCTGCGATGAAGTTAGCTTCACTAGAGAAAGTATCAACTAACACATCATCCTTGTGAACAATCACGTCATCTTCATGCAAATCATCATGCTTGTGAGAAATCACATCTTGATCATCATGAAAATCATCATGCTTGTGAGAAATCAGATCTTGATCATGCAAATCATCATACACATCATTATCATTCAAATCATCATGCTTATCATTGCCATTCAAATCCTGTGTGTCATGCTTTAGAGAAGAAGAGACTGAGAGAGTCTCCTTCTCCTGAATCCTTTCATCTTGTCCTGTATATTAGCAATGAGAGAGGAAGAATGAACGATGTTCTCTCCACGAATGTCAATGGGAGAGTCGCTTTTGGCATAGAGAGTGAAAAAGTGTTAGCCTCTCAATCAATGAGAGGGTTAAGATCACGAAACCATCGAATGCCCAAAATCATATCACATCCTGAGAGAGGAGAGACAAAAAATCTTCTACTGAAGGCAGTTTGTTGAATTCTAAACAACACAGTAAGACACTCCTGCGTGATGAGAGAGTCCATACCCGGAACAAAGCCAGAGACCTCAAGAGGAGATTTCTGACAAACTTCTAGGCAGGCTCTCTCAACAAGAGAGGGACTGATCACATCATGCATACTACCTGGGTCAAACACTAGGACAAAACGTTGCCCCGACACCTAACCATAACATTTAATGAGAGAATCATCAATGGGAGGGTCAAGAGAAGCTGCATTGACGAAGGAAGTGGGTTCTGTGGATTCTTTAGATTCATTCGACTCAAGCTTAGGACATGTTCTTTTTATGTGACCCTTAATGTGACAATGAAAACAATGACCTTCCTTAGAATAAGTGCTTTGCTCTTCCGACGTGATGTATCCTCCTACAATTCCTTGTGCTACCTTTTCATCTGGAGCAAGCTTAGGTTTAGCAATTGTGTTAGCCTTACCCTTAGGTTCATTGGAAGAATTCTTTTCTGAGAGACTAATGGAAGATTGGTTAGAAGAGTTACCATTCTTACCGTTCTTACCGTTCTGAGGGTTCTGAGAAGTCTGTGAGGTACTTGTGGAAGTCTTGTTCTCCTTAGGCTTTCCCTTGTTGTGCTTCATATCCTGGCGAGAGCAATCGCTACCGCCTTGTTGAGATCGATTGGGTCGAAGACTTCTACATCAAACTTGATATAGTCGTCTAACCCAAAAAGGAATGCCTCTTTGCGTTCATCATCCGACTTGCGTAATTGGGTACCTAGCTGCAAAACACCATTAGAGAAAGACATAACCGGCATACCATTTTGCTTGAGAGCACGCCAATCGTCCTTCAATCATGCCAAGTACTGAGGTGGCATAAACCGCGCCTTGAGCTTGTCTTGGAAATCAACCCAATTGAAGGAAAGGGGCATAAATTCGTCAGCTTCCTCTAGCTGCGCAGCTAACTGTGCCTCTTGCCATGCGTGGTACCAATTGATGGCATCACCGGCAAGGTACATAGCTGCCGTCAAAACCTTGTTATTCCCTGTCTTCTTAGTTGTCGCAAAATAAGCATTAAATTGATGCAGCCAAGAATGAATAACCGTAGCATCTATCTTACCATCATACTTACTGAAAGTCAACTTCTCTGTGACTGGATGGTTGGAATCTGCATCATGGCTTGCGCCACTTGAGGAACTCCCACGATCTTTGGCTGGTTCGGACTTCGAGGCAAGTACTTGTCGAACCAATTCTTGAGTCCGTAGTTCTCTTTGAGCCTCATGCTCGACCTCCAAAGGCCACTCTTTGAGCTTCCCGCTCGGCCTCCAAGGCTGCGCGTCGTGCTGCCGCTTCCTTCTTTCTTTGTTCTTTTCTTTCTTTTCGTTAGTCGCGTTCGCATTCCAAGGCAATGCCAGTCTCTTCTTGTTTGGCCATCATGTTCATGCGAGTCTCTTCTTGTTTGGCCATCATGTCCATCATCGACTTGACCATTGCCTCCATAGGATTTGGTACACTTTGTGGTGTAGATGGCGAAGGGGGAGGGTCGGAAAAATCTCTTGGTGAGGAAAATTCTTCGTCGCCTCTCTCATGCTCATCACCTATATACGAAGTATCCATTCCGCTTCGGGTGACAACCATGCACTATGATCTTTGGTTCTTAAGTTCACAAGGAACTTGGGTTCTTGAGGGTCTTGAGGTTCTTGAGGTATTCTTTCGCTTGAAAACCGTGTTTGAGAAGGATCTTCTCTTCACCCGAGTTCTACTCCTTTCCGCGGGCACACCCCTTGGCGGCCTTGCGCTCACACCAAGGTTGCTTTTTCCCACCTCATGTCGATTGGCCGGCCGCTAAGTGCACGGTCCGCTCTCTCAATGAGTGAAAAGAGACACAAGGGGAGGCTGGACAAGCCCTTCTTTCTTGGGATTCCTGTCACTCTTCAAAAACACGATTAGGAATAGACACGCCCAAGCGAACTTCGGTTCGTGCGACCACAACATGCAAAAGAAAATCTTGTGATTCTCGTGGTTCTTTCCTTGAGTGATACAGAACACTGCCAAAGCTCTGATACCAATGTAAGGTGCAGCGGAATGAATGTTTGCGCTTTGCTCAACATGAGTGCTCCGAATTGTGCTCAAGGTTCCTTTTGTTCTTATGGCAGGTAGAGCCTTCCGTTCTTAATGAGCGAGAGCTATGATTACAAACAAAGTGAATGGACACTGTGCGTACAAGTGTACGAGACTGAGAGATAGAGAGAGAAGAGAGATACGACACCAGAGACGTAAAACCCTCCTCCGAAGGCCCCACTCTCGTCGGCGAGAGTGGTCTACTATTGATTGTACAAACTTGTACAATGGGAATGCATGTGACTGATGCAAGTCTAGGCTATGTCGGTGATGACGACGGGGATGGCGACACCGACCTAAGGTTGAAATCTGCAATCTTTTATCTGCTGTCCACAAACGCTATGGGCTGAAATTTGCTGCAAGTCCAAAAACGTTGATTTTGGGGCTGTTTTCTGATGATCTTTGTCGCTGAAAATCTGTAGGTCTTAGGGCTGAAAACCGAGGTTCTTAAGGGCTGAAACTAATGGTCCTTTCGGCTGAATCTGCTACTCTCTTAGGGCTGAATTTGCAGGTTTCTTGTTTCTTATGGCTGAAAAACGCTGCATGGCTGAGGGTTCATCTGATGAAAATGCTAGATCAGGATCTCCAAAAACGCTAGGTGTTGGGGCATACTTGCGGTGAAGATCTGGGATCAAAACACTAGGCTTGTGGTCTTGCTGTCGCCGGAATCTGCAAAGCAAATCGCTGGCTGATCTTGATGGAAAAACACTAGGTCTCGGGGGGGGGGCTAAGAAGGTGCTTGTTGAGCATGAAGCTCCTGCTGCCTCTTCTGCCAATTAGTGCTAGTCTAGGTTTGCTTATATACAAACTTACTCAATTGGCCCTACCTACTTCCCAACAAAAGTGACTTAAAAATAATAAGTGAAAAATGTCAAAAATAAGTAAAATAGACTAAATGCACTGGAAAATTCCCCTGAAGGATTCTGATGGATTTTGATGGGAATGCTTATGATCTTGATGTGTGCAACCAGAGGATATGCATCTATACTACGTGACTGGGCATGCACAGTCTACGAATAGACTCAGAAAAAGTGTCAGATCACACTTCTAATCTAGACTGACTGGACTGATTGAAAATGTGTCCGTAGCTTGTCCACGGACACATAGGGTTGCATGTGTCACGTGACATTTGCCCACCGCATCTGCTTTTTTCGATAACTGCTTCCGTGACAAGAAGTAGCGTAAACTCCCATCATTTGTAAAAATCGTAAAATCGACTCGGAGTAGGTAATGTCGCCAGTGAATAAGAGCATGGATAGCCGCCAAAAGGTCTCTCACATATCTGTACTATCAATTCCAGCCTTGGAAACAATCGGCTTTCATAGGCAATGCCATTGGCCTTCTTGCATTAAGACCGCATCTAGACTACGACCACAAGTATCACAATATAGTTCAAACGACTTCTGCAAATCCGCCAAAGTCAAACATTGGTCCTGTAGTCAGATTCTTTTTCAATTCCTAAAAGGCAGTCACTTCTGTGGGTCCCCACGAGAAAGGGACTCCTTTCTGCGTCAAGATATGCAAAGGGGAAGCAACCTCTGCAAACTTTCGAATGAACCCCCTGTAGTACAAACACAGTCCCAAGAAGCTTCTAACTTCATGGACATTCTTCAAACCGGGCCAATCACGGATAGTCTCTATCTTGGCCGGATGCATTTGCACTCCCGCTGCTCAGACAATGTGTCCTAAAACGTGTATCTCTAGTAGGAAAATCCACTTTTCTTCGCATTAATCATCAACTTGTGATCTCGTAACGCCTGAAAGACTTAAATCTATGTTCTGCCTTATCCTTGGAGAAAACAATGATGTCGTCAAAGAAGGTGCCAACAAATAGTCTGTACTCTCGAAAAATCCTGTCCATCTTCCGGTTAAATGTCGCAAGAGCATTGGTTAGGCCAAAAGGCATCACCAAAAACTCAAAATAACCCAAAAGTCCTCCAAAAGGCTGTCTTGTAGACATCTCCCGGCACGATTCGGATCTGATGATATGCACTTTTCAAGTCGATCGTGCTAAAGCACGAGATCCCTGTAATCTGTCAAGTATATCATCGATCCTAGAAATCGAAAATCTATTCTTCATAGTGATTTTGTTGAGAGCTCTATAATCGAAGCACATTCTCCAAGATCCGTCTTTCTTCAAAACCAACAACACTGGAGCGCAATATGGTGAAGTACTAGGCTGCACAAGACCCTTTTCCAAGAGGTCTTTGACTTGGATCATAATCTCTTCATTCTGTGCTCGGCTCACGCGGTAAGGTGGCCAGTTCGGTGTGCTTCCAAGTATCAGATCAATGGTATGATCTTCAAGACGAGCAGGTGGTAACTCGCCTGTAGGCCCTCTGAAAAGCAATCGGCATGAGACTGCAGAAAATCTTGGCGTTCTTTATCAAGTTTGGACATATTTGTCCTATCCTTATGGCTCAATTCTTTCATATAGATCGAGTAAACAAACAGACTGGATTTCATTAATTTAGAAATGGCCGAAGCCGATACAATAGGGACAAACTCGCCCTTCAGTTTAATATCAAGTATAATGGTTCTACCCTTCTCTGTAGTCGATGTCGCTTTCCTCGCCCGATAATCGACCACAACGTTGTTCTTGTGGTACCAGATAATCCCGAAGAGAACATAACAACCTTCCAAAGGCATTATGAAAAAGTCCTCATGCCCTAACCCCTGACAATGCAACCGAAGTTTGTCAATGACAGGTGTAATGGCTACGTCCCTGCTGGGTGCCGCTAGAACTGCCTCCGTAAGTGGTCCCATCCGATCGGGAGTGATCTCGAGCCGCACCGCCAATTCCGGTGAAATGAAGTTGGCTCCTCCATCAAAGAAGATCAGGGCCTCTTGGTCTTTCACTTCGCCCCAAGCTCGGCAAAGTTCTGTACTCTCGTCCATCATCCTGGGATCGGTACCCACACAATCTGGAACCAGTCCTCTTTTCATCTTGCCTTTTCGTCCACGTTCCTCAGCTGCTCTCGAACTCTCAGGCCTGTCCTCATCCTTGTCATTCTCTTCTTTCTGTGCCTTTTTAGGACACTTTGTAGAGATATGTTCATGTTCCCCGCATCCAAAGCACTTCCCCTCCCTGACGAAGCGAGCCCGCTCCTGAGGAGTAAGCTTGGGTCGTGCATCTTTCTTTTCTGAGTTGCTCTTTTTCTTTCTACTTTCATTCGTTGAAGTCTGTTCGGCTCGTTGTGTCATGACCTCATCGGTGGGGTAGGTCAGACTGCCAGAGTGAATGGCAAAGCCCCGCTTCGCATGACTCATCAACTCCTAAATAGAAGCTGACTTCTGTTCCAAGCAGTGATCCCGGATCTCTGAAGGTAGACCCAAGGTAAACCGCTCAATCTGTTCTCTGAACGAGATCTTCTTGAATGAAGAGGCGGGTAGGAAAGAGCTCCAAAATTTCTCGCAATAAGCATCCATTGTATCTTTCTTGTTCATCCGAAGATGGTTCCAAGCAGTTCGTATATCACGTTCATACTCTGGAGTCAACCAATAAGAAATAAATAGCCTCTTGAATTTCAACCATTTAACTTGCGCAATCTTGTTTAAAAGAAGCCTGGACCACCAAGTTCGAGCATTCCCCTTAGAGTAAGAGGCAGCTCTTCGAATCTTACAGTGCTTGGAGTATCGTCCTCCCGGGAAAGCGATGTCAAACTGCTGTACAAAAGACAAAGCCTTCAAAGCATCTCTATATACCGAAAAAATGTTAAATTTAATTGACTGTCCACCTTCCTTAAACTCTCGGACTTTCTTGCTTTTGTCTTCGAGAAAGTCATACTTGTTGGCTTTGTAAAAATTCTTCTTCTTTGCATAAAAGCTGCCGTCGTCAGAGTCTGAACTGTTCGTAGACAAGTCCTCCATAGAACTGTCACTCACTGGGCGAGATTAAGACTTCTTTGCCTTTTTCTTGCCCTTTCCAAAGCGTTGTTTCTTGCTTCGCTTTTTGCCTTTTCTGTCTTCTTCGCTCGAATCTGAAGAGCTAGAAGAACTGTCAGAAGAAGAAGAAGAAGAAGAAGAACTGGATACTCCTTCAAATTCAAACACGCTTCTTCTGTTTCTTTGCCTTATCAAATATCGACGGACGACCCAAATAATACTGGTTGGCTTTATAAAAATTCTTCTTCTTTGCATAAAAGCTGCCGTCGTCAAAGTCTAAACCGTCCGTAGACAAGTCCTCCATAGAACTGTCACTCATTGGGCGAGATTAAGACTTCTTTGCCTTTTTCTTGCCCTTTCCAAAGCGTTGTTTCTTGCTTCGCTTTTTGCCTTTTCTGTCTACTTCGCTTGAATCTGAAGAGCTAGAAGAACTGTCAGAAGAAGAAGAAGAAGAAGAAGAAGAAGAACTGGGTACTCCTTCAAATCAAACACGCTTCTTCTGTTTCTTTGCCTTATCAAATATCGACTGACGACCCAAATAACCCGGGAAGTCAGTGCCTTTCTTCTGCTTTTTGCCGTGCTTTTTAGCTTTGATCTGCGCGTCAAAAAGCTGAGCAATCCATGCATCAACCACGTCTGCTAATTCCTGAATACGTCTTCGGAGGAGGAGGTTTCTTGAGAGCGGGTTTCGGGGGTGGTGTTGTGGTTTTCCGCCATTGCTCATGCACTTCTTGAAAAGAAGTCTCGCTCATATATTTTGCCAATTTCGGGTCCTTCGCAAAACTGAGCATCATCTTTGTTGCATTGCCGATCGATTGACGACGCTCTCGTTGCTCCGCCTGAGTAGGCCGCGGCAAGCCATACTCCTTGCCAGAATCTTCGTTGTGATCCCTTCCCGCATCTCCGGATGCAGAGGGAGTCGACTAATCCTTGAGTGAAGCCATAGGTGCCGCTGAAAAAAAAAAAATTGGGATCGGATTTCCCATAGAAGAGAAATCGGCCGTGCTCTGATACCACTGTAACAGACTTGGACACTCCAAGTCAAGAATCAATCACGACAACACCAAATAACCACTTCAAAACAGTTCACAGTTCACAATAGATTTGCATTGGCCCGGCGGAGTTCTGTGCCTAGAGTATTGGCCCCAAAGACTGGCGCCCCTTTCGGTATTTCTTTTTGTATTAATCAAAGTTCAAAGTAAAAGAGTGCGATCAAGCGCTCACACTCAGACTCTGCGTCCAGATGCTCTGAGTTGTGAGTGGCCTACCCACTTATTTAAAGAGTACAAGGGATGCCAGAGCAGAGCCCCAAAAAGCTTCAAAAGCTGAAAATCAAAAGCTTTTAAAATAAAGCAAAAGCTCTTTCTCTTGCTTAATGTGGAAATAAAGCAATCCAAAAAGCTCCAGCTTTCTCTCTCTTTAATAAAATAAAGCAGTGGACTTTCTCTTGCGTAGAATAAAGCATCGCCCAAAAACTGCCGTAAATCCAGCCAGCGCAAATCACGGGACTGTCCGTACGGACCTGCCACATCAGCAAAACAGTGCAATTTTCGGAAAAAATGCCACGTGTCACTGCTGCCAGAAATTAGGGTTTCAGCAGTTAGGGTTTTTGCCAGAAATTAGGGTTTGCAGGTTTTAGGGTTAGGGTTTCCAGAATTAGGGTTTCAGCAGGAGTTAGGGTTTGGCAGAAATTAGGGTTAGGGTTTCTGCTCTCGGGCAACCACATCATCACTTTGTGACATGAAGGGGGAGAAGGGGGCAAGGGGGGGGGGGGGGGGGGGGGGGGGGGGGGGGGGGATTAGCCTCCCATGACTACCATGAGCAGAAGACCCTGTCATGTCTATTCAATCAGATGATCTCTATGTGATGAGATATGGAAGTGGGTACCCCCCTGGCCCCATATATAGGTGCCCAATGGGAGGTAGGACAAGGCCTGATAAAAATCCCCACGACCCAACAGAAAATGATATATGGAAGTGGGTACCCCCCTGGCCCCATATATAGGTGCCCAATGGGCGGTAGGACAAGGCCTGATAAAAGTCCCCACGACCCAACAGAAAATGATATATGGAAATACATGAGGGCACCTGGACAAGGTGGGCGGCTGGACCAGGTACAACCTACACTATGGGTGGCCAATCCCGAAACATACTAGCCGTACAAGTATGCCCTAGACCTGTGAAGCAGCAGAGTGGTGTAAATCTAACAATATATATATATATATATATATATATATATATATATATATATATATATATATATATAGAGAGAGAGAGAGAGAGAGAGAAGATCGACACAGTACTGGGACCTGAAGATGGGTTAGTCCTCCCCCCGTCCGTAAAGCGCATCTTTATTATTGGCGAGAAGTCTTTATACAAGCACTTGAACCAAACTACCAAGTCCGTTCTAAATCAAACTCGATGGTACTAGAAAGCCTATGTTTCCTAAAAGCCCTAGTCCTGCAAACCTCTAGTCCTTACTCCATAGTTACAGGGGACAAAGGGGACGGGGCCTAGGACCGCCTAACGGCTGAAACCGGGCCGGGGACGGACGGGGAATGGTCGGAAAATTCATCCGACCGGCGGGGTCGCAAGCTGTCGGACCGGGGACAGACGGAGACGGCCGGTAACGGACGGGGACGACAGGCAGAAATTTAAAATTTGAAAAAATGGACCGTTTTTAATGGTCGCTTGCAACCAACGTTCAGTTCTTTGGGGGGGGGGGGGGGTTTGGCCCTTGGGAGGCTATAAAAGCACCCTTGGGCCTCATCTTCTCTCAAGCTCTTCTCTCTACAGTCTACCGTCTACTCTCTACACACTATGCCGTCTACGGTCTACCTACAAGCGCTCAAGCGCTACCCTTGAGTCTCTCTACCCACTCTCTCCCTCTTCTTCCCTCTCAACTTTGAAGCTCTCTAATCTCTCTCCAACAAGCTCTTCTCTAAGCTCTTAGCTCTACTCTCTCCTCTTAGCCCTTGTGGCATGCACTTTTCATTTTGTATCCATCGATGTTTTATTAGCACATTTGCCACTATATGACTCGTGCTCTTTGGTCTATTTAGTGTAAATTTGTGGTCAAAGTGATGCTCTATGTGTGTGGCATGTGTGTAGGTCAAAAAATGCCAAAAAAACTGATTTTTTTTTACCTTCCGACCCCCGTCCCCGTTTTCTGACTTTTGCCGTCCCGTCCCCGTTCTCGACCCCAACCCGTCGTCCCATGTAACTATGCCTTACTCAGAATCCCCAAGAACCAAGGTCCTCACTTCTGGAGCTCACCCTCCAGACTCACGGCATGGCATCCCTATAGCTCTATTTTGACTCTATTCCCACAGTCCTCTTCCATAAAATCTTAGCAGCAACGCTACTATCCTCAATGTGAAATCCCTCCGCGGGAATCTCTACTCCCTAATCCCAACTCAAAAGTCTACCACTCTCAGATCTGTGGATCCACTCCCAAAACCTGCGGTGCAAAACCCTTGGGCAGATCTGGCTTTGTTCCCACAAAGCGCTTTTCTCCTGAGGAGGCTCGTGCCTTCCTCTACTCCTACTTCCCCATGCAGAGGAAGTGCACCTGCAAACAATAACTCATAGACCAAAACATGAAAAGCATCATCCATGAAGACTTGACAACTCGGAACACATCTCCGTTCTCGGCAAGCAACTCCCCAGAAGAGATCTCTATGCAAAGAATCCTCTCTCCCAAACCTACACACCGAAGAGGTGTGCTCTCGGGTTCCTTCTTGTGAATCAGACCCATCTACGACATTTATGGGCTGAAAACAGCGAAAAACAGCAGGTAGCCGCGATGGAAACCATCTCCGAAGGCACTTCTTCACTATGGAACTCATTTACATGGTCCTAGAGTCAATTGGTGCACTCAGGGCAGCCATAGGGGTTCTCGGCAACTTCCTTGCGGTGGCTGAAATCTGCAGCAGCAAGGTACAAGCTCTTGCACCTTGTTTTCTTGCTCCTCAACCTCCCAAAACTAGGGCGCGTTCTGCTTGCTTTCCTTTGCAAAAATAGGGCAGATCAAAGAGAGAGAGTGATTGGTTTGCTGTCCACGCCAAGAAGAGGGAAGGGAGAGTTCACCGATGCCAGAACAAGCAGCAGGTGGGGGCGCCTTGTTTTTCTGCTGGCCTTTTTTAACAATGGCTGCCCACTTATAAAGTGGACGGCTGGAAACTTTAAAAAGTTCTGAACCTGCCAAAAACTCATTAAAAACTTATAATCTCAAAACCATGTTCACACCATCACAACCCAAGCGTCCCTGGATGCAGACTCATGCACAAATACAATGCGAACATAAGACTCCTTTATGGGAAAGCAACTTGCTTTTTCAAAAAGCAATTGCATTTCCTCAAAGCTTACTCTCAAGCCATCTTCAATCAAGTGCTTGTCTCATTTCTTGTGCACAACTCTCCTAAGTTCGGAATACCTCCCGACTAAGGAATATTCCCTTTTCGATGCTCCCGTCACCCACCATGTGACGCTCCAAAAAAAACCCATCACTCACCAAACTTACGAAACAACTCCTTCGCGATGCTCTATGTCACCCATCCCATGACGTATCAGAGATGACCGTTCAGGATGGTCGAATACTTCTTCTAGATTCTCTCTGTCACTCACGTCGATGCTTGTCCGGTGCTGTGCCTAAGACTTTTGTAAAGCCTTCTTAGGTGTGCCTTGGCAAAGGAGTCTCCACATCCAACACAAAATAATGTCTAAAATACCTTCTCCTTGGTGCACAAAAGGAGCGGAACCTTTTGCCATCCTCGACAATCTCAATCAATGCCTTCCCCGTCAAAGTGTGGAACGGTGTTGTTGTAAGCAACCACCACCAACGGCAAATACCTCTCCCACTAAATCATAATTTGAAAGATATAGCACTTCAACAAGTTTAATACCATAGAGTTGGTAATATCTAATTGTCCATCAATCTCTAGACAAAACGACGACGAGAATTTAAGCATAGTGCCCCCATTCTAACATATTGCTCTTCCAAACGAATTGGTAAATCTAGGGTCTCTGTCTAAAACAATAAACTTAGGCATTCCATGCAACCGAAAAATATGTGAGACAAACAGCTTTGTTAAATGATCGTCCGTCACTATACTCTTCCTTGGTCGATCTAGAATCGGCAAAGGCTATGGCACTCCTGTCACTTTGTGTCTGTCATCCTTCAATTTCTGACATACCAAACAAATACACACAAACTCATCCACATCGTTCTTGAGCTACGGCCATTAGAAGTAATTCTCAACACTCTTAAAGTGTCGCAACAAAAGAAGAATGTGACACTCCGTCAACTTCTTCTACCTCAAACCACGTGTCACACACAAGATGGTCTTTTGCATCAAATACCCTTCCTTGATGAATACCCTGATATTGTCCCCCACTCTGCACCCTATCAAATATCTCACCAAAATTTGTGTCTGTAGCATACAGCTCATTGCATCAGATTTCCGATGATGCACTAATGTGACATTGGATATCTCTAGCTTGCAAGACACATCTACCACCACATTCTTCTTTCTCTTCAAGTACACTATTTGAATAAGAAATTGAGAGGATGTTCGCCCATCTCATGTGTGTTTCTGACAACTTGTTCCGGGACAAGAAATATTCCAAACTCTGATGATCCGGGTACACCCTAAGGTCTGCCCCGACCAAGTGATGCTTCCACTGGCTCAAAGCATGAATAACTGCTAAGAGCTCCTTTTCATAAATTTGTGTAACCCTCTCTAGTTTCGACAACATTCGACTCTCATAAGCGATAACATGGCCCTCTTGCATTAAGACAGCGCCCAAACTACTTCCACAAGCATCACAGTAAACCTCGAAAGATTTTTGCAAATCTGGTAAATTTAACAATGGCCCAATAGTCAAATTCTACTTGAGTCTCTCAAACACTGCAATCTAAAAAGGTCCCCAACTAAATGGTACCCCTTTCTAAGTCAAGGTATGCAACGACGAAGCAATCTCCGCAAATTGTCTGATAAACCGCCTAGAGTAAGCGTACAAGCCCAAAAAGCTTCACATCATGCACATTCCTCAATGTAGCAAATCACGAATAGCCGTCGATTTAGCTCGATCATGCTAACACCCTTGGACCAAACCATGTGTCCCAATAAGTGGATCTCTAGTAGAAAAAACTCGCTCATTTTCTCGTTGATCACCAATCTACGCTCTGTCAATGCCTTGAACACTTGCAACAAATGCTCTCTATGTTCTGCTTCGGATTTGGAGAAAACAATGATGTCATCGAAGAATGTGTCCACAACCTGTCTATGCTCTAGAAAGATCCTATCCATCATCCTGTTGACATTGCAAAGGAGCATTTGTGAGACCAAAAGGCATCACCACATATTCGTACAATCCAAAGAATATCATGAATGCAGTCTTGTATACATCTCAGGAGCAATTCTGATCTGATGATAGCCACTTTTAAGATCAATCCAGCTTAAACAAGTAAAAACCTCTAACATCATCCATCCTATGTATTGGAAACCTATTCTTGATGGTAATCTAAGAGCCTTGTCATCTATACATATTCTCCGAGATCGGTCTTTCTTTTGTAGGTAGTCCCTAGGCCACACATATAGCAACGTTGGACAAATATCTTTGTCAAATACCCCGACGAAAAATATAACCCTTATCCTAAAAATAATGGAAAAAGGCCAAAACAAGCCTAAGATCCCTATCCAACAAGTGTCCACGTGACCAATCCACAATCAAGGGCCAGTGCACGTGTGATGAGAAGCTTGTAAGGACGAGGAAAAGCATTGGGAAGGTCAACGTAACTCGAACCCCCCCCCCCCCCCCCCCCCCCCCAACAACACATGTTAAGAAGCTGCGGAGGAAAATGTCGGAATCCTAACAAATCTTAAGAAAGAGAAAAGCCCAAAGGAATTAGCGCTAAACACACAAAATGAAGACCCGTACAGCACCAATGTGATGATCACCAAGGCTGAGATGACACCGCTCAAGTCGCACAAGGAAGCTGATCACGTGGCTAACTACGGAACAAGTCGTAGAAAAGTTATAAAAGGAAGAGACCAAAAACAAGCGTCAAATAGCTTATCGATGACGATCACCACTGAGACAGACAAACCAATTGAAGCAGCTGCAGACGAAGCGAGATGGGGACCCCCCCAAAGAGGAACACTCTAACCAAAAGGAGAGAAATATGCCAAGGTGGTAAACCGGCAATAAGTCCAAGTCAAGAAGTCTTTAAAATAGGAGGAAGGAAGCTGTTTCGAAGAAGTATAAGCTACAAAATGATCTGCCCTTCCAAGTTGATACAATGTCACCAAATCAACCTATAGCCATGGACAATGATGACTATCTGCAATGGTTTCATGTTTTGTTATGTGGGCTGAATTTTTACAAGAGAAACTTGAGGAGCTTTAGGTGCTTCAAGGCTACAGGGCCCCTAGGAGAGAGGAGCTTGAGGTGATCACTGGATTAATATAAAACCACATGGACACAGTGGTGCCACACACATGGCAAGAAGACACGTGTAGTTAGGCGACCCTCAAACTGGCAAAGCATGCAAGGCAAGTGGACACTTGGCCACACATGCAAGGCAGGTGGGAACTTGTCTTGTGGATATAGAACAGCTTATCAATGTATGCTTCCACACACACATAAACATGCATTAACACAAAGGTCACCATATTGAGTTTCTATAATGGCTCTAGGGATGGAGGGCAAACTCAGCCTAAATGAAGCCTTGCGCTAAACAAAAAATTAACTGTAAAACGTAAAACAAGTAGCGAGTTGGTAGGGCATTCAAAGGAAAGGACAATGCGAGTTATAAAACTCAAAAGAAAGGATAATTGTAATTCTTAGACTCCTGATCCTCATGTATTAGACAATATAGCAATCAGTTTCACCACACATAGTAGCAACTAAATATTTCAAAATCCCCACTAACATGGCCAATAATCCATAGAAATATGGTCCCATACACACACCTGAGCATGTATTAATATGAAGGTTTATACATGGGTTTTTTCATAGCTCAAGTCATCATCTAGTCCTTGCAACTCCTTTCTAATATAGACTGTACAAAGTAGTGACCAAGCGTTAAATGCCGTGACTTGCAAT
The DNA here is from genome assembly GCF_014529385.1 of Adiantum capillus-veneris. Lineage (NCBI taxonomy): Eukaryota > Viridiplantae > Streptophyta > Polypodiopsida > Polypodiales > Pteridaceae > Adiantum > Adiantum capillus-veneris. The sequence goes on along the minus strand of NC_140949.1, from coordinate 43,434,281 downwards.
ATCGCTAGCAATGCCTACAGAGTAATCCTTTCTCTCTTTGGCGCCTAGGCATATGCAAATTACAACCTTCAATCACATTCCTTCTTGGCCATAGTCCTCCAATTCTAGACTCAAAAGCCTCTAACTGAACTACAAGAAATAGACCCAATTATACTTGCTAAAAACATTGACAGGAATGCCCCTATGCAATCCTGCAATGAAAAAGAGTAGATAGCAGTAAATTTTTCCTTAAAGATATGGGTTTATCCTTACTACACATCCCACCAGGATTATCCTCCGTACCAGGCAAAGTACATACTTTCTGTCCATTACAGCAAACAATATGTAGTAACAACTATACCTGGGTGCAGTAACCTCAACCAAACCTAGCCAAGTTTGAGTTTTTGAAGACTGATATACATGAGCTACAATGTGAAGCAGGAAAATTAAAGTGTGAAACAGAAAACGAGTGAGACCCATCACAGTAACGCCATACCCCATTGAGAGTAGATTTCTGGCCATGAGAAGCCTGATGCTCTGTTTTTTCCGAGCAATTATCTTCCGGTCTCGCATTTTTATCCAATTCTTTCTCCTGAACTTGATTATATAAGATACGACGGTCCTCTTTTGATTGGCATTCAACATCCAGCAAGAATATATCCTGTTCCATTTGAGCAGCACTTTCTGGAATTTTCTCATTAGCTTCTGCACATGGAGCCTTTGGTGCATGTTTAGCCCCACAGCTTCTTTCTCCTTCTGAGTAAGAAACGAGGTCTGTTTCTAGTCCTTTGAAGGCAGAAAAACGCTGCATGTATCTTTGACCCAAAGTTGGCCTGACTGTTCCTGCAGCTTTTGCTGGCAGCACCGTATCAACCAATAACTTCCATATGTGCGGAAACCCTGTTATAAATGTATGAGCTGTCTGCTAAAACGATCATATGTAATTTTAGTAAGACAAAGCTACTGGCTAAAAATACATGGAACATTCAATATCCATATATGATAACCTGAATGGTAAAACCATTTGAGATGGTTCTGAAGTCATCAATGGTGCCCACAAGGTTGATAACGTCTCCATCCTTAGTTAGCAATTTGCGTTCCTCAAGACGTTTGACTATAGTAGTTGTCTCAATTCTGTCTACTTCATTACATCTACAAATTTCAAGCTAGCCAAGAGATTAGAACTTGAAACGGTAGGATTTGACCATACATGCACATAAGAGAAACCCAACTTTAAATATCGTCTTTTGGTCATGAAACGCGCACAAAGAAAAATGAATACCTATTACTTAGGAAACCACCGACAGCAATGTCCAATGAATGTGAATCATCAAGTCTGATCAGATACCAGTTGTACAAAGTAATCTGCAATTCATGAAAGCCCCAGATTGATTTCATACAAATCAGACGTTGCCTCTTAAATAAGTAATACATAAGAAGATTCTGGATTGAATGAGCATTGTTCAATGCTTCTTGTGACCTAAGGCTTTCTATCACTATAAACTGTAAGTGGTAAAAAGGAGAACAAATTAACCTCATTTGGTAGAGCACTGTTTGGGTAGTAACTTTGTCCTTTTAATCCTATTCTTGCATTGCTCTGCAAACTCAAAAAACAGCACTATATGAAAATGTCCACTCAAATTTTTCCCAGTTTTTGAAATAGCTAATAGACAACCAATTTCTATTTAAGATCCGTTAGAATCTACACAAATCAACATCCAAATCAGCTTAGACTACCCATGTGGCATGAATGATCGGAACAAGCATCATGATAAGCTAGTGAAGCACAAAATAATGCTTAAACATATTAGAGCGGACTGTCAGCAAACGATGTGGTAGCGGGGGGGGGGGGGGGGGGGGGGGGGGGGCAGAGAGAGAGAGAGAGAGAGAGAGAGAGAGAGAAGAAGAAGAGTATTTTAACATCGTAGGAAACTATCCCAAGAGACCTTAAATATCTATCCAACGAGGAGGGAGAGAGAGAGAGAGAGAGAGTAGCGCGGATAGTGTGTCGTGCTCTCTACGGTGGGTGCTCCTCAATGCAATGTGCGTGACATATCACTCAAAACACAATGAAACAACGGAAAGAATGGATAACAATTGATCAACAGAGAGACACAGCAATAGACCAGAACATATGGACTCGACAATCTTAAAGAACCGATACAGACTCTGGCGTGGCAGCACACTCAGCTCCAACCCAAAACTCACGGGTACAATGGGGGTGTCGAGGCTCAGATGTGCAGGGATGGTGCAGACGTGCTGTGTATATAGACTCGCTACTCTAAACAACGACACTGGACCATATAACAAGGACCCAACAGCTACTACTCATATGTACAACCATAAAGAGCCACCAACGGCTCATAAATGTCAACCATCTAAGTCTGCGGTGGTGGTGACCTAGCCACGATGTCCACTAGACCACCGTCCATATTCTTGCCACATGTCACTGTCCAGCCCAGAAAGTCTGTCCAATGTGAACCAGACCAAACCCACTGTACTACTGTGTCCTGTGAAAGTGACACTGTAGCCCTGCTACAGGTTGCCCGCCAAAAAACCACTCGCCGTCTCGGTGAGAGAACAACTGAATCTGCTAAAAGACTGAACTACAAATAAAAGATGACCACTGTACTACCATGGTGAGACTGTCATCCTGTCATCCCAGAGAAAGAGTTGTCACCAACGTGTGACTACTATCTATCCTTTTTGTTGATTTCTTTCTTATTATTTATTTACTTTCACTTTTTGGAAACACCCCTCGGGAAATCTAACTGCCCTGCATTGCATAGCTAGTGTGGAACTGTCCAGAGGGAGTCCAGGCCTAAGGGCAAGAGACCACTAAGGTTGGACGAAGACTATGGTTAGCCAAAGTGGGGTCATTGACTAGCCAAAGTGGAATCCTTTGCTACAGAGGCTACATTTCAGTTATGGGTGTGGCTGTAGTGTACAAAGGGGGTCGGATGACCTAGAAAGATACAATGGCAGCATCTCCTTGGGACCTGAAAATGTGTTTGCGTCATTACCTCCGGAATGACAAGGGGAACATTTTCTTACTCTGCCGTGAAGTCAACTGGGCAACCGGTTGGGAGATTTTTAGGCGGCAACCCCGAAACGGGAAAATGCTTGTAAATGTGCCAAGTGGCACCTTCTGGTGCACTTTCCTCATGCAACAAGAAGTGGCGCTGAATTTAGGAGGAGGAGGGCTCATTTTCAGATTTTGTCACAGGTTAAGAGCTATGGAATGCTTGCTTTCCCTCCTATGTACAGTGCGGCGCGAGGAGTGATGCCCTGCACGCTACGCACTGCCCTCTCTCCCCCCTATGGCAGTATGTTATGCCCCTCTAGTGGGCTTTTCAATTGACCAATGTACAGTTGTGTGAGTTCATGCGCGATTGCCGAGGCAAGAGCCTCTTGCACAGGTACTAGATTAGCTAGCAGCTAATCCCCCCGCAGGTACAGGTGAATTCGAGAGGTTTCACGCCAGAAATCTCGTCCGATTCAAAGGGCAAGTAGGCCTACAGGTGCGGGAGCTCGAGGACTTGCTACGGATGCGACCGGCACGCGAAAAGGAGCCCGAAACAGTAAATTACAGCCTGCTGTGTATTTTTGCAGGTTTAGGGTTTTGGCCCTAAACGGTCCCTAATACCCCCAGGAGGATCGGGGACGCAAGGGGACCGCTGTACAGGTGATCTGGCGCATTTTCGGGGCTGAAAACAGAGAATTCAGCATGCTGCAGATTCTCGCCAGGTTTTGCAAAGTGCCCGTATGCGTCGGGAAAGTCAGTCAATGCGTGGCAATACGGACTGTGAAGGGTCCTAGTACAGTTATGCTGCCGAAATCGGGCTGGAACAATTGAAATTCAGCCAAGTTTGTGCGGAGCAGCTTGTAGGGAACCACAGCGTTTATTCCCTCTTTTGAACAATAAAGAAATACTGAAAGGGGCGCCTAAGTTAGGGGCCAATCTGGTGTCGGTCTACTCATACAGGTGCAATCTAGCAGCCTGTATCCCTCTCCCCTTTGTT